>NW_008238448.1:1676533-1696566 GCF_000691975.1 Corvus brachyrhynchos | reverse complement strand
AGCTAAGCCGCTGCTGCCCGGGCAGCCCTCTCCCCTCCCTTCCTCGCTCTTGCTTGCCTGGCAGAAGGAGCCAAGGCAGTAACCACAGAGCTTCTCCCCCTCGCTGCCTGCGCCGGGACGGCGACAGGAAAGGGGAAGTGGTGCAGGGTGTCAGCTCACAGGACTGCTTTTCTGGGAACATGCTGCTGCCTATGGAGGTGTGCATGGAGATGGGAGTTACTGGTTTTGCTTTTTCTTTCTCCCACCCCCATGCAAGACTTGGTTGATGAAATTTGCTTTCTTGATGTTGAAATGAATTTGTGGCAAATGCTGCAATACCCTGAGCGGAAAAATGCCATTTGAACCTATAGGAGACTTTCATGAGGTATGGAAAGGAGGAAGGTGAGGTGAGGGAAAGAAAATGACAGCTTCATCCAGATTAGCTTCCAAGTTAATGCCACATGGCAGTCAGATGACTGAGCACAGCTGCATGGCTGCATGGTCGCATTATTCACATCCTCAGTAAGTAGTAATTCGTTGGTTACTTCAGAAGGACAAGTCAGGGAAGGGGAAAGTGGAGGGAATGCTGGGACCCACTGTCGTGTGGCACGGGAGAATCTCTGGTGCTGTACTTCATGCTGGGTGGTGAAAACAGTAAACAGTGAAATAAATAGCTTTGTGCACAAAGCCTGATTCTGTGAAAACCTAGAGGGCAGCAAAAGAAAGTCTTGTCCAAATGAGTAAACACTCAAAGATTGTTAACCTCCATCTTCAGCACTGACTTTTTTCACACAGAGAGATGTGGTGGCAGGTCTGGGGCTGCTAGCAGGCACAGGAGGAAGTATTGAGCTGCATGGGCACTGTTTACTGGCCCTATTTCCTCCACAGAAACAACTGTGGGCGGGTCTGGTTTTAGTGCGTATCTCTTCAAACTGGCTTTGCACATCATGCATGGTGTGGAAACCATGGGTTGGGAAGTCCTGACCTAGATGAAGGGAAGCCAGTGAATTACTGCTCTCAGCCTGTTTGAAACTACAGTGCCACAAGTGAATGCTGCTTCTAAAAGGAGTTGTTACCAGTTAGGTGCAGCAAGCCAGTAGTGGTGTTCCTTGTGCGATCATTAGCAGAACTGCTGAATCAGACAGAGTGTTTGCATTCTCTAAACTTAGTCCAACACTAAATGTAGAAATTGGGTAGAGGAGTGAGAAGCAGACAGGGTAGTGGCTAATTTAGTTCTGTTGCTGTAATTCTTTGGCTTCATGGAACACATCAGAAAAGGATGTGAGAGGCGTGTATGGCTCGTTGTGATGGAGCAACTCCTGGAGAAAGTGTGTGAATTTGAAAGCCACGGAATAGTTGAGACATCAGCTTCACTTCCTGTAATTACAAGGAGAGAGGAAACTGGAGTAAGGGGTTAGACCCTGGCTAAAGGCAAGTCCTGTGAGGCAAGGGATATCCTCAAGGGATGCTGCCCTACTGGTGGCTGTGGCCACTTCTGTGGAAGGGCAGGAGTGACAGGCTCTTCCCTACTGGCTGCATAATATTTCCCTGCCATTCTGGAAATGCTCCAAATTTTCAGTACCTTTTGCTGAATGTATATATAAAACAGCCTTGTTTTTTTCATGAGGCTATTATGATATGCTGAAAAATATTTCCCTGCCATTCTGGAAATGCTCCAAATTTTCAGTACCTTTTGCTGAATGTATATATAAAACAGCCTTGTTTTTTTCATGAGGCTATTATGATATGTCTACTCTACTATTTTTCCTGAAAGACTGCTATGGTTTGGTAAAAAAGGAGTGGGATTTTATGAATTTGAAAGATCTCAAACAAATTGGTTGTGAGCTCTGCATTTTTTTTCTTCTTTTTTGAAAAACACACACCAAACAAACCTCCTCAAAACACAAAAGACATTAAAAACAAAGGTTATTTTCTCATTGGGGAATTTTGAAATGTTCAAACCAAGCAGCTGTTTTTTCAGCTGTTGCAGGTATTAAACAACAGCAAGAAAATCTTCTGCTATGACCTGTCACAGGAAATAATCCTTTCTTGATCATGCTGAACAGCTGGGTTCATTGCTTCTCCTGCAATAGTAATATTCGACTTCCTGACTTTTTACCTGCACAATGACTCGTCAAAATTTTAAGCTAATGGTATAAAATATGAAATAATGAAATTGCAGATGTTTAAATGCATCCTTGGGATTCATAAATTATGGGAGCTATAGTGATTTGTTAGGAATGATTTAGGTGTTTGGAAGCAAGCGACTTTGAAGATATTTTTTTCCAGTTTTAAAAATGCTAAATGGTTTTGACCTTTCTCCCCATTGCAATGCAAGTGACCACCTAATAACACCACTTCAATTTTGTTGCTTTTTTGTGATAATAAATAATATTTACTTTCCATGGTGATACTTTAATTATGCAAATCAAATTCTCACTAATGGCTTTTTTTCAGACCCCATAAATCTGGAGTGTAATTTGTTTTTTACTAAATAAGTCAGGGGAAATGCAGCACTAACAAAGGTGGGCAGATGCATTTTGGATCCTCTGTTTAACTACGTCTATGCTGTGTAATCACTTAGGAAAAAAACTCAAAAGCCAGAAAGCCCAAAAAATGGTGGTCTCTATAAATGTTAAGAAATGGAAATCATGGTTGGAATTACTGTGGTTTCTGTTGTTATTGTCAATAAGGGAACTGTTGCCAATTTATTTCACTTAACAAATATCAGTGGAACCAATCCCGAAACGTATTACTTTGGGAATATCCTGTAGGCTTCCTTTACTTGGAGACCAATATTTATTTCTGGCTTCAATCTGCTCATTGTTTAGATTAAAATCTGCTTTGCATGGTCAACATAGTTAAAAGCAAGCAGATTGTTTTCTAATTCCTACATTATCAAAACAAGAATAATTGCAATCACAAATAAAAAGGCAGGAAATAACTTGCATTACTTGGAAAAGAACACACAGCTTTCATGTACACAGATTTTTAAGATTAACAGTTACTTTCCCTTCTCCTTCTCCTGTTTTCAAATCAAAACAGAATCCTATCCCTAAAAAGCACGAAAACCTCAGGAACAAGCAAACCACCCCAAAAGCTGAGAAGCAGGCAGCTGTGATCAGTAATTGCTGGTAGAAATAAAAAAGGAGTTTTGCTGTGTCATTTCTAGAATCGTATTTAAGAATGGTACAGTGGTTGCATTGTTGCTGCAGTACAGAAATAAAAGCATAGGGACATACTGAGGCAGTTGCCTGAGCCAGACAGACCAGAAATACAGTGCACTGCATATATGTTTAAATTCAGTATGTATCAATATAGAGTAATTTCTGTAATTTCTGTACACCAGCCAAGGTCACTTCATCTGGATGAGAGTCTAGAAGATAATATTAGAAATGCAGGCCATGAGGAGGGGGACTTGGGAGGCGTGCACTGCTTAGCACCATCCTGTGTATGTTGAGGGTCTTGTGATAGCCATAGCCACAAAAGGTGCATTTGAGCAGAGAAGATTGGATGTTTTCCATACTATGCTTGTACTTTCCCTTTACCGTCTTTTTGGCATTCCAAGTTTTTATAAAGAAAATTAGGGTGTAAGAGCTTGAGATGCCTAAAAGAATACCAGTTCTTTGAAGATAAGCGCAGTCTGTCTCAGAGGCCTTGCTGATTATCCAACAGCAATCTGATCTTGTGCTCTGTTGGTTCAGTGATTTGACACACGGTGTTTGCATTGTTATTTAGGGTGTTTTATGTAAACCAGTAGGAGCTGGTTTTTCCTGTTTAGAGTGCAAGCTAGTTCTCCCATTCTCCCAGCTGAACCTAACAATTCCATTGCAGTGAGTGCTTTCCTTATTTGTCTCTGAACTCTTAACTGTGATCACAAACAAAGCAGCTATGACCTCTGTCTTTGACATGAGGTTGTCAGACTTTTCTTAACACAAGACAAGATACTGCTTTGCCTGGCTTTGGATAGTTGTTCCCCATTATCATCAGAAATGAAATATTTTTAGAAAAGGATGGTAGTATTTGAAGAACCATCATTGTACCAGTGTTTCTCAGGCTGCAATCCTGGATTGCTGGTTAGCCATAAAACATGGGAAATTGTGGGCAAATTATTAGCAGATACACAGTTTTAGCATCGTTTCTTTTTGGGAAATTTTAATAAGTAACAGGGAAGCAAGCATGGCCTTGGATTTTGTTTCATTTTCTGAATGAGCAGATAGTCCTGTGATTTATTTATATCTGGGCTGTTGGGAAGCACTGTGCTTGGGCTCTGTTCTGTTGGGCCTGGTTATCATAGACAAGAGGTGCCGACTGTCCTGCCTCTGATCTGGAGCATAGAAGTACAAGCACTGGTCTGCAGGAAGAACTAGTACAGCTCCTATTGCAGCCCACTTGTGGCCATCTAACCTTGGAAACTATCCATGATCCTTGGTTTTCATACATAAATCCTTGGACTTCGACTGTCCTGCTGTTGCTGTTCTCAGAAACACCTCTGTTCTTTTCTTCATGGCTAAGTGCCATGGCACATCTGTGTCACCTGAGCCATAGACAGGCTGCTCTCCCTGCAGTGCTCAATCCAAGCAGCTTCCAGACAGGTCATTTTATGCAATGGCTCAGAGTGTTCAGTTCTCAAATTTCTGAGGAAATTCAGCCCTTGCAAAACTGAACAGATGGATCTGAGTTCCAGTATGTAGACACGGAACTATGTTTTATTCCCACATCCTGAATGAGTGCTGTAACTGCTAAGGAAGGGCAAGGAAACTGCTGCTTCCTCTGGTCGTGCTGTGTAGTAGCGATGTTGTCCTTCCTCACAAAAGCAAAGGGGTAGGCAGGGCAGAGCTCAGCATGCTGAACTGCAGATGAAAAGCAGGGCCTCCTGTTGCCCTGCATGAACAGCCTGAGCCCCCTGAAGAGGGGGATTTAAGGAGCTTCTCCCTCCTTGGTGCTCCCTGGTGCTGGTTGAACCAGTTCATGGTGCAGACAGCAGTCTGCATGGATTGTGCTCTTTCCTGCACATTGCATGGGGAACTTACTTGCTGAAATCACAACTGTTGCTTCTGCTGCAAAATCTGGAGACTACAATAGTTTTATGTCCTTTTGTGTAGCCCTGCTGTGCCAAAAACCTAGGTCCACAAATAGATTAACAGCTTGTTCCTTAGGGGCCATTAACACCACAATACTCTGGAAGTATGTGCTTGTACAGAGGAAAAGTAGCATTTTGCACTGCTTTCTTCCCAAGCCTTCCTCCCAGCAGGTTGCATATTAAATATACATTAACTCCCCCAATAACTACACAATTATGACAGCTGAAATAGAATTAGAGGAGCTACCATAAAGCCCAGATCCCGTGTCCCACCTTCACTGGAGGCTGCTGGCGAGCACCTGTCAGTTGTGATTTGCATCGGTGCGATTGTTTCTTCCCTGAACAAAAAACCCAAAAAAAAGCAGGCTTGCTCTCAGCCATCTACCCCGAAAAGCTTATCAGTCACAGTAACAGCTATGCAGCATAGCCAGCATAGCTTCTAAAGAGTGCATCACCACGCTCTTAGAAGCACAGGTGACACAGCACTGACAATCAGTTCCTTGCATCTTGTTGCACTTCTGTTGCTGGTGAGACATCTACCAGCTGTTTAAAAAAAAAAAAAAAAAAAAAAAATCCAGCTGGTAGCATATCCAAAGTCTGCACCAGTATTTTTGTCAATCAATTTCTTAGTCTTCTGCTTGTATATAGCATACACAATAAAATAGCCATACAAGAAAAAAACCAGTCCACTTTCTCTAGAATGCTCTAAGCTGCCTGGGAAGGTCTAACATCCAGAGTCCTGGTGGTACATGCATTAGCATCATACAAAAATAGATGGCATCTTTCTCCTGATTAATCAACATGCTTAGTAGGAGAAATAAGAAAAAGTGTATTCCAAATACCTGGTACGATGCATTGGCATTTTCAAAGGTTGATCTGGACTTTCAGCATTTATTCTGGTAGCCCTAACGCTGAAATTGCAGTATATTGTATTCCTTGCTTTAGGTGGATCCCTTGTTTCTAAGCTAAGACCAAGCACAGAGGCAGTTGCAGTGTAAACATAATAATGTCTTTAGCTAAATAAGCCCAAGACTGCCATTTTTTTTAAACGTAGCTCTAACTCATTTGTTGCAAATTATGACTTTCTGTGTTTGCACTGCTGTGACTATGCTCCTGTGACTATGTTCCTGATGTGGGCTCATTAATAGATTATTTCCTTGTTAGCTGTAGGTAAAGCTTTGACCTAGAGCTGATTAGGGAAAAGAACTTCTGTATCTATTATCTTTTCTCTCTCATAATTAGTATAATTATGTTTCTGTGCCCCAGACAGCAGTCTCAGACAGTCTGCTGTGGAGCCACAGAAACCGTCTGGACTCCCAGAATGGGAGTTTGCTGTTAAGCAAGGGATAGCTGGGTTCTGTAGTGTCAGGGAAAAGCTGAATTACAGCATTACACTGAAAGTAACCAAACCGGTGGAGAGAAATTTCCCTTCCTCCCCACCCCGTTAAATCCAATTAAGTGTGAGGAATGCAAATAGCAGGTTTTGTCATTTCCACTTCTTTAAAGATAAACTGGCACACCTATGAGACAGAATCAGTCAAGGGCACAGTATTTCAGTTTATAGGTGAAAATGAGAGACATTGTTGAGGAGGAGAGCACTCAGCTGAAACTGCTCTGGTTTTGACACAATACTACAGCTTTTTAGTAATATGTTCACCTGCTCTCCATTAGCTGATTGAGAGTGTGTGCAGCTGGGCAGAGTGGGTGTGACTGGGACTAGTCCAGCACTGGGCTGGGGGCTACTCTTCAGCAGTGAGGGGAGGGTTTTCCCTTCCCAGGGTGCACCTGCTGCCACTTAAGTGAGGTTACAAAATAAGTGCAAAGGAGGGAAGAGTTCTTTTCAAGGTAGATCATGGCAGCTTTTAGGAGAAAGCAAGAAGGTGAGTTCAGTTTAATACCTACTACTGGTGTGTCTGGAAGGCACTGAGCAGTGTAACTGGCAAGAAATCTTGACGCTTAAGATCGGAAGGATTTTAAGAGTATGTTGGAAAGCAGTAACAACTGTCTTTTCTGTTGCCTCTTACCCTTCCCACTGTGTTTGCACCTCAGAGTATGTGTTACTCTTCCTTGTAGTGTAACTGCTCTGACAGGATTTAGCAGGACTTGTTCTTTGTGGCCATCTTGGGTATCGTTGCTCTGGTAGTGTAATTCCCTACATGAAATGGCAGCTGTGGCTGAAATGCAAAGCTCAGTAGAAGGAGAAAGGAGATTATGGTAGTAGGTAATTGTGAGGAGGCAGCAATTTAACTCCTTCCTTGGGCTCAGGGCTTGGAGTCACTGCCTTGTGTCTTACAGTGGAGTTTTCCAGTGAGGTGGAAACAACTGGTTGTTCAGTGGGAGCAGCCTTCATCCAACTTTTTGAATTAATCTTACAACCTGAGAGATCTGTAGTCTGAGTGCCTATACCTGAAGTGAAGAGGGAGGGTCGAGTGTTTTGTGCTCTTTTCCATGTAATGACAAATGCATGAGCAGCCACTGGAAGAGAGGAGAAAGCTTCAGGCTCTGGGATACTGTTAGCTTAAGTGTTAAGATGCTGTCTTGGGAACTAAGAATTATAAATTTGGATCCCCTCCAGAATGGAGAGGGTGTAAGGCCTAATCTGCTACACCTCAGCTAAATGCCAAATTAGTTGTGGTCTAAAATCAAGGACTCCTACCTTTAAAGTAGGACTAGAGGTGTTTTCTTTTAATCAGAGGATGTGCATTATGGATCAGTGGTGCTGCTTCTTTATAAAGACCTGTAGGTCATAGGGAGGCTGTAGGAGCTTCTGCCAGAGAGCCTGGGCTCTGCCACTTGTCTGCCACTGCATTTCCTGAGGAACCTCATTGTCTCTTGGACTTTGGGTAAGCTTAGTGCTTCTGTTGGCACCGTCCCAAGTTCCACTCAAGGCCTAGTGTTTGGTTAGATCCTGCAGTGCTATCTGTGGAGCTCGAGTCCCACTGTGGCTGAATTCCTTGCTGTTAGCCCTCAGCACTGTCAGAAAAGAAATCACTGAAATGCGTGAAAATACTTTGTGTAATAAAGCACCTGGTAACTGACAAAGGATAGTTGGATTTTACTTTTTTGGTTGACTGTTTCTACTATATGAAATTTAGAAATTAATTTCTAAAAAAAGAAATTAAAAAAACCCGCATTAAATAAAAATATAACCCAGTTGGAAAACGATAAAAGCTCTCTGGGTTGTGCTGTGGTGTAACTATCCATGTTCTTTCTGTGCTCCACAAGTGATAAAATAGCCTGGGAGAGGGTCGAGTGTCTGTAATACCGTGCCAGGCTCCTTGCCTGGAGGTGTTCCATGAGCAAACCCAAGGATGGGCTGTGATGAGGGGGTGTGTCGTGTTTGATGGGTGAGGGAATGAGTGTGAGGCTGTCATTAAGGCTCCTGTGAGGGACCCGTGAGAAAGTGAAAGGCTTGTCTGTGTTGTCACTGGAAATTGAAAAGGACTTTTGTGATGTAGGGACGAGTCTGCTCCCACATTTAACCATTTCCAGGCTGTGGTTAAATGCTCTTACAGCTAATGACTGTCTGATTTTTTTTTTTTAAATACAGCATTGGTAATACTGTTTTGTTAGTGTAATAATGAACAGATTTTGGAAGTAAATATGTGATTGAGCACAAGAGCTTGTGTGTTTAGATTAGTTACTTTGGGCCCAAGAAAATAGGTAAAACCTCCTGTCAAGAGGAATGTTGCCATTAAATCCTGGGTTACCAAAGAGAAATTTGAGGTGCTGCCTGCATGTGGCACCGTTTCAGGCTTCAGCTAGATCTTTACTAACTTTGAGACTGAGTTCCCGTTAAAAAGCACAAATTAGTTTATTAACTGGCTGCTACTGACCTTTCTGTTTATTCACACTGCTAATGCTTTCTGTGCCTTACAGAAGGAATCACAGCTTAGGTTCTCTTCCTGTGGAGCTTGCAAGCATTTACTTTGCAGAGTGAAACCTCTCCCTTCAGCTGATAAGGAGCAAACCGTGTTAGAAGTGTAACTATTCAAACGGAGACAGCTCCCGGCTGGGCAGGGTGGAGGCTTGGAGTGCTCGTTAGCAGTGGTATGTCCCTGTTCCAATGGGGACAAGCCCAGGGTGAGCAAGGCTGGCACGGAGCAGGTGAAGGAACCTGGTGATCTTACGCTGTTTACACAACTTACTGCCAGTTGACCAAATAAATAAACTTGCCTGCTGACTGTATCCAGAATGAGTCAGGCCATTTTACAAGAGGCCTGTTTTGGCTACAGAAGTGTAGGAGTTTTCTTTTTGTGGGAGACATTGAAAAAGGGTGAGACAGACTTGCTTCTGATGTGTGTGCAAGTTCTGGCATTTGCTCATTGGGTTTCCTTGCCTCCTGTTTGCTAGTTGCATTAGTGTGTATTACGTATTTCCTAGACTTTCTGAATATAATTTATTTTTATTAGCTATCCAGTCAGCATGCCATCTTCCAGCCTAAGGGAATTAGTCATCCCCAGGTCCATTTTAACTTTCTCATTTTCAAGATGTCTTAAAATCAAAAATTTTAAGTTTGGGTGTGGCTCCCATGTGAGAGTACTTGAAAAGTGTTGTTCACTGACTTTCCTTTCAAAGTATCCAAAGTGAGGGTTTTATTGCTCATCTTTTTGTTTCTCTTAAAAGGGAAGATGTAGAAGGGTCACAATGCATGTCAATGAATTTTGAGTCCTACATAGTATCTTGGTTTAGATCCCATTCCTTGCCACTTTGTGAGAAAAGCTTTTTTATTAATTTTCTTACAGGTCATGAGTATTCTTTTTATAATAGTTGTTTCTGTAGTCAGGGTAAACTGGTTATTGAGTTGCTGTGAAGGGGGTAGGGGGGATTAAAAAAAAGAGGAGGGGAATAAAGAGAGCTGATAGGTATGATTCTTCTGGAAACTCTGACAAGCACCAAGAGATGGGCATTTCAGTGGCTGCAAAACCTGGTATGATGTTCCCTTCTAGAGTCCTATTTGAGTGCCTGTTGATGCTTGAAGTCTTTTGTTCATTTCCTGGGATTAGTACTGATGGCCATAGTAATAAAGATCTGTGGCAGGAAAATGTTATGAAGGCATAAGCAGGTTTGGACTTTTTTGACTGATGGAAGGTAGTGCACAATTGTACAATTTATTAAAATACTCCACTGTGAACAGAAATCACATAATGACAAGTATAATTCACCTAATAGTCCTCAGAATGGCTT
This sequence comes from Corvus brachyrhynchos, assembly GCF_000691975.1. Classification (NCBI taxonomy): domain Eukaryota; kingdom Metazoa; phylum Chordata; class Aves; order Passeriformes; family Corvidae; genus Corvus; species Corvus brachyrhynchos. The sequence continues at coordinate 1,686,317 of NW_008238448.1, read as the reverse complement.
TTTATTTTTGCTCTCAAAATTTCTTTGCCAGCTGATGCTGTTGAGTCAGAGTGGTGAGCCTGGTAGAAGAGGTGACAGCTCTGAAAGACTCCTGCAAAGCTTCAGTCACCATGCAGTGAGGTGTAAAGGTCTGAGACTATTGAGGGATGAGGGAAGAAGGATTTCTTAGTAGATGTAAGAGATCTTGTAAATGATGCATAAAAGTCTGGCTGTCCCAAGCAGAGGTAACAGCCTGGGAAATGGTGTTGACTAAAGACCCTCCTTCTCTATTAGGAGAAATCTGTTTCTAACCTCTTGGGCAAATAGATCTCTTCAGCACCTGAAAATGGATGCAAAGAAGGAAGTCTTCAAATCCCTGGAGGAATTTGCAAGCTGCAGAAACTCCCAGGGCCCTGCATAGAATTGAGAGTTTTTTGTGGTTTTTATTGATGTCTTGGTACTCCCATGCTGCAGCTCTGAAAACTGAATTCTGGATGCCGGGATCGATTTCTCTGCCATTCCCATGGATGCACTTTACACGGTGCTCAGTTCCCAGGGGCTGCTCTGTAGGTAGTGCTGTCTGGTCATGGTTCATGTTCAGGTCCCTGCTTATGAGGCCTATGGAGAAACTGGACACTCAGTAGGTTGCCTTTGCAGTGTAAGTGATCCTCTTTGTCTTGGCCTGACTCCTCCAGCTTGTAACAGGCAATGGTGAAATCACATCCACAGCAAAAAACTTACAGTTTCTCTCCCCTAAGACTGTCCTCCCTCTCCTTCCCCTTTCTGTTGTGCCAGGGTTGTGCTGTTTTTCACTATTTCTGTTACTTTTTTTTTTCTTTTTCTATAAAGAGATTATTGAATGAGATGGAGCATTTTCCTTTTTCTTTCTTTCAAGCCAGCCTTTCCTCTGTCACACACCATCCACTCAGAAATCCCTGGTCCATGTCTTGTTGTGATTGGTAGCAGTTACCAGATGGTGCTTCTGGTTCAGTGTAGTTTGTGTGCATCTTGGAGTAAAAACTGTGGTGAGCCTGGCTGGAGTTCTGCCCATTTGTACTGCTGACTAATAAATAGGCAAGGGTGAGCGCAGTTCCCTGGCTTCTGTGTCAGTTCTTACACCTTCGTGGTTGTTCTGTAGCACTCTGCAGAATGGCTACATTGTCTTGCTTTGAACTTTCCCACAAGTCCTATATCCACTGTCATCTTAGTGCTTTTAAACTTTAGGAATTGCCTTTTGGGAAGGACCTTTGGAGAACTAGGTTGTTGCAAGAGTTTCTTGGATCTTAAAAGGGCAAGAGGGTCAGAGCAGTATCGTGTGAAACAGTTCTCGCAAGCTGAGCTCAGCCTTGTAAAGCAAGGCTCTGAGAAAGCCCTGGATTTCATAAAACCACTTCCCAGAATCTGCACTACTTATATCCCAGGTTTTGCAGTGTATTTAGACTGTTTTGTGAGCAATCAAAAATTGTGTAAAAAAAAAGGTTTACCTTTGTAAATTTGTAATTGGGGGAAGAAAAAAAAAAGATGTTTCAATAAGTAAGGAAATGGATGTTACTGTAGTCTGATCCACAGTTAGTCTGCACTCAAATACTTCTCAAAGTGGCCAGCTGAGTGTTGGCTAGTTAATGTGAGATGTTAAAAAGAAGGTGAAGTACCTGTTTACATTAAAATAATCAGGTGGCTTTCTAAGGTTTTCAGCAGGCACAGCTTGAAACCTTTTAAGGTTCCAAGAGTTTGTAGTGTTTTTGGGCACATACTTTCTATAGACTTCAAGATTTGTTTCTCACAGAATATTCTGAGTTGGAAGGGACCCACAGTGATCAAGTCCAATTCTAAAGTGAATGGCCCTTCAGTCACAGTGATGTGAGGGTTTTGCTTTCTACACATACAGATTTATACTCAAGGAAGAGAATTTCACTGTCTTCACCTCCAATTATCTTACCCCAATGGGCCAAAGAATGCATTTGAGTAGAAAACACCTTTTTTGCCAGTGCCATTTACAATCCCCATCAGCTCTTCAAGGTCACTGCTGATGAGTTGGGATAGGGCCTTTCTGCTTGCACTGTCAGCCAGTGGCAAGGTGCACTTCTCAGTTTGACATTTGGGGGAGTTCACTGCAAGCTGGTAAAGTTTGGGGTGGGGGGGGGATGCTTTGTTTAGTGTTCTGTGCTGTTATTTCCAAACAAGGGAATAAAAAGGAATACAGTGTGCCTGTAATGCTGAGGGCCAGTCCCATTACACTGCTCTTGCTGTTGAGGCAACTACAAGCATGGTTGTTGAATTGTGTGGCACTTCTCCAGCTGAAAGTTGATTCCAGCCCATGGGGTTTGGTTTTTTGCCCTTGCCAGTACTTGATGGGATTAGAATTGGAAAGGAAACCATTTTGTATGGACTTCTACTGGGGAAAAGCAGTAAGTAGAGCTACGTTTCTGTTTCTGGGTTTTTTAGTGTTTTGGGTTGGGTTTTTTTTTCTGTTCAGCATCTTTCCCATCTTTTGATGACGCACTCTGATTTTATGGATCAGAGTGAAATATTTGATTGATCATATTATGAAAAATCAATGAAAAGGCTGTCAGTTTTGTGCTGCCTGCTATGTATGCAGTGATGGGTTTGAGTGCTCACCATTGTGAACAAGAAGAAGATACCTTGGGGTGCCCAATTATAGCAGCAGTGAGAGGAAATTCAGAAGAGTAATTTTGGCTTCCTTCATTGCCTTTATGTTGGCCTCTGAGAGAGTGGCCATTCCACTCCTTTCAGGTTTCACAGCAGCAAAAGCACTAATGGCAGCTCTGTGCCATCCTGACTTCTTGTGTCTGTGAGACTCAATCAATGCTTTTCCTTCCACATTTAGTAAAACAATTTTACATGCACACTGAGCAGCTATTCTTATCTATATGTGCTTTGAGGTGGACTAGATGAACTGGAAGGTTTTATAGAAAGCCATCTCTTTCATTTGTTCTCCCTCACCCACCCTTTTTCTGGTTTTTTGTTTTGTTGGTTTTTTTTTTAATAAACTGCTTGACAATGGAACAGTTCTATAAAGGAGGTATTTTTAAAGCAAAGATGAGGAAAAGCCAAGTGTTTTAATAGGGTTAAAGAAAGTTAACATAAACAGAAAAAAAGCAGTTGAGCTCTCCCAGTTCAAGCAGGTGCTGTTACCACAGTAACAGGACCTGTAAGTATCTGAACACTTAAATTGATAATGTGTTTATTGCTATAACATTCCCATGTAGTTTGGAGCAGAACCTTTTGGAAGGGAGCTGTGAGCTAGAAACTGAGTTTAGGGGCTTGGATACCTAAAGTAGACTCTAAGCAGGGTTTAGATGCTGAAATCAATGACTACAGTCTGTCTGTTCCCTGTTCAGTCACTACTTAGCCTTGGAGGTGATGAACTTCCCTGACATCCAAGACCAGGTGGATTTTCCTTTCATACCCACCCAGGACTGCTCAGAATGGGAGTCCCACAGCACAGCTCATAGGGAAATGTGATCTGACCCCAAAATGAAGAGTTTCTTTGCCTAAGTTGTGATCAAATCAGACTCATTCCTCAGGGGAACCAAGTTCCTGACAAGCATCACACCTCTGTTTTGGCAGCTTTTAAATTGTAGCTGGGAAAGAAGAGAGCCTACAGGGGAAGGTTGCCTGTGAACAGGAAAGCAGGGGTCAAGTGCTATTTCTGAGCACTGTCTTTTAATGTGCTGTTTAATATTAACATCACATTCATAAGCAGAAATGAGAACAGGCAGCAAAGCTCTTCATTCCCACACTACAGAGTCATGCTTCCCCTTAGGCATAGTTCTCTCTCTGGCCCAGCACATGCATTATTATCATTTGGGTTGAGTGGCAGGAGGAATCCCCTTCCTCGAGGAGAGGCATGTCTTGGACTAAAGCTCTCTCCCCTACACTGAAGGTTTGAATCTCTTCTGGCAGTCATTTAAAAACAGTGACCCTGCTTTGTAACAGAAACCCAGGTGCATTTTGGAAGATGTTTGTGTGTGTGGTAGGCAAGAGATCTCTTTCCAGCCTCTGTGGCAAGAGGTTGTGTAATGTATAATCTCTCTTCTTAACTGTAATTGATTGATCAGTATTAACTGAACAGGCAAGCACTTACTTTGCTCTTTTGAAGGAGTTGTTTGGGAATACTTGCTAGCAGCAGGGCCTTCCATGGGTCAAACAGTGTCTGCTCACTGCTTAGTCTGTGATTTAGAGGCAAGCAGGCGGGCATCACATATGCAGCAAACCTTTGGGTTGTTTATCAGCACAAGTATAACACATGACCCTCCTAAAAGAGGGTGCTGGCTTTCCTAGGGTGACAATCCATGGCTTTCTCTGTAGGTAGGTCTTCACAGTGTAACTTAACAGCCATGTGTAACTTGTGACTATCAACTGGCTGCAAAGTACTTTTTAGGAAGAGGAAGAAAGTAGCTGCTAATATTCCCAGCTAGTCAAATATCAGCTGCACCTGACCATATGCATAGGGAAGAATAACCCCAGGCACCAGCACAGGCTGGGGGGCTGAACTGCTGGAAGCAGCTCTGTGGAGAAGGACCTGGGGGGCTTGGTGGACAACAAGCTGTCCATGAGCCAGCAGTGCCCTTGTGGCCAAGAAGGCCAATGGTATCCTGAGGTGCAATAGGAAGAGCATTGCCAGCAGGTTGAGGGAGGTGATCCTGCCCCTCTACTCAGCCCTGGTGGGGCACATCTGGAATGCTGTGTCCAGTTCTGGGCTCCTCAGCGCAAGAGGGACATGGAGCTCCTGGGGCAGGTCCAGCAGAGGCCAAAAGAGGCCATGAGGGGACTGGAGCATCTCTTACGAGGAAAGGCTGAGGGAGCTGGGCCTGTTCAGCCTCGAGAGGAGACAACAAAGAGGGGAACTCATCAATGTCTCTTAAGTGTCTGAAGGGAGGGTGTCAGGAGGACAGAACCACGCTCTGCTCAGTGGTTCCAGGCAATAGGACAAGAGGCAACGGGCAGAAACTGATGCACAGGAAGTTCCACCTAAACATGAGGAAGAACTTCTTTACTACTGGAACAGTAGTAGCAGCACTGGAACAGGTTGCCCAGAGAGGCTGTGGAGTCTCTCTCACTGGAGATACTCAAGAACTGTCTGGATACAATCCTGTACCATGTGCTTGAGGAGGGAGGTTGGACCAGATGAGCCACTGTGGTCCCTTCCAGCCTGACCCATCCTGTGGCTCTGCGCTATGTATACTTAGCTGTGTATTTGGGTAGTTCCATAGTGCCTAACTGCAAATGCATGAAGAGAGCACATAAGAATACCTGCTGGATTCACAGAAACTTGTTCTCTTCAGACTTTATAAAGCTTTCTTCTTTCCCTCACACTTAAAATGTGTTTTTCTGGGGGGAGTCTGAGAATATGTAACTAAGCTGCTTGCCTGGCTTTCCCAAGGAAGCAGCTGCTGCTGTGCAGCAGCAGAGAATGTGGTGGAGGAGGAGGCAACACTGCTTTCTTCATGTAACAGCTGCAGGAGATCTGAAACCTTGTGGCTACACTTGACCTGGTTTTCTTGTCAAAAGCACATCTGGTTTTCAATTTGATTTAACTTGGAAACTCTGCTCTGCCTGTGCTGGGGCTAGGAGTCCTGAGATGCAAATCCTTCAGTTAAAATTCCAGTGTGTTGCTGCTGGGAAAACTACCAAGAGAGCAGATCTAAATGTCGTCTTGGTAGTCCTGTGAGAGAGGCTCACCTTTGTCTTGTCACCTTATGTGGCTGGGATTTGTGCCTGGCAATTTGAGTGCTCCAGGACCTGTCAGACCCCCTTCTCCTCCTTGTACTGTTTTGGTTTGGCTGGTATCATCTGGTATTCCCTCACAGTGGCGTTGTCTTAGTACAGGTGACTTTCCTCTGAGCTAGTATTTCTTACCTGGCATTGTGGACAAGAGGAGCCCAGAGTGTCCTCTGCAAGGCATGTTCACTGTGCCATGGACTTGGTCCCTGTCTTCCCTGAAGCAGTTTGGCTGAGGAGTTTCTGCGGCTCGCTGAAGGCTCCTGCAGGAGCTGGGTTGAGGTGGAAACAGGCTACTCTTGGCTGCATACTGTGCCAGAGATCTAGGAATTCTTTGGTGCAAATGAGCAATCCTTTTCATCTTAAGAGCTGGGAGAAAAAATGCCTGCAAACTGCAGCCCTCTGACAAAATGCTTGCTTGCTTGTGGTATGGAGAGTGTTAATAGCAGAGACAAACAGAGGGGAGATTTGCCAGGGTTTCTGATTATAAGACTGTATAAATTCTTGAAGAGCAGGCAAGCCTGAGGTTTTAAAATTCTGCCTTATACAGTCCCTTCCAGAATCCTGTCTTAGGAAGGTTGTGTGGATGCTGCAAAGGTTCAAATACAGACCCAATATTTGGAGTCTGGATGTTTTAAACCAGGGCCTGAACTGAAGGGCTGTCGTGCAAAACAAATGTACTGGGGTGGCAGTGGAGGAGGGAACAGCTAATAGATGTTTTCCCTTTGCATGACATCTGTCACCTTCCCCCATGCCAACCCTTCCTCTGTTTATAGCAAACCATTTGCTCCCATTAATTAGAACTGGATTGCTGCCATCTGACCAGCTTTGTGCCTGTACAAATGTCAACAGAGCCAGGACTACACAGGTGGGCAGAAGGGCCAGTCAGAGGAGATCTGTTGCATCTGTTTAGGGAGGGATAGATGGGGGAAAATGCCCCCCCCCTTCCCAAATCAGGCACATTGGCCTACAACAATAATTGAAATGCAGACTGGGAGCCCCAGGATGCCACTTTACCCAGCCCTTTTCAGAGCAGACTGCACTTTAAGCCATCCCCTCCAGTTAAATCTCTTTACCAAAGTGGTCTGTATGAAGCCTTACATACAAGAACATAATGGTGCTGTCATTTTTACAAATAATCACAACGGGACAGAAAAATAAGAGGAAGATGATTACCCCTGAAAATCCAATGAAGTTCCAGTTGCTAATGCAGTGGAAACTTAAAAGAAGCTGAACACAATCCCAAGCTGTTCCTGCCAGGCTGGCTTTTCTGCTGTGATTTAGGAGCGTACAGCTGTGTTGCCATGACATTAGGAAGAAATGTACCTACCCTGGGATGGTTTTCCTCGTGTAAAATACTATGAAGACAAAGTATTTAATGTGGTAGTTGAAGCAAATCTTGAATGGGAGAAATGGGTTAACCTAGTTTGGCTTGGCTGGGTTGTAAAAGAAAAATCCCTGCAAACCCTCCCATGGCTGCCTCCAGCAGTGATGCTCTGCTTCTGCTGGGACCTTGAAACAAGAGGGTGGCACTGGTTTTAACACTGAGGATTAAACCCCATCTTAAAAGGCAGTAGAACAGAAAGGCTTCCCTCACTCCTTCATATAATGGTGGGAAGTGTTTCTTTGTGATGTGGGATGGAGGGGGTTGATGGGATGTACCTGCGTGTACCCCAGAGTACCTCAAGCCTTTTACATCCTGGAAGATGATCTGAATCTGTTCAGACATGGAGGACCTGAATGCCAAGGTTGTGAGTACTCCAAACACCTGAACTAATGGCAAAATGGTCCGGGGGAGAAAGAAGGGTGCCTTGTTCTCACAAACTTGCAAGGAAGGAGACTTTTTGAAGTCAAGAGTAAAGAGATTTCTAAACAGAAAAGCTTTGGAGATGTTTTTACACGGTGTAGGAAGTATGTCATTCCCTTCTCCATGGCCTGGCATCTGGGGATTCATCCTTTGTGTTCCCCTGCATGAACAGGGGGCCCTGGCCCCTACTCTGCTGGAGTGGCAGTCGTGTTTGTCTGGGCCTTAAGTGCCTCTTGCTGCAACATCCAAGTGAAGTATGCAGCTTCCAGCTTCAGTGTTCTCTGATCAGAAAGGACAGCAGTAGATCTTTAACAGACCTCTTCTGTCTTTCTCATGTTCTCACCCTCAGTGCAAGATTTTTCTTCCCCCTAAAAATGAGCATTTTTTGTTTCTTTATATCACCAGCACTTTCTGTGCTAATGACAGATGCTCCATTTGCTGGTTAGAGGTGAGGCAAGTAAAACATAGAGCTGACTTATCTCCCAAGTTCTGCAAGAATCTCTCCTGGCACAATATTTTTGCTAATTTAACTTAGGGAATTGTTTCCAGGTCAAAGTAAATGGACTCACTTAGTGCATAAGCATAGTTGGAAGGCAGAGTGTCTCACAGTGTGATAGACGGAGAGCTGTCATTGTGGCTCATGGGTTGGTGGGGGTGGAACTGTCAGTCCTCTGAGACAAAACATGTGATTTCTGAGTGCCTCAAAATTATTAGTTGTGTCTGCATTAGGTAAATAGAGTGTAACGGGAACTTGACAGATGCATCTTTTTCAGGAAAAATAAATGTTACTGTGTCAGTTAAATAGCAGAGTATTAATTTGCTGCTGAGATGATGATATGTGCCAGTTTTAGTAACGGTGCTGCTGGATTACCAGCAAGCTTTTGCAGGTCTGGGGTGATGCTCGTGGCACATGTAAAAGTAAGGGAGAACTCTGCCGGCAGGGCTATGCTCTTGGGAACAGCCTACAGGCAAGAGAATGTGCATTTTTGTATGTTTTCTATGTTTTGCAGACAGGGTAAACCACGGGGTTCATGTTTAAATACAAGGTCTTGTCCCCCTGCTTGGAGTTTTACTTGTGAAAAGATTTGAGCTTTTCTTAAATATTTCCTATTTGAAGTGTGTTGAAAATGTGCATATGGAGAAACCACCATTACCCACCACTTAATCTCTGCCTTCTGTAAGGTGCTTTGCCTCTTTAAGAGAAATCTGTTGTGTTTTTCCTTTCCTCCTTTTTGTGTTGGATACTTTTCCATATCTCTGAGCATCATCACCTGTTGCTCTTAATTTTTGCTTGCTTGGGGTTTGTTCACCCTAGTTTGGCTTGTCACCACAGGCTTTTCAGTCATTCCCATAAAAAAGCTGTATTGTTGTCTCTGAGACGTCAAAAGGGGGGAAATGACAGAATAGATAGGGAAGTGAAGAAGAAAGGTGAGGCAGATGGATGCTCAGCTGGGCATTCCCGGTTGTAACTACTGTATGGGGGCTACAGCCAGTGATTTGGGTAGTGATGGTGAGCGGTGCCTTGTCACGGCCCCCCCAAGGCACAGGAGCAACGTCTCGGGAAGAGCCTGTGCTCCTGGGGGAAGCACTGTGGGCAGATCTGGTTTGACCTCTCTGTGGTCTTGGCTATAAGCGCATTATGCCCATGTTAGCAGCGCCTCTGGAATGAGATCTCTGGAAGTGCACTGAAGAAATTATGCTGAAAGGCAGCCGATGGGAAAGTTCATTAATGGCTTTTCTGAGGATTCTTTTCTGAGGAAGGCTGAAAGGGTGCGGGAGCTGTGTTTAAGCCTGTGCATCAGTCTGTTCAGCCATCTAATGCAGGAAAGTGCACCTGTGCACAGCAAAGAGCAACACTTGGCTGCTGCAGGGTGCTGCCCTGCCTCAAGACATTCCCATCTGGGAATACATGCAGAGCTGGGGGGAATGTTACGGATTGCTGAGCATTAAATCACTGCATTCCCAAGACACTGAGTGATCTGAATGTGCATAGCAGGGGGCTTTCCAAGGTGTGTGGCGTTGATGGATGGGGTAACCAGCACTGACAACAAACTCGGGCTCTTTATAAAGGAAACTTGAGAATTCTTGTAATTGTCACAGAAACATTTTGTAACTGTGGAGAGAGCAATTTCTGTCTCTTCCCACAAATAGGCTATTTCAGAATTCAGTCCTGATTTCCCCTGAAATTAAACAAAGGGACCAGAACAAGCTTTTGTCTGATGCCGCCAAGACCATATGTCCTGGTATTGATTC
>NW_008238448.1:1641642-1676397 GCF_000691975.1 Corvus brachyrhynchos | reverse complement strand
TTTTCTCTAGCTTGTGAGCTTGTGATTTAGATTATACCTGAGGTTTTAAGCTTTTATAATTTTGGATTTTTTCTTGGTCACAGAATAGTTTAGGTTGGAAAAGACACTTAAGGTTATTAAGTCCAACTGTAAACCTACACTGCCAAGTCCACCACTAAACCATGTCCCCAGGTGCCCCATGTGCAGGTCTTTTGAGTACCTCTGGGGATGGTGGCTCAACCACTTCCCTGGACAGCCTTTTCCAGTGCTTACAACCCTCTTGGTGATGAAATTTTTCCTGACATCCAGTCTAACCCTCCTGTGGCACAATACTATTTGTTGCAGCATTCCACCATTTGGGAGTGATTTGAAATCAGGTAGAAAAATGCTTAACCAGGTACAGGTAAATACCCTAAACAAACCAATGAATGCTTAGAGTCTCCCCCTTGTTCTGCCTCTGCCAGGTGTGCATTTGTGGCTGCTACTTGAGCAGTGAGGCCACTGCAACAGTGAATATGCCAGATTCATTTGTGTACACAATGTACCAGTGGAAAACCAGCAGTGAAGCTCTACTGTCTCTTCCTCCCGATAGAAATGCCTCCCTCCTTCCCTGTAAACACAGATTTTATGGAGCAGTAGCCTGGGCTCAGCAGCCTGTGTCCCAGCCTGTTAGAGGTAAGAGTCAAAGCAGAGCTAGGAGTAAATGTGATGCTTAGGCATCCTGTTTTGAAGTCCCCAGTGATGCACTTTGTTTGAGCATGATGCCTGCTTTGTTGTCAGCTGACAAAAATGACAAGGAAAGACACGTTTCTGCAAGACAGACTTAGAGTGCATTAAATAAATATAAATTTTATTAAAAACACCCACATCTCAGCGTTATCAGGAATGATATAATAATAAACAGCTTTCAAATAACCTGCATTACATTACAATACTTACAGTATTTATAACCATCCTCAGATTCTTTTTATAGACATACCAAACATCTCATGAAAATGAATGAAACTAAAGTAAAAAAAAAGTAGAACATAAGCATAGAAAATGCACACAGAAGTTCATTACCTTAGTGTCAAACTGCTAAAGTTTCCTACACAAGTTAACCACTAGCTTTAGAAGTGAACTTTATACTGCTGTGCGTCAATCAAGATGAAAAATTCATTCAAGTAAAGTTGACAACTCTCAGAAGCATCTTCAAGTATGGCTATAGTCAACCTGATAATCCTATACAAGCAACTCTGTCTGCTTTGTCATTCGTTCCAACTGAGGCAGGGTTCTGTACACCAAAAATTACAGCTCAGGTATTTACAATACAAAACTGATTCACCAACTAAGCTTCCTGCTCCTGCTGCCAGCAGTTTGGCAAATGATGGTGCACGGCATAGTAACCAAAAATCTACTATGGATTACATGAATTATATAGGATTAAAAAAAAAAATCACCAAAATATGAAGATATATAATGATTTACTTAATCTGACATATAACCATCTTTTTTTTTTTTTTTTTAAAGATGAAACTTTTGTTTCAATGAGTGGGTAAAGTCACAGACTGAGAAAAAACATAATTGCCATAATAAATATTTGACCATTAAACCCAAAGGCCTCCTTTGATTTGAGTTAGGTTGTGATTCTGTTGGATAGAATTTTTTTCGACCAAACTTAATCTTACAGTATATTGCACAAAATATAGCTGGGACATGAGGTTTGCATGTTTAGGGAAGCCCTTGTACAGACTGTACCTTTTTATATTTTATTTTATTCATTACAGTATCTAAGAAGCCTTATTTAGAGAGTGACTTGAACAACTCTAGCAAACAGTCACTTGCCAAACCCCTGCCTTACATTTTTCCCTTTAATCAGCTCAGTGCATTCTACTTTCTTTTTGTTTATTCATTTGAAACAGTCAAAACATTCTAAATCTCTTAAACACTTCTGTTACAATAAAAAGAGCTAACGAATTTACAAAATTAGTTTTAGTTACACAATACATGTACAAGAAAAGTAAGAGAAGGGATTCAAAAGAAAAACATTAAATCCCTGAAAAAAACAAAACAAAACAAAAAAACCCCAAGAATAATATATTTAACCTACAACAGCTTTACATACACACAGGTGACACGTTGGCATAGGAGAACATGAGCTGAAATATCCCTGAATTTTTAGAACCAAAAAAAAAAGAAGAAAAAAAACAAGTTGAAGTTCAAGTTATACTTGCTAAAATGTCAAGTATTGAGAGTTTTTTTGTTTAGGTTTTTTTTTGTTTGTTTTTTTTTCAAAGGCTATTGGGGGAAAAAGATGGTATACAATATATAAACTTTCACACTCAGTTCAATATCCTATTGCCAAACTAGTGTTGAGGTATATGACAAGTAGGAACATCACTCAAACCTTTTAATGTATTTTAGCTCACATTATGATATATTTGTAGCAGGCTGAGTAGCACCATGATGTGAATTCAGCTCAAAACCCAAATATATATAGATTTAATATTTTTACAGTACTAAAATACTAAAGCATTGCGTTAAAAAAAGTTTTGTTTACAATTTAATTTACTATACAACTCTCCTGCTTTTTTTTTTTTTTAATAGAAATTAATGATTTAAAACCACCACAGCAAGCCAGCTGCCTATTTTTTTTTTTCTATTTAATCAACGGAATCGCACAGAACTAACCCTGTTTCATTCACCTTGTGTAGGCATCGGTCTGCTCAGTCTTCCTGGAAAAGAGGCCACTTGCACCGAGAAAGGACTTGCACCACAATGTACATAATTATCAACACTAAAGCAGTTCTGCCATTCCAGTGGGAGCGCACAGATCTCAAGAAACAGCAGAAGCCCAAGCTAACTAGGTGTAGTTTGCTGCATGCTGCTAATTATTACCTGTGGTTAATATAAAATTCTCTCCTTAAAACTGTACATATTTGAGCAATGAACTTGTCATAATAATTGTAGAAAACAGTTTTCAGTATAGCTGTGTGAGATGAGCACCAGAAAAAATGTGTTTTGTGTACTAAAGTATTCCCTTATATCCAGTAAGCCCCATTTTTACCATAACTGACTGTATTAAAAATGGATATGTAGCCCACTAGCTAATGCATGGCTAAACCAAAAGTATTTAAAAGCTTTTTTAGTTTAAAAAAATTATCTTTGCATTTTAAAATCAAAGTAAACTCTTCTTTTTTTTTTTTTTTTTTTTTTTTTTTTTTTAATGTCTTAGTACCTTAGCATTGTTCAAGTTGCCAAGCTTAGGTAGACAAAGTGCTTTTGAAACACTATTTAAAAAAAAATATCTTTCTCTCTATTTTATTGTCCTTTTCTAGGACTTGACTGGATGAGCAAAATCCAGAGGTCTTTGTACTTCCCATATGTTAAAAAGTAAGCTTATTTTAACACCAGGTAACTTCAATACATACATGAATGAAAACGTCCTCCCCGTTGCCGAAGAACATTTGACTACATCATTGACATTTTGTTATAAAGGCATTAACTGTTTAACTGATAAAATAAAGACACCATTCTCTTAGATAGCACCATGGTTTTAGGATATTCAAACAAATTCAGTGTTTTGCTGTCTATTTGTTTTATACTTATCTACTTCGTTAAATAAAATCAAAAGACTATTAAGATTACAGTAAAAACTGCATGTTAAAAAGCCATAATTCCAGTATTTCAGTACATCATAGATTCAGCACCAGATGTTATTTTAAGATTCCTGCAGTTGTAATACTACAGTATTATTTTTTAGGGTTTTCTTTTGCTCCTGTTCCATGACTATGCAAACTTGATGACGTTAAAAGTGGCCACAGATGTGCAAAACTGTAAGAAAAAAAAATCTGTTTGCAGATTATCTCTTTCAGTAATAGAGCCAGTGTTTTCCAATGTAAATTGTGAAACACTTTTTTGTTGTGTTCTCTCTTTTTTTTTTCCCTTTCCTTTTCTTCTTTTTTTTTTTTTTTGTTTTTTTGCATAGGATGCTTTGGTCTTGTTTCCTACATGCTATCTGTGACCACTTCAAAATCCATGGAAAACAAGTGCTCTAGTGAGATTTACCTCTTTTTGCTGGTGTGTCGAGGCTTTTTCCACTGATGAGTTCTGTTTCCTTCTCCACCCTTGCCTTCCCCGAAATCTAAAGCACTACTACCCTAGTGACAAGGTGTTGTTTCAAATGAGGTAAACAACCAAGGTGTGAAGTCAGATATATCGGTTGTAAGGCCCTGTAACCCGTGTAAAGGCATATGGAGATGTGGTTACTGTGGAGTCCGTGGTGACCGACAGTGTCCTTTGTGCCAGGGACTTGATGAAGCGCACGTACGTTGGCTCAGAGGGCTCGTGGGGCTCCGCAGGCTCCCGCTTGGCTTTTTTGCCGTAGGATTTCTGAGGCACATAGTCTGGGCCGTACTTCTCGCATTCCTCTTCTTTCTCTCTTGCCTTCTCAGCCATCTTTGCCTCCCACAGAGCCAGACCATGTTTTGGCTCATTCATGCTCTTGTGCTGGTAAAATACAAGGGATATTCTGGTGGGATGGTTCCTGTTGGGATTTTTTAAGGGAGTCGTTGCATGGAGCTCACGTTTTGCACACTCTATGAGAATTGACCCATGAGATGGAGCAACTGCCACTCCTCCAATTTCTGGATCCAGAAAGTTCTGCTCACTATCTGACCAGACTTCATCGGGATCCTCTGCTTTTTCTGGATTCAGCACATCAGTTTTATCTAAACCACCCTGGGGAGTAGTCCTGTCATGGTTTTGACCTGGAAGCATGTTAGACAAACCATTAACTGCATGTGAAATCATTTCGTTATCCTTATTCTGGAGATGCAGTGAATTAGGAAGACCACTAAACATATTTGGAGCAGAATGGTAGTCATGTGGTAAATGTGGAGGGGGTTGCATGTGATGATGTTCACTTGTTTTACTCATGGAGGCATAATCCATGCTTGGATTACTCAGATTAGATTTTAACCTTGAGGCAACCTCCATAAAATGGCCATTGGCATCATGGGTGGAGTAAGAGGAAAATGGCCCTAGGTGGTGTAAATTTGGTCTAATGGTGCAGTTACTGAAGGAGTCTACTGGCATATTTTGGTTTCCATAATTCAAGTACTTGGGACCAAAACTCTGATTATTCCCAAACCTATGCTGGTATAATGTTTGAATGGGTGGTAGACTGAGTTTAGACATATGGTCTTGGCTCTGGCAACTGTACAAGTCCATGTGCTGATGCTGGGAAGGGTAGGAGCCCAAGTAAGAGGGGCAGTTGTCCATAGCTATGTTTCCATTGCATTGGTAGGGGGGATATTGGTTATTTTGACTTAAAGACCCTGAATAAGGGTTCATGGGACTGGAAGAATTCAAATAAGACCCCACAGACTGTGATGAGGTTGTATAGAGGTTCATGGGATTGGACCCTCCATATGGATCTGAAGTGTACGAAGAGTTTGGATAAGCATTGGCTGGATTAGGCAACCTTCCATAGAGATTTGCAGAACCTGAACCCGAGTAAGAGTTAATGGGATTTGACTGAGGGTTGTTAGGGAGAGTGCGCTGTGGATGTTGCTGCTGCTGCTGTTGTTGTGTGGCTGGTCCTGAAAGACGTAAAAGATCTGTAGATGTAAAAAGGAAAAAAACAAACAACCACACAACAAACAGGCTTTAAAAAAAAGGCCCCAAACCAAACAACCACCCAAGAAATTACATACTTTATATGAAATTTATAAGAAAAGTAGATTCATTAGCAGACACTCCCTTTCTCATATCTCAAACACCATCCTTTAAGAAGCTGAATAAATACTAAGGCTACTCTTCCTTTTTGGCATGTATCCAACGAGATCAGATGCTAGTGGCAGTGAGGAAAAGAGGACAGTGTAGTCTGTTCAGAGTCACATGCACAAAATCCAAAGAGTTGAATCATCTTTTAAGTAGCCCATGAACTGGAGCATCAAAGTGCTCCCAAATAGCCGTGCACAAAGTGACTTTCTTTTCCCCAAGGATAAATAATTCTTTTCATCTACATGAACAGAACTGTCTCCAAGAAATGTATGTTAAAACCAACATTCACTGATAGACAGAACAGCGCAGTAATAAGTGAGATCAACTGACGACATAAGAGCAAAAATACCATTCATTAAAGTGCAATGGCATCATTTAATGGTCACAACCCTTGCCTGGGTTATGGGACAGCTGACTTCTATTCATAGGTATTTCAGTGACCTTCTGGGTGGCCCTGGAGGTATCCCTTTTTTCCTCTCTGAAAACTGCTGTAATAATAAAATAGTTGTGATTACTCCTTTGCTCAGGACTCTCAAATCTGCTGCTGAGAACTGCCATAAACTCTTACTCCACTATGGAAAACCTGCTTTGCTTTTGGTCTTGAGGCAGAGAGTATAAATAGTGGTAAAGAGGTTACACTTGTATCTCCTCAAATTAGGAGGTTCTCTTTAACAGATTGAGTGATGTGTAAGTCATTCTTTCTTTGGCAGCAGCACCACACACTTCTCTTCATGGCTTCTAGCATTACTAGTCTTTTAAAGATACTTTACAATACACTGAATGGCAAGCAGAGTTTGCTTCTAGATTTCTACAAGTGTTAACTATCCAACAGTAAAGGATTTCTCAGTGCAGCTTTTTTTTTCTTCTCAGGAGTTGTACCAAATTTGGCACTCTAGTATTTATATAATATTGATATTCACTTTCAAGAATTCTCTTGCCTTTTTACTTCAATACATTCTTGGGCTGAAAAAAATTGTTTTCTTGAGGCTGTTTATAACTGGCCCTGATTTGTAGGATGCTTACCACTGCTGACCCTGCTCAGATTCCTGTGTTTACCTGCCAGCTGCTTTGCATGACCTGCTGCTTCAGAGGTGCCTTGCTTGTTGCGTGCTGCAGCAGACTTCTCTCTCTCTTTGCTAGACCCATTCTCCAAGGAGGCAAGCTTTTCTGCAGCTGCTTTCTTTGCTTCTAGCTTCCTTTGCCGACAGGTCTTAACAGGCTCTGCTAACATCCTTACTTTTCGTCGAAAGGAGGTAAGGACCTGGATGCTGCCATTCCTCTTCTTCTCCTCCTGGCCCTCAGTGCTTCCGAACTCATCCACATCAGAGACTTTGTATAACGGGAGCACATGGAGCTGCTCATCTTCTGGTGTTTGGCCAATTTCACGATTGTCTTCTCTAGTCAGTGTGCAAACCTGTCAGAAAGGTGTATTAGAGATGTGAAACTCTACCTCTGCATTGTGCCTTGTCCTGCCACTGTCAGCACTGGCATCTGGCAAGCTCTTTGTAAGTGGTGAGTTTCTGTGCAATTTTTGCGTACCACAACAAGCCTGCAAATGTAATTTCTTCCATTACTTTGTTAAAAGAAACAGAAGGTGTATAGATACCTATTTCTTTTACCTGTGCTGAAATGAACAGTATAGTTAGGGATTACCCTCATGTGAAATAAACTCCAATCCACTGTATAGTGGCCAGAGAGATAAAGCAGTAAAATCTGGGGCTTTGTACTCACCTGAAAAGTCTTTCACTACAATACATGAGGTAGCTACCTATTAGAGACAGTGTGCAATACAACACACTGGTGTTGTATTTCACACTCCCTTACAGTGTAATAACATTACAGTGTCACAGTAATGTTAATACCAAGATTTAGAGAAGTTACTGTTGTTACGCAGCAGGCTTGTGTTAGTTCCAGCTAGAATAGGTATTAGGAGGATCTTTGTGGAAAAAGATGCCGATAGAGATATATTGTTGTCCCAACTTTGGGGAAAAAACCTCAGCTGGAAATATACGTTGTACTGGTGGTGATTAACTTGTGAATTAAGTCAGACCCTGGAAACATTTAGTTGGAATTAAAAGGGCAGATACTCTCTTTGGTTGTAATAAGAGCTGTGAATCTAGGGAGCTACTTCAAACTACAGCCATGATGATTTTTCATAACTGGAGAGTATTCTTTCTCATGTTTGCCCCAACTGTTTTGTCACGGAAATAATCCAATACACATTGAAAACCAGCTTCCTTTTCTAGTATCTTCTACCAAGCTTCTGCAGTACATGCCAGAAATCAGAACTGAGGAGAGTAAAGGGTGCATGTACTTGCAGACTTTCTGCTCATCCCAAGCAGGAACAAAATCCAAAATTTCCAAAACTCTCTCAGAAAGAAGTTATTTTATTAGAAGATAGTCTCCAAAGTTGTTAGGAAAAAATAAAAAGTGTTTCAAGAGGATAAATATAAACTGGTTTGTGCCAGGAACACTGAAATAGGCATTTCAGCTCTGCTGGGACCTTCTTTCCTTTGTCTCCACACTCCTTCTTTTACCAGTTCTGCATTAAAATGTTCTTTAATACACTGTAAGCTCATTCATTTGAAAGAAAAATGTGTAGGGGGTAATAAGTTAGCTCAGTTACTGCCTAATTTTTTTTTTTACTAATCTGCATTATGCAGTATAACTTTAAACAGAGAGGAGATAATGAATCAAAGCCACGAGCTGAGTGCTGGAGTGAGGAGGCTGTTACACATCCCAGACTTACCAGAGTACTCCCGTTCTGCATATTGTGCAAGTCTCTGTGAGCATGAGCACAGAAGTCAAGGCAGGCAGTGACCCCTGAGAATGGGCGACCTTCCTTCAACCCCAGGCGACACTCGGGGGCTCTGTGTTCGTACTCGATCTGGAGAGACAGGACAGGTTTCACTGGGTGCTCCAGGACACCGAGTGCACAAGGAATGCTCTGCTGTGACAACGGGCAGGTCTCCCTCACATCTTGGAGGTGACAACAAACACATCTTGAAGGCAAATAAAACTACAGCAGTTCAATGGCCATTTTGTATCCATGCTTCATTCCTCGCTTCTTTGTTCCCTGGTACCTTCTTTCTCTGGTGTGATTGTGAAATTAGCCAATAATACTTTTCCTTGTGTATTACTCCTGATTTTCTGCCGGGGGTTTGTGTTTTTACATGACAAATGCGGTGCATGGTTTCCGTGACTGGCACTGTGAGAGTGATATGTTTGTGTAGACTGGAAGTGTACCAAGCTATTAAGGGAAAATGGCTTTAGAAAACTGACTTCAGAATGACTTAATGAAAAACAATAATTTGCTTTTAGATTTGTAATATTTTGGCATCTTAAACATGTATTTCATTAGTTTAAGTCAAATCTTACCCCTGACTGAAAAGAGAGAGAATTCAGTCAAGACAGTGCTTTGTACCCATGCAGTCATTATTAAGGAGCTTTACAAAGAATTCATAATGCAACAATAGACCTTACACAAAAAGTAAGGATTTTGTAATGGAAGATAAATCCTTAGAAAAACGATGGTTTCATGTTATATTTAGAAAATTTAAAATGAAACCACATTTATAAAATGCTTTGCTGAAATTCCTGAACCTTTCAAATGAATGCACAGACCATCTACACTTAATGGAACTTAATGGATCCCTTTTTAAGTTAAGGTCAAATTAGAAGCTTTGCCAAGTCTTCATTCAAAACCACTAAAAATATGTCTAGTTTGCTCACAGATATTTATTTTTCAAATCTGGACTATTTATTTCCCTGGAATCTGAAAATAAAAGCAGAACAGAACTTGAAAACTGTCTAAACTTAATTGGAATTAAATGTGAGTGGTCTGAAATGTTAGCCAGACTATAATTATCTGATCAAACTATACTGGTGCAGCTGCTCTCTAAGATGTTCCGTTTGGTCCAGCTGGGAAAACAGATCCTTTCCAATTCTTGATTGTAATCCAGAAGTGGTCCAGATTTGGATTAGAATAAATCTGGGAATTTGAAATTTGGTTTTAGGGCTTTTTTGGTTTTAGAACCTTTTATAATATCATACAAATTAGGACTCAATCATCTCTCTTTAAAGCCACTGACAGTAGCTCGAGTACAGTTTCCCCACAAATACAAGGTCTACATGAACCTCCTGAAATAGGCCAAGCTGTACACATGCCTTATTCCATAAGGTAAAAATTGAAGCTTGTAAAAGCATGTATTTTCAACAAACGTTGGGTAGAAGAACCACACCTTACTTGGAGAAAAGTTCTTTAGTGAATTTTTGTGGGAAAAGAAAAGAAGCCCAAGCAAAGAAACATTTTATTGTTCCCCACCTTATTTTTTTTTCTTCCTCTTCCTTTTTTCTCTTGCAGAATGTCTCTCAGATATTTGGACAGATAACCACAGCTAGTGGGCACACAGCCACAGTTTTCTCCATAATGAATCTCCAGACATTATCTGATCAGGTAAGTGAAACTGGGTAAGTCTGCACTGAGTCTGCTTACCCTGTCTAGCTGCTACTAAAAATGCAGTAAAGGAGTAAATTTTACAGCAGATAATAATGGACAGTTTTGTGTTTGTTTACTGTTTCTGCTAAAGCTGAAAATCTGTCTTGTGCTGGTTGTACAAGGCTGTCAACAGGAAAGCAGGATGCTGTCCCAGTTTGCAGTAGATGCTCAAAGTTTGGGGCCTGTAAATTCTGTGAACGTTCCTAACAGTAGTAAACCTGAGCAATGAGAATGAAGGCTAACAGTTACATGTTTGCAGGTGGTGTGGTGTTAAATTTTGGTGTAACTGTCTGAAAGACATTTTGTAATGAAATGTCGATGAGGTGCAGTCACACTGGGAGCCTCATCAGAGCTCTGAACGTGCTGGTGTCTGAGAACACCAATCCAGATCCACGGAAAACAGGTGCACACGGTCCCCTCATGCAAGAAGGCTGATGCAGGCACTTGTGTGCCTATGCAGGGATGAGTGTGTTCAAATATAAAACTTCACTTTGAAAGCATGTTTATAAAGGCTATTTTGGTGAAAACTAAATTCATCTGCTGCTTGAGAGAGCAGAACTGAAACTGTGGCTTCAGGGCTTGAGTGCAAACTGTTGCCAATCTCACACCAGATTCATGGTAGCTTTGCTGGTTTGGCTGGTAAGTCAGGCTAAATCAAGAAATTTGTATTTTAGAGCTGAAGAGTGAAATAATTTCATTGTGTTGATGTAGGTGAAAAGATTAGTTCTATTTAGTGGACCAAATCCTGCTAGTTTTACTTGTGAGAGAATTTTAAGTGTAATCATTCATTTCTATTTATCTTCATGCTGATGTCCAAGAAATGTTGGCACAAAATGTATATAATGGTTTGGTGCAAGGCTGAAGCATTGGGAAGTGTGTTAAAAATCAGGTTATTTCCATGACTGCTCATGTTCCTTTTTTTCCCCCATCATACCTGGTTGTTATATGCATCAGGTGCAAGCTTCTTGTAGGTAGGTGCCATCAGGGTTGACAGATTCTGCAGATTGGATTCTAGTTTTTCTTCCTGTTAGAAGATGAAACAGGGTTCAATGATATTTCCATACTGTACATCTGGGATCCAACAAGTTAGGGTCTTTACACAATTATGTTTACACTGATAGTTGTGGAAAGGCATAAACCAGTATCATTGGTGTTTAGACAGTAACTGTTGTGAATCTCCTTTTAATTTTATTGTTCCAAGGCCTTTAAAGGAATGGAGCAGTTACAGCAGTGTAGTGGGATACCTTCAATAGGATGTCATGTATTATTCTTGTAATTTGTTTTATATTAAGATAAATCACATTCTTCAACATGGATATGTTTTAGATCTAAGTGTGATAATCCTCATTATTTTCCTTTTTGGAGTTTTGGGAAAATAATTATCTTCAGATAGCTTGAGAGAAATAACATCAGAATGGTCCATCAAGTAAATCTGACTAATTTTAAGGGTTTTGCACATTGCAATGACAACACTTTGACATACTGAGACATTTTTACATGCAGCAATTTAAAAATATTTAAATATTGCAGCCTTCAAAAAGTTCCCAATCCTTAAGCAATGCAGAATAATCATGGATGTGTCTAGTAACTGGAGATATGGAGGTGGGAATTACCATAGCTCCTTTTTTCTTTGAATTGTATGCTCTCAAAATAAAGCACTCTTTAAAAATAATGCAATAACATACTCCAGAGTTGTTCCCCATCCTCTAAGGATGAGAATCCTAAATTCAAAACCTCGCTTATATAAGGCCCTTATCTTTAATTTTAAGTGCATAAAGGACAGTGGCATACTGGAGTGGTGTACTCATTTTTAGGAGTTTTTGTATTTTAGGAAGATGTGAAGAGCTGTGAAAAAACAGGTTTCAGAGAGGTATGTATTTGGTGTGTTTAAAGTTTGTATCCCATACTACAGGGCAATATCCTAGTTTGGTTTGACATGAAATTGTCAAAAATATCTTGCTGTGACCTTGTGGCTGCTGCCAGAATGTGGAGCTTTGGTATGGCCAGTAGGTTAGCATTTGTTAGTGCAACTTCTGGTTCTTTCGGTGAGAATTCTGTTTGTGCAGTCTATAAACTGTATCTATGCTATGGAACCCAGCCCCTGGTCTGGATGCATGCTTTGGCTCACCCCAACTTTGGGACCAAGACTGGAGGGTAAAACCCTCTTTCCTGCCCAAGTCTGGCCTCCATAGGAAGTAAATGCAAGAATGCAAGTTAGAAGAGTGCCCTGGTGTGCTCTGGCCAGGTATCCATCTTAGAAATGTAGGTAGTTTAGGATTGCAGGCTGTGATAAAGAAGGCATTGTGCCACAGCATGTTTGGAGGAGAGCTATTCTGCAGTTCTTGGTGCTGTAGAAGAGCAGTGGGCAGGAAAATCTGTATGTTAGTGATGATGCACTCTTTTCAGCACAGACTGCAGGATGGAGAAGTACTTGTCTCTCTGATCATGTGAGAGGAATGCTTGGATTTGAGTAAGACACCAGAAGACAGTGAAACTGTGGTCTTACGTGCCAGTACACAAGCAAGGGACTAAATTTGCGTGTCCGTGCCAGAAAGCAGACTGGGCCACTGGAGCTTCACATGACTTGCTGGAGGTGTCCAGGAATCATTGCAGTCATAACTTCAGGCTATCTTGTGTCCAGGCTAAGGTCAATGTTTATTACTCTGGCTTATTTTAAACATTTGCCAGTTTGCTGTAACACAGAGCCCAGTCTGGAAACATTCAGTGGGGTAGGACGGTATGTAGAATGAGTCTTCCTAACCTCTTCTTCCTATTGTCATCCCAGAGTTTCATCATGTTTATCTCCATTGAACCAGTCTGCTCTGGTACTCAGTTGCAGTGTTAGGTGCCATTAGCTGGTAAACCTTCCATTGTGCCACTGGGGAATGCTCAATTGCAGGCCTAATAACAGCCAGAATTATTCAGGCCGTGCCCTCTCCTCTAATTGTGAAAGCCTGCAAACATGGTTTCAAGTCTCAGGACTTTTACCAGCTGTCAGAATTTGGACAGTCGATTCAGCTGGCTCAGTGACTGGAATCAATCGGTTTTGACTGGCAGTTATTTAATTACCCTACATGTACAGCACTCAGGGAGGCCTCAGGCCCTGCTCTTTTGTACTGTATCTCTATTTACAGAGTGACAGAAAACACTTCTTTGCAAATGAAGCTCATTTTGGAAATGGACACCAACCTCTTTTGGGTCATCTCCCATCAGCTTAAACTTTCTTGGAATCTTGCTTCTGGCAAACTTACAACCATTGTAGTACATGCTCCAGGAGCAGCCAAAGGAAAATGAAGCACCACAAGTTTCAGGGTCCAGCCCTTGGCATGCACAAGTCCGTCTAAAAGATAAGAGAACACAGCTGTTAGCAGCAGGCAGGTCCCCCTGTGGTGGTGCTCTGGCAGTAGGCGTCGGTGTTCTGCC
This sequence comes from Corvus brachyrhynchos, assembly GCF_000691975.1. Lineage (NCBI taxonomy): Eukaryota > Metazoa > Chordata > Aves > Passeriformes > Corvidae > Corvus > Corvus brachyrhynchos. The sequence goes on along the minus strand of NW_008238448.1, from coordinate 1,662,731 downwards.
AGTGCTCCAGAGAATCAGCGGTGTGGATCATCTTCCATCAGTAAAGAATGAAGAAATGCTAGAGGGAGACATACACATCGTAACAGAAGAATTTATCAGAGTGAATAATTTCATGGTTACAAAGTAGGGTCTTTGGGGGTTCTACACTTCTGTGAGAAACCCGGCTTTGCTCAGCTCAGAGCACATTGCGTGGTGCCTTGTTAGGTACTGATATTCATGGTGCCTCAGAGGCTTGTGCTGACAGTACTGCAAGAATGTGGGAGCCCTCTGACAGGGACTAAGCAATAATTCCTGAAATATGACTCTACCCATGAAGCCAAGTAACATACAGTGATAGCTGTGGTAATTTTGGTCTAAATGTTCTTTTCTCTCAGAAAGGCATGGGAAAAAGATATAGTGCAATTTCTTTAGATTGAGGCTAGTCAGTGTCAGCTTACACAAGTATGATTTAGTGCACCCAGCTTTTATTTCAAGGTTGAGGTATCAGCTATCCTGGCGCCTGCTGAGATCTCTTCTTTTAAATACATTGAGATGCTTCACAACTCTGAGAAAGTGTTTTTCCTTATTTGTAAGAGGGTTTACGTTGGGTTTCCTACAAGGTTTGTGGGTTTTCAAACCACCTGAAATAGCTGGGAAGGTTGTAGATGTTTCAGGATAACAGCATGAGCAGAGGTGCTGGGTCTAAGGCTGAAGACAGGGCTGCAGGTTTGGTGAGCACAGCCTTTGCTCCACTTACTCTTCGTTCAGGGCACAGCGCCGGTTCGTGAGCGTGCCATACTTCCTCAGGGTGTCGGTGAGTTCAGAGTAGAGCTTATCAGCCAGGCTGGTTGGGATTCCCTCCCAGACCAGGATGAGAATCACGATGACGGCCGTCTCACACGTGTGTCCCGCTCGTTCGCGCACCAAGCAGAGCAGCTTCTCCTCCTGACTGCTTCTGCGGACTACCTGCATGTACAGCAACACACACCCCAGAGCCCCAACACAAACAATGCATTTCTTAATGTGAAGAGCAAGAGAATAGGAAACCTCAGCATTACTGTGCGTGTGGGGAGGTTACTTCTACTTGTATCCTCCTCTTTGTTTCTGGCAATTCAGTCTGTTTTTCTCACTGTGATACGGCAGGGCTACCCTTTGTGTTTAATGAAGCTGACTCTAAGAGGTTGACTGATGGCATGGACAGCCATGGTGGTGGAAACCAGCTTTGTAAAAGTATCCTCCATGCTCAGATTCAGCAGGGATCCTCTCCTGAATCTGTGTTACGGTTGTGGTCCAGATTGATTGGTGAGCAAGAGGAAGTGAGCAATGAGGTGTCTCCCTGCACAGAGTTGGGTAGTGGACGCCTGTCTTAGAGCAGGAAGCATGCAGGGAAAGGCAGGTAGTAAGGAAGGGACTAAATAACTGGACATTGGGAGCTTTTTCCCCTTTCCTTCCAAACTTAAGCAGCTATACTCATAACCAGCTTCACAGTTTTGTGACCTGCTGTTATTACATACAAACATTACAGTGTTGAGAGGAAAGCAGTAGATGTTTTTCAAATAAAAGTGTCCTTCCAGTAGCATAAGCTCTGCCAAGCATTTCTTTGAAAGGGTGCAGTCTGGCATGCATAAACACTGTAATAATGTATTAGTTTTTCCTCATCCTGTCTTCCCCCAGCAATCCAAACCACTCAGCAATTTGTTCCAAAGTGCGACAGTGTTTGCTAAGAGGGTGTCCTAACACTTCTCTCAAACTGGGAGGGTATTTTAAAGATATCCCAGTGGTGCACTGGACTTATTTGTAGGCTGAAATTAAACAGCAACGAAAATGTCAGGTGGTGTGAAACTTAAATCTAAGCAAACATGCCTTTCTTCTTAGGTTTTTGTACCTTTAAATCAAATTTTATTCTTGCTATTCTCTGTGCAACAAGTAAATGGAGTGAGAGATGGGTGGAAGCAGGCTACAGGCACCCCATATTACTGCTGCTGTTGAGCTGTTTTAAGTTTCCTAGTGTCAGCTAACAGGACATGTCACTGCTCTCAGCTACATGAACCATCATACTGAACTAGATTAATTTGTTTACATCACTTACCCATTTAGCAATTGGACATCCTTGAGAACTTTTGCCTTCTTTCCCAGTGTAGACAACCCTCTCAATCCTTATAGCTTTACCCTTCTGTCCAAATCTTAAACAAAACAAAAATAAACAAATAGCAGATTCATTTGGTTCTTTGTGAACACTGAAAAGATGGAGCACATTTGCCAGTCTTATCTTAGAAAAATAAACACTATGAATTACAGGGAAAGATGTGCAATGTGGTTTATCTTGATGATTTTATTACAGTGGTGGAATGATATATTAAGAGAGGCAAATGTCTTTAATACATCCCAGATGGGTAAAAATTATCAATACCACATTAATATTACCAAACATTTTAACCATGTCTTTAGAGCATTTGTTAAAGATGACATTTTGAAAAGCGGACTTTTCAAACAAAAAGAAGTCTCTTTATTTTGTTGAAGAATTTTTTTTTTTTTTTAATTTCTGGGTTGAAATTGTTTCTCTGAAATGTACATAATTAAGTTGTCATGGAACAACTGGCATGTAACAGTCACTCTATTAATTTTCTGTGCTTGTTTCTGGCTTAGGCAGTGTGAATCAGTTAAGTCAGGATTAATTTGCATCTTATCTTTTTTTTTTTCCTTTATCATCCACTCATAAATTGTTACTTATTTACTTCGACTTCAATACTCCAGTTAGGATCACAAGGTGCCCTCAAATAATGCCATTTGTGTGGCTTTTTGCAGCCAAGGTGGGCAAGCTCAGCTCGTGCTGAAGCATTTAATCAAGGGGATTACACTCTCAAGGCAGACTCTAGCCCATGTGCAAGCAGTGCTGTTGCCAGAGCAAAGAGGATCCACTTTCCAGGTGGAAATATGTGGCAAATGCCATATGAAGCAAATCTTGAATCAGTAGAAAGTGCTGGATCTGTTGAGCCATTTCCAGGCATTTCTCTGGGATTGCCCACCTGCTGAGCCTGGGAGCACACCAGGGCTCAGGGGAGGACAGGGGCAGAAGCGACAGTGGCTGCAGTGTTACAGACTGAGCTGCCCTGGCCGCTCGCCTGCTCCTTGGGCACTGGGCAAACTGCACTTCCATCACCATTTCTGGAATTCTGCCACTCTCATTGGTGTTAACTTTTAATAGCCAAGTGTGGGGACTGACTAAATCATTCTCCTTGTTCTTTGCCTTTACCTACAGAGCAGTCAAGGTATGTTCCTTTTATGCAGCCATTTAGTGATGCCTTAAGAACTTTTGACCTTTTTCCCTCTTGTTTTTGCACTAAAATTTTGGTGACATATTTTAGGGCTGGTATCTGTGTTTAAACTTTTGTCCTGTAAAGGAAGTGAAAAATGCTTATTTTTAGATGTGATCTCATTGTGAAGTTTCATTGTCACAAGAAATTATACAAACAAAATCAAGTTGTACTACACATATTCTGCAGGCAACTGTTAGGTCACTTTTTCCTGCTTAGGCTTAGATGTTAGTATTTATTTGTTTCCTTAATTAACCACATTAAAAAACCCCATTTTTAAATCTTAACATTTTCTATCAGTTTTCTAATCTGGATTGCAGGACAACTGTGCGGACGCCTCTATAGAAATATGTTGTACATTACACACTGGAAATGAAATGGACTTTGTCTCAAATTTTTTCAACTGTCAGAAAGGAATTTGTGCCTGATGTTTGTCATGCTTGTTTTCAAGCCAAAGCTGATTGGCTTTAAAACTGGAGCAAAACTCACTGAACATGAAGTAGAAATTGGGAGAAGGAAGAGGGAAAATGTCTGTATCTGGTGTGGATTCTGCAAGAAATTAGTTCTGGTATAGCTAAAATATTAATTGTAAGTCTAAATCCAAATCCTGGCTTCTTTAGCAGTGCTGAAGTGCTGATACCTTAAAAGTCAATCCATATTCATGGAAAGCCAGGTTAAAAGCACTTCAGTTGTGATTAATGTCACCAGCTGCATATGTATGCTTGAGAGTATCTTTATAGTGAAGGGTTTGGGTTTCTTTTACTTAGGGATACAAAATTAGCTAATGAGTTCTGGAGTTCTTCGGTCAGAGAATTTCACAGTTCATACCATACAGTTTAACACTAGGTATTGTTCAAGTAGCTGCCCTTGCATGTTACCTATGATCTCTCATTATTTCCTTCTGCCAACATGAAATGAAATTAAATTAAAGAAAAAGAAAAGGTAAGGTCAATATTAAGAATGAAAAATTACATTCCAAAGTAAAAAAAAAAAAGTCATCTCTATAACTGACATTACAACATGAATGACTGTCCTCTTTTATTTATTATTTGTAAATACTCAACAATTAACCAGTTGATGAGAGCTCTGGAGATAACAGATTGTAAAGAATTTCTTCAGAGAGTCAGCATTCACTTTCCCTTCCCAGAACGAAGCTGATTTATGTAGTTTACATGCACTCAAGCTGCTCTCAAAGCTGAAAATTATTGGGGCAAGAGTCACAGGGAAGGAGGTACTAAGAAAGAGAAAGGACCTCAGGACTTAGAGGTAATCTGAAGGGTTTAATAGGCTCTAAGTGCCCCATGGCTGTGCAGTGATGAGCACAAGCTAACAGTGCTAAGAAATGGTGTTCCTTAGCTCAGACTCAGCACTGCAACAATGCCCACTTGCTTTTGCTCCTGCAACTAGCTGGAGCTTCAGTGTTGTTCTGGAGTCGAGATTTTTAAGGTACTAACAAATCAAATTCCCATCTGTCTCTGACTTAACCGAAGAGTTTTTTGTTTGCTTCTTTGTTCAGAGGGGAACTGAATTCCCAGATACCTCTAAAAATCTGGTCGTTATTGGCTACAAGTAATGCAGAATTCACAGTGCAGAAGTCACTTTTGTGACAGCTTTTAATTTATGTGTCTTAGGCTGGTGGGGTTTGTGCTAACACATATTTTTAAACAGCACATATCATATATGTGTTCTGTTCCTTTAAAAATTCCTGCTTTGGTTGGTGTTGATGTAATAAATACACCACAGGATGCAACATGATAACAGGGATTGTCCACAATCAAGATAAGACTGGGCTTGTGCAGTACTCCAAGGCAGGGGAATGTTTTCTCACAACACTACTTATTGATTCTTGGGCTGAAATCCCATCCAACAATTTTGTGGCATTCCTCTGGACATGAATTAATTAGATTTAGATAGTTGGTAATTTGGCAAGAGGAAACTAATGTTGAAATTCAGTATTCTGCTCTTCATCCTCCTTCTCCACTGGCATTCTCCTAGCCAGAGGGAACACCAGCCCCATGCCTGCCTTTGCAGCCACTGCCAGACGCCTTGCTTGGCAGGCTGGTGAGAACTTGTTCCGGCTTGGGTTTGCTGGCATCTGTCTCCAAGGGCACAGCCCGTGCCAGCCAGCAGACTATTAGCCCTGTCAAATATTGTGACTCTCTGGTGAATAGCAGGGTGCGTAATGTTGGCAACACTGGAGTAGCTAAGCCTACAAGTAATTACTTGATTTGCAGTTGTTTATTTCTTTATGTGCAAAAGCTGGAAAAATTCTGACATCCACAAAAGGATAAACGTTAATCTGCTCTGTGCCTTTGGACTAATTACCTTTCTTCCATGATTTCTCTAATAGCTGCCACATTAGGACCGGCTCCTAGGTGGGTATAGAAAGGACCTTCATCTTTTTCAATAATTTGCTCTGTTTAAAACAAAATAAAGGTTATTACTTTGAAGCTTAATTCTTTCATGTAAAATGTCACATTGCAAAGCTTACATCTAGCTTGTTGGAAGACTGCTGTATGGGCCTGGGGTCAGTTTTCAAACACTTATGTCTAAGGTATTTGCCCACACAGTTTGTACGAAACATGCAAAGCAATGGCTAATCCTGCAAACAGCCATGATAGGGACTGTGTGCCTTTCCCTAACGCAAACACTTGTTCCACATCGCAGGCTCTACACTGACATTCAAATTGGTGTTTTCCTGTTATCAGCAAACAATTGTTTCTCCTTCTTCCACTTCCTCCTCTCCCAGTATATAGAAAGGAGGATAAATGGGATAACAGTGGTAAATATTGATGTTAGGGAGCTGTACTGTACTTGTTTTTCAGCAGACATGTTACAGTGCAGGAACTTACAGCTTGAAAAACTGGCCAGTGAGGTTACACAGAGAATTCCTGCAACCCACAGAAAGACTGTGAAATGAAAAACAAAAACCCAAGTTTGCTGAAAGAAATCGTGCACAAGGCCTGGTCAAAATGCTTGTATGCCAAGAATGTGGCCTCGGTTTTCTGTGTGTAGGTAGGACCATATCAGCAGTCACAATACATGCTGTGTGTTTGCTTTGGTTCCAGGAGGCAGGCTCCAGCGGTGTGAAAGAAATGGCCAGGCCCTGCTTGGGTTCAGGAGATGGTGGAGCTGTGCTGGATGCTTTCTGCCATGCTAACTCCAAGGGCTGGATGAGGTGGTGCTGCCCTTGACAGACAGCCTCTGGAAGCATGATGAAGGCATGGCATAAATCTGAACGTGTCAGTGGGGAATGGCTTAATTTAATCTTCTTAAGGACAATATTGATAAGAAAAAGCAATAAACCTGTAGATTATGCTGTGGCACTGGGTTCTTCAGAGAAAGTTTCATACTCCTGTATTTCCTAGTGTCTGCCAGGACTGAAGAATTAAAATGTAAATGGAGGATAAGTTCTTAACTTTGCTTAGTGGTTTCAGTACAAAAAAAAAAAAAAGAAGGTAAGGAAATGACTGCTAGAAAAACTTGTGCTAACTATATGGAAGAAACGATATAAAAAACCCCCAACAAATAACAACTGTGTTTTCAAAAAAACCTACATTTTGAAGGTTGTTTCTTATAAACCAAGGAATTGACTTCCAGTGTTTTTCCTGGGAGCTCCAGAAATACACTACTTCCTGGTTTTGTTCCCATAGATCATCTCTGAAGCATAGCCCCAACATTCAAAAAGGCAAAAAGGTCCATTTTGCATTTTGGAGGAGCAGTGATTCAACTTTCCTCTTTTATAGTTGATACAAAATCCTAGTAACTGAAACTGTAACAAGGATTTTTATTTTCGTCCCCCCATTTTTGGTGCTGAACCTTTTGTCTCAGCCTGAATAGTTTATCAGCAGAGTCTGAAAGTGCCTGTTATACTTGGCTATGTGCAGTGTCAGTACTGTGTGGAAGCTTGGGCTAGGGGGCCATGCCTGTAATCCTACTTCCCTCTGCTCTATTTTTCCAGCTTTTGGAGACAGGGTATGCCATCAAGCAACAACAAGGGTCCCCCCCACTGCTTTTTTTGGTGCTGCTTGTGTAGCTACTCTATGAAACTGTGGATCTCTTTACCCTTACAGGAGACAAATGCCTGAAAGGGAGGATAAACTCTTGCAACAAGTGAGGAATAATCTGACATCTGTTTTTGCTTTGGCTTGACTAGGGGCAACTTCAGCAATTTCACTCTTAGAGCAAAAAATGGCCATAAGTTTTGGACTAGGACTGGCTTTTTAAAAGCTGTATCTGACCTTGACAAGTAAATTAAGTCATAAAGTTATGACCTACTTTTTATCAGGATGATGTTGTTACGTCTGCTGCTCAAGGAGAATGGATGTGAGGCCATAAGCATTCTGACTGAAAAATCAAATAGGTAATTGCTTTATGAACTATTGAGGAAGGGCCCATGTGCAGGATTGGTAAGTGGAGTAGGCATAAGTGTTTAAAATTCCAGTTTTATCAGTCTTCACTAATTGTGTTTCTTAGAAAACCCCAAAAGATCTTCCAGCAAAAACATCCAACTAACCCTGTGATCCCAACTTGAAGGCTCATTTCCCTCCTGTGAACTATTACGTTTTTAGTACATCTCAGCACTTACCAACACAGCTGCAAGATGGGAAATCATACTGGGTTTTGGCAGGTGTGTCCAATAAATTTTTTACAGGAGTATCCAATAACTTGGAAGGTGAGTCTAAAAAATTATTGAGAACAGTTCCAGCTGTTCTTTTGGTCGGGGTTTTCTCAGCAGACAAGTTTGCTTGCTGATCTAAGATTGGGGTTTGAGTGTCAAAATCTGCAGCACTGGTATTTCGTGATAGGATGGTAATAGGGCCTGCTGTTTCAACCTTCACATGTTTGGGTGATTTGAGAGTAAAAGTCTTATGATCAAACAGTGATTTGACCTGTATCTGTTTTAGCTGCTGCTCCATTGTCTCAATGATGCTCTTTTGTTGTGTGTTCTCGCAGCCAAAGTGCTGATTCTCTTGTTTAATTGTTTTTTTCCACATTTTGTTTTCCAGCTGTCCAGCTGATGGGCGCATGCAGACATTAGACTTTGTGCCAGCCTCAATTTTTATAGGCTTGCGTGCTGCACTGGGACCAGTCTCAGTTTTGGGTTGCTGGTATGCTTGCTGCTCCTGTTTTTGCAAGAGATGCCACCGCAGAGCAGCGTGCTTTTGAAAATCCTTAGAGGTCTGGGACTGCAAATGACAGCCTCTCTGGTCTTGGGCGTGGGGGGCAGTTTGGCTGTGTGGTAAGTACTGCTGAGGGATCTGGGGAGCTTGTTTGCTCGGGAGGTCTTGGTTCAGACTAGCACCATAGCCCTGTGAGGGCTGGAGGGGTGGCAGCTGCAGAACTGAGGCTTGTTGCGTCTGTTGCTCTCGTTCTTGAAAACAATGATTCACATCTTGCTTTGCGGTCAAGTTATTTGAAAAATACTGCATGTGCTGCAAGTCCTGCATTTTGTTGGCTCCAAAGCATTCCATATTTGCAGCGTTCCCTTTCTTCTCGGAAATCATGTGCCTGTTGTTTGGGCAAGGGTGCTGGACACTGACGTTTGCCTGCTGAGTGTAAAGGGGAGCTTTGTTGTTCACGGTCTGTACCTGCTCTAGGCCTAGCTGATGGTTAGGCAGTGGGAATGCAGCTGATTTACCATACTTATTCCCAGTCTGGAAACATTCATCTGCTTTAAGTTGATTGAAGGACTTCCTGTCTAGAGACTGCTCAGCATTGCTTTGGGGGTGGGATATGGCTTGGGGCAGGTCTTTAGTTCTCATTTGTGGAGCCTGCTGCTGGTTTGGGGTTAGCTGTGGACTGCGTGGCAGTTGCACTGGATGTGCCTGTTTTTGCAGCATCTGTTGCAAAATATGTGAATGCAAGAATTGCCCCTTTTCCCCTGGCTGGGGATTCAAGTGCTGCTGTTTCAAGGGGGCCCCTAAATGCTGTTCAGCTTGTTGTTCTGATCTTGGCTGGAAATGGAGCTGCTGTGGTGGCTGTTGCTGCACTTGCGACTTGAGAAGGGAATCCACCTTTGTGAGCTGTGGCTGCGGTGAGTGTTTGTGGAATGGCAGCTGCTGGTCAGCTGGGGGATGCGGCTGCAGCTGGGAGCTCTCACTTTTGTACAGTGGAGGAAGTTGTTCCTTTTGCATTATCTTCTGGCTCTGGGCCTGTCCTGAAGGCCCCTTTAATGAATCAGGACTTCCAGCATACTGTTTTGTATAGACTGTTTGGGCTGTGCTTGCCTGGTACTGAAGAATTGACCGCAATAATGCTTCACTGGGCTTTTGGGGAGGCTCTCCCTGGCGGAAGTGGGTGGAAACCAGTTCTATCCAGGCTGGTTTTGAATATTGTTGAGCCTGTTGTACAGGCTCTTTCACTTGGTCCTTTTCTTTGTCAGGAGGAGTCTCAGGTTCTCTCTGTCCTGGGAAATGCTGATAGTGTTGTTGCAACTCACCCTCGCTTCTGTGTGCGTGTAGGTTTTGGAGGGGAGGTTCTGATGCCAGTGTCACTTCTTCGGGGCGCTGCAGAATTGAGGCGGCCACAGCAGCTTGCGGGTTGCTTTCACTGACATCTTGTTGTGATGTTTGTGCCTGTCGCAGAAGGCTCTGCTGAGGGTGAAGTTGTTGTTGGCTGAGGCTGGGACTTTCTGACATTGGTCCCTCCTGTTGCCCTTCATTTTTTATCTCCCCAGGAAGAGTTTCATCACATCTGTTGTCATAGGAATGGTGTCCTTCTTGCACCACGGCAGACAGTGCACTGTTCATTTCCGGAGCAGGAGGGGTGGAGGAATCTTTGTGAAACGTTGAGTTCTGTGTAAAGAAAGCACCATTATTTTCTGCTTGCTCAGAGTACCTTTCCAGAGCAGTGCTCTGAGCTTGCAGGTTACTGCTGGAACTTAGAGAGAGGTCTTGGTTGGGAACCTGCCCTATGCTTCCATGAATTTTACTGTTTCCTACAGGTAACCGGTGAGGATCATAGCCTGCAATCTGTTGCTGTAGCTGTAGTTCTGGTTTCTGAAGTGAACAGCTACCTGGCAATACAGGTGGTTTACTGGAGTCTTCTGTGTTGTAGACCTCAGTAACCACTACAGCTGGCACTTGAGGCAGCTCAGAGTTTGAGGTCTGTGAGGAAGTGATCTGCCCTGAGGTATGGGATGAATGTGTTGTCTCATAGGACAACTCATTAGTAGCCTGACTGGTAATGGCATTGATATGAGATGTGTTCTTCTGCATTGCTATGGAAACATGTTCTGGATAATATTGAGACAGTGTTTTCTCCAGGAGTTCACCATGCATGCTTTCCATGGAAGAGGCAGAAACTGTAGCACCATTAGGCATTGGCACTGCCTTGTTCTTAAGTAGTAAGACAATGTCCCTGTTATGGCAATGAATATTTTCCCGCTCCTGCTCATCCTGAATCAGAAGGTCATGAGGGTTTTCTGAACCAACACTGTTGTATCTTGTAGATGGAATCAAATCTGAAGCATCCTTTTCTTGTCTTGTAAAATTCTCAGGTTTCTTCTCACTATAACAATTGGAGACACTTGGTTTTTCACTGTTGTCCTCTGGCTCAGCTTTTTCTCCATTTACCTCTTTGTCTTGTTTCACTTTCTTGCTGTCATGAAGTCCATACAGAGTGGGCTCGCTATAAGTGCGCTTGATCCCACCATTTTGCATATATTTCGAATAGACTTTCTTTTCTTGTAAAAGGTCGGGGCTAACGCAATTGTTTGGACTTCCCTTCGGGTGGGGCACTCCAAAGTTGCTTTTATTGAATAGCGGCTTGCGGTCTCCATTTACTTCCACGTCAGGCCTCTCTGTTGCTGGACTCCCATTCTGTAGCTTCACTGCAGAAGGCTCTGCCTGGCAAACGTGAGAAGACTGTGGTATTAGAAATGGACTCAATCTATTGCCGTCAACATGGTTGGTTCTGTCCTGTTCCATCTGGCCTGCTCCGGGGCCATCCACAAGGCTACCCTCTGAACGTATCTGAAAGAGAAAAGAAACAGGAGAGAATCTAAGTCAGCTTTAGTTTCCATTGAAGGACAGCCAGTTACTGACAATGCCTGCAGCACTCAAGCACCCATTGCCCTGACCAGCTCCCACACAGAGTGAGCCTGCAGGCACACCTGAGGGGCGTTTCACTATCCTAGCACATCTTGCAGCCCTAGGTCTCCCTTTTTCTTAAAGGTTTGTTCTTCAAGATGAAAAGAGAGTGAAAATGCAGAGTGGCTTCCTTACACCATTTAACATACAAGATATTTTACCAGAAGAAATTGCTCGTAGTGGTGCAAAAAATATTCTCTGCTTTTGAATGATTTATATAGACTCCTCTGTCATCACATTTTGCCCTTGGTAAGGCAGAAAGTCATGTTGAAACCATGGTTCCCAGACTTGGTGCTAATCCTGTAATTTGATTAAGTGTGCCAAACCTCTTTTGTCTGACTTGAATGAGTATGGTCACCAAGTTTCCACTTAGAGGGGAAAACATTTTTTTTCTGTCCTCAGCTGTCTGACAGGGTCTTTTAAAACTGGCATTCCTAAAGACCATGCAAGTGGCACTGCACAAGACAAAGCCATGCTTGCCTGCTGTTCACAGGAACTCTTACAGTTCATCAACAGATCAGTAATGTTGATAGAAAAAGAGTGATTTTTGAAAGGTTTGATGGAATTTTTTTTTCCTGGTATTAATATCCTTTCGAATTTACATCTAGACATCAAGCATGGCTTAAACTATGCATTTGGGTTTTGAATTGAGCTCTGCAGCTGTGGAGCTAGGGTTTTTTTCTTCTTTGTTTGGATGGGAAATCCCATTTTCTCATATACTCTTTATATTTTATTTACAAAGTGAAGTTTTTAGCTGGATAATAGTACTGACAATGTGCAGTGAGCAAATTCCATACAGTGACAAGCTAATCCTCTTCACATGCATCTTCCTAGAATTCACAGACCCAGTTAACATAGATAAAGCCCTTGTTTGACTCTGCTTGTAATTTATTCTTTGTTGGTTTGTGGTTCTCAACCAGTCACAAATGACAGAAGGTAGACTGACAGTGAGTCTTACAGACATGAAGTTGCACAGAGAAAATTTGGACATATGCATGTCTGTCTGCAACTTTTATTTCTGGTTTGCATAAAGGAGAATCTGAAGGATTCTCCATTACCAGGTCAGCTCTGCTTGGACTGCAAAGTCAAGAGAAGCACTACGTGTGGCTCTATACATGGTATTGCCACTACATAGGAAGAACTATGATACGGAAAACATTCTCCCATCATGGTTGCTCTGCTTTTGTATTTATCCTACATTAATATTTTTATGTTAATAAAATGTAATTTTAAATGTTATTTAAATGTATTTTTTACAGTTTTCAATGCAGTATTGCCTTATTCAGTTTAGTAATATGATTCTAAAATGCTTTTAAAAGTAATATTAATTCATTAAATACATTGCATCCAGCAGAATTCTCTCTGCTTGCAGCTCTAATTTCAGTACCAGGACAATTCAAATGCACATTTTGACTGGCAAGCACCTATATGATAACTTGGATTCATTTCCTCCGAATCCCAAACTTGTTTTTAGATTTACTTTTGACCTCCTGAAGTTTGTTTTTTTAATTCCTTTACTCAATTTATGTTTTTTATGACAGAAGTAGAGAAGTTCTCTCTGCAAGTAACAGTAGTTTAAAAAAGTATTTTTGGCGGGAAAGCTACGAACAGGGAGATGAAAAAAATGTTTGTCAATCTTGCCTGGGTTTTTTTGACATGGTAGTGCAGGCTTATTCCCTTCTAGAAGTATTATCCACCCTAGCTTTAGAGTACCACAACACATGAGCATTTGCAGCTTTCCCAGGGAGATGATGTTCCGTGCTTAGCAGAAAGCTGTATGGAAAGGATTCCTCTGATGTGTCATTCTAGGCCAGGCAGCAGAACGATGCTCCTAGAGTGTTTCAAAAGTAAAATGCCAGCCTAATTTGGAAGCCATTCTTTCCCTTCACACCTTTCATTCCTAAAAACTGCAGGTGAACCACAACTCAGACACAAGTGTGTAGGCTGCTGCATTTCACAAGTATGAAATTAAATAAAGGGTACCATAGTAATTAACACCATGCTGTCAAGCTGCTTCTAAAAGATTTATTTCTTTAAAAACAGTTTTAGTCTGTGCAACTAAGCTGTGAGAAACTTTGTCTGGCTCTCAAAGCCTACCTTGCTGCTTTTTTTCTAGTGTACCCTGTGGGTTGCAACTAAATTCCTTCTGAGAATTCCCCGGCAATCTTTCTTCTCAACTCCTTACTATCTATCAGATAAACCCACCATTTCCTTTAGAAGTGGGGTCTCCCTGACTTCTCTAAACTTAGCTTGCAAACTCCTTAAAGGAGTACATGTGTGGTCAGAAAAGAGTCTTAGGTTCATGCCGTCCTCAAAATCCACAAGGTTATCTTGTGACATGAATTATTGTTCATGTCATTCCAAAAGACCTCATGGTATGTTCCCCCAAATTCTGACAACCTTCAGTGTAAAAGGCACTGGTGTTATACATTGCAAAGAACATGGGAATCATTTGGTTCTTTAAAATACAAAGTTAATTCATGCATTGAAAGTGCCAGATTTGCGTTCTTTGAAATGCATCTGTGACTTTGCATTATACTTCTTTCTCTGTCTACACTCAAGTTATTCGCTATCCTCAAGTCAGACCTGAGTAAAAATCTTCCTCAAGCACCTACAAGTCACAGCAAATGTAAAGTAATGTAATTTGTAATGTAGAAGTGGCAAAAAATAAATGGCCACGATATCCCTATTGCTGGTTTTAACTGGGACACCATGAAGTAGTACTCCTACCTGCTCGCACCTTAAAAAGGCTCTGTGGTTGTCCTTACAATCATTGTCGGGTGAACTGTTTGCCTCTCAAAGTAAATCTACCTTTCCCCAAGTGCAGCAGTTAGTCTTTTTGGTCTTTCCCATAGCTGTATTTTATCCAGACCATTTAGAATCTAGCTCCACATATTTCTCTTCAGCTATAATCCATTAGAAATTCAAGTCACATCATCAGCATCTGTGAAACAATTACTGCATCTAGGACTGACTCTGCAGTCTAATCCATCATAATTATGACTGGCCTCTTTGAAGATGCCACGATGCGTGACTTTAATATAGTACATTACTGTGCAAATGGATCAGCATCTCATCCCACCAATATGCATTCAAGTTAGAATTCAGACTACCACTGTTTGACTTTTTCAGATGCAATTGATGTATGTACATTTATTTCTTGACACACGTAGGGCACAAACTGGAAACTAGGCACTGAATGAGAGCCTGAGATTTTTGTGTTGTTTGTTTTATGGACAAGTTCAGCATGTTTCTGCCACCTCTTATCACTATACTATGGAAGGTGTTGTTGCAAGCACAACACACATTTCTGCAGCAACAGAAGTTGTGTTATTTTCTTTCACAGAAAACTTTTCTTTAGTTTTAGCCAGTTCTAGAGGTTCATAGCTTATTTCCTATAGCAGCTGTATCTGAGCAGTTTGTGAGTGCAAAGCAGCTCAGATGAATGAATGGATAAATACACCTGCTGCAGGGGAGTACAATCTTCTGCAAAACTGGGTGAGATTCCCAGGAGAAAAAGTAGGTGGGGGAATAGCTGTGGTAGAGGACTTGTGGATCTAAAAGGACCAAAAGGTGGAGTGTCAGATGGGTTGTTTGAGACAGACATTTATGTCCTCAGAGGTTTTTCTCCCCAGCAGAAATACACGTCCTCAGATCACAGCCTGACTTGTGCTCAACTGATTATCAGGATGAGACTCAGGAAAGCAGAAGTCAGATACCCAGAAGCTTGTTGATGGCTCACTGGGTTGTTCCTGGAGTGTTGCCACAGTCTCCATCCTGCTGGCACCCTTCTGCCACTGCCAGATGACACAGAGGTCTAAATTGCTCCTAGACAAGAAACCCCTCTGGCCCTTTCTCGACAGGAGGTGAATTTACCCATATGTTTTGTCAAACTCCCATTTGGTAAACTGTACTTTGTGCTTACACTCTCCTGCTCCTGTTGTGTGTGTAGAGGAGCTGGCTTCACTTGTGGCTGTGTATCCTTCTGTGCTGTGGTGCATTTGCATCCCTCCACTGAAGCTCATGCATCTGGTAAAGAGTTCTAAATACTCCTGAAGTGAAAAAGCTCCTGAAGTTAAAGGTTTGGTTTTTTTCCTATTTCACTGCTGAATGAAAACTTGAGAAGAGGCACAAGTGGTTATTACTTAGGTAAGGGCACTCATGCATGGCTTTGTCAGAAAGCTCAATTTCTGCTCTAAAACCTTAAATGTTCTGGACTTGCATACTTGCACAATTGTTTCTGAGTTAGCCTGTGACAAAGTTTCCTCTTCTTTAATATTGGAACAAGACGTGTAAGCAGTTACAATGACGCTTAGTACCAGGATTTGTTATTATGGGATGTGGTTCTCTGGCCTAGCTAAAGACCGGTTGCTGCAGCTGTGCCCTGGGTTAACACCTGTAAGCAACTGCCAGTGTCCCTAGAGGAGAAAAGACGTGTAGTTAACTCAGATGGCTAAGGGGTGGCGTAACACATCAAAGCTCCTTATTAGTGAGACATTTCCATTATTGCTGGGATGAAAAGTTGAACACGTGTGGTATAGTTTAAGGATTTCCTATATGTTTAGCACCTAAGGTACTGTAGTTTGTACACAGAGAAACAACATGAGCTTCCACATGGAAACTTAGAGGAGAGGCAAGACCAGGAGAGATTCGAGAAAGATTGCATTCGTACCCAAGGTGAATTGAGGCTCGAAACCCCACAACATCCCCTAAGGATTTGCTCTGCTCCTTAGCAGCATCACTGCTGCCCCACTCTGCATATGTGGTGGCTGAGGAAAACACAGTGAAACTTCAGGGCAGATGTAAAGGAGGCCCCAGAAGGACAAGGACACTCTGTTGTTAGCTGGGCTCTATGGCTTACAGTAGGGTCCTTTTGTACTTCATTCAGCTGTCTCTTCATTTGGATAGTTTATTTATTTAGGGCATTAGCAATGCTTTGGAAAAAACTTGAGTAAGGATGCCATGCCTTGCCTGTCCCTTGAAGTTTTTTAGTTAAAGGTATATTTCTTCCTAAAATATACATACTGCTTTCTTATTGTAGCTTTAAAGAGCAGTTAAGGGGTTAATCTAGAAACTCCTCAATGACTCTGTGACTGTATTCTGCAGAAGGTCATATTACATGAATATAATTGTCTTCTCTGGCATTTAGATCTTCAATACTTTGTGTCAAACAAAAGAAAATGTGGGATGGATAAAATTCGTTACCTAATTTATAGCTAATTTATCCTTCTTTTACAGGGAAAATGGTGACTAGCGAATATAGATATAAGCAGACGTAAGGGAATGAAGAGCATGGGATTTGTGACATATGAGGATTAATAATTCATTAAATCTTATCCAAGCCAGACGCTTCAAAATTCATGCATTTTTAAAATCAACTAGTACTAACCCCCCCTCAATTTACTGACATCAGTTCCTGCTTTTCAGTGATACAATGGTCTAATTGCAAAGGCACTTGAATCAGGTTTTTTCTTGACCTTAATAGAGAGGGCATGATAGTAAAGCTAAACAGTCATTTCCCCTTGCTACATTACATAACTATCAACAAGACTGAATACTGTGTAATTTCTACCCAGATGTGAAAAAATTGTACTATTTTAACAATTACAAAAAATCAAGGGAAGTAAAAATTAAATACTTCTACAATATGGGTGGAAAAAAGCAATTATGCAAAGGAAATGAATTCAGGATTATAAAATGGAAGTAAACAGAAATTATAATGTCGCATCATACAGCTCTCCAGTTCCCATTTTTTTGTGATTTATCTTCCATACAAACTTTGTATCTAATTGTACTATGTAGCATTTCTAGCAAAACACCACAGCTCCTCAAGTAGTTGCTTTTAATGCCAACATGGTATGACCAGATTAGAAATGTTTCCCGAAAGGTCAAACTTCAGAACCAGGTTGAATTTAAGAAACAAAAGAACCCTGCCATTGCAATAACCAGATCATTCAAGATGAGGTTGGCATCTACGTCTGTTCTTGCTGGTTGTAAGCTCTTTTCTGTAGTTTAGGTTTGGAGTATGGTGGATCCAGGTAGTTTGTACTGACAGACCATTCCACAAGCTCCCCAGCTTGTTTGGTGCTACCTTGGCTGCTGGGATGCCAACATACTCTAAGTCCAGTATTACTCAATTTCTTGAGCACCACCTTGACTAGCAGATGTCTTTAACAAATACAGGGAAGCTGAACTAAAGCACCCTTTCATCTTTGCTGGTTTTTTGAGAATCTTTGTATCTAATAATTATAATAGGAAGGCTGAGGGAGTGGGAGTTAAAGCCTTAAATCTCAGGGGTGCTCAAATAAGTGTGTGTTGAGTGAGATGCTTTTGCATAATGAGAAGCTTCTCTGTGAAGTCTGGACCAGCAAAATTCTTTCAAATTGTGACCCACACAGGACATCATTTGGTAATTCCCCAGCACCTGTGAATTCAACACTGGCAAAGATGTTGGTGTTGGAAAACAGAACAAAGTCTCTTTTTCTTTGTCTTAATCCATTATGCTAGGCTAGGTGTGTTGAGCAGTGTTAATCAGGTGCACAACTAGTGCTTTGACCTGTTTCTGATTTCTGAGAAAGGATGTTATTTGAGGGGTGATTTTCCTCTCAGTACTTCAGCTGGTGATGATGATACGGGCTGCTGATTAAAATCAGCTCCCTGAGAGCAACAGCTGACTGCTCTTGCTGCTCTGGCCAAGCTCTGCAGTGCAGCCTCTTGTGAGAACACCAGGATAAACAAGCGTTGGTGGCTGAACCATTCCTCAAGACACACTTGATGTTATCAACCTGCTTTTTAGGGACGGTTACCAAGAGGTCATTGTCATCCTTATCTTCCAGTTTCTGTGATCTTTGTCCATTTGGCTTCAGACCTGGATATAGCATGGATTTCTTGGGTTGATGACTTCCTAGCACCAGTGAAAGGTCAGTTATCCGTGATGATTTCATCACAGCTTCTAGCAGAGTGAAAAATCCCTGGATGGAAAAGAAAAACCACCGGCAAGCTAAAAATTTCAAGATTTCATCGTGTTGGGACAGTAACATTAGAAAATAGGCATATGAGTGGAAGAACTGATAGAAGAGAATAAAACACTCTGGGCTGCACCATCCTCAGAAAACCTATTTACACAGCCCTGGTTTCCATTATCCTTTGAACTTCAAATAGGAAATCCTGTTGGTCTCACAGTTCTGTTGAAAACAGAATTTTTTACAAAATGCAGTTTTCTTAAATTTCTTTTTAAAAGTCGAAGATCATACTGAGAGGAGAGTGGGGAGAATGCAAAGAGAAGGTTGATGGCTCCAAGGTGTACTCTGACTGGTGCTCCTACATGTCCAGGTGGTAAAGCAGAGCTTTCAGCCCTTTCACTGGTGTCACTATGGTAGCCTTTACACCTCTCTACATATTCCTCCTCTGTTTTTCTCATGGCTCTGCCACACCTAGTCTGGGATGTTGTGGTGAACTTAACTTTTGGCTGCTATGTTTTGAGAAATGAGAGGCAGCCAGAGAGGCAGCTCCCACACTACACAGTGTATGCTGCATGTGCCAATATAGCTGAGGGGCAGGTTCTAGGGATCCCTGGCAGGGGCAGTGAGCCACGAGATGCCCTGTGTCCCTGTGAGAGATGCTGCCTGCCGCTGCATGTCCTGCTGGGGGTTCACTTCCACACAGTGGAGCTGGAGGAGTTGAGCCAAAACAAGGGTACTCGCTTTGGAAATATCTTACAGTTTTAATTGTTGCATGATTTAATTTAAAAATGTGTTTTCATTCCCACTTGTGATTTCGTTTTATTCCTCCCAATTTGTGCCTTTCGCGACTTATAAACCAGACCAATTGCTCATAAACACATGGGAAAAATAGGTTTGTTGGTGCCCTGTTCCTTGGCTTCAGGGCAACACTAGCCAGACCTGGACCAGTCCACTCCAACCTGTTTTCAAGAGTCTCTGATGATGAGGGTTGCATAATAACACAGTTACATGCAGTAATTAATCTTACTTATTAGAAAGCTTCTACCATTTAAAACATAACCTTAGATCAGCTCATCCCATCTGCCACAGACATGTGGAGCAGGTTTTTTTTCCCTTCTGTGCTATGGCTTCTTTCTCCCCATGTAACTGAAGACTGTCATTAAAGCTCCCCCCTTAGACAGAAAAAACAAACCAGTTCGTGACATCTGATCTCCTCCCTGGGTGGATCTGTATCCTTACCATTTGTTCCCTGACCAAATGCGTGGAGGTCACAAAGCAAATCCACAGTCTGTTCTCTGGAGACATTATGCACATCCTGCACTCCGCTAAATTTTCTCTCAAATTCAGCTGTAACATGTATCTGTATAATCTTCGAAAAACCTGTATGAATTACCTTGACTTTCCCCTCAGTAACTAAGCAGTTTTATTCCCTCACTGTATAAATCAAACTGGAATCAACAGAACAGGCTTGTTACTTCTAGCAGAGCTTTATAGAACAGGTTGTTTCCTTAAAATCTTTCTGTGTGCTTAAGTCTTCAAGCTACTCACACAAACATCTCTTCTGACTCCCACTGTTGCTGAGGCACCACAGAAGATAAGGATCTAATGCATTTTTAGATGTCTATGAGAAGATGCTCCCTGGAGCTGTGGTTGCCATTCAGCTTTTCTGCATTCGTGTGTGGTCTTCAGGAGCGGTTTTCATGTGGGTTATTGCAATCTACACACAACAATGGCACGGATTATTGTGCTGAAATCCAGATCTGAGAAAACAGTTACAGTTACCTCTCCAGATGTACCAGAGATGAAAGACAAGGTGGTTTTGATGACCAGAGCCAGCTGACGACCTAAGAGTAGTTGAGATCTAATCCTGATAAAAGCAAAACTGGGAGAGAAACAACACATGGGAGCTGGTGCTGCCTTACCACAGTTCCGAGCACACAAGGGAGCTTGGCATGGGTACTGTTGCCATCCCCTTCAGCTTTAGGCTGGAGATGAAGATGTGGGACTGCGTTTTCATTTTGAATACTCAACATACAAGCTTGGGAAGAACTTGGTCATTGATCTTCTTAGATAAAAGGGCTCAGGACCCAAACAAATTGTCAGTCAAGAGACACCAGCTTCACATCATGGCAGCATTTACTGAGAAATCACAGCCTAGCTTCTTAAGCCTGGCTTGAAAAACACATTTTCTGTAGTTACCATCTTGGCTACAGTAATTTTCTTCCCTTTCTAATTTTAGCTTTATATCGCTTGCTGATAGAGGTTTTAGGTTTTTCTTTAGAAGGCCACTGTTAATCTTGTTCTGAGGATAAAGTGATAGGCTCCAGTTCATGCTTCCACACAACTGAGGCCATTTCTCAGTTCCTTCTTACCTTGTTCTATCCCCACTTACAAAGGATGTGGGGTTTATGTATAGCCATTTAAAACTTCTTAGTATTTAAGCATAAATGGGCAGTATATGGGGAGTTCTATGTATTTTGTGACAAGAAACATGTAAGAAAACTACTAGAGAAAAAAGATTATTACAAGGATACAGGCTTTTTCCTTTCTGTGGATTATCCCTTCAGTATTCCAGGGAAACTGGAAACCAGTAACAAGTCTGGATTTTGTGAATGGGATGTTTGCTTCAAAACACAGCTCTAGCATGAAAGTTTCTCCCTTTAACCAAATTAAAAGACTGGATAAAAGCTTGGAATTGCTGTGCTGAGAAACAGTTGGGACCCCAGAACAAGCTGGCATTC
>NW_008238448.1:1604175-1641251 GCF_000691975.1 Corvus brachyrhynchos | reverse complement strand
AGTAATTCAAAGGAACATTGTTTCTCCTGTTTAAATTTTTCCCTTTGTGGCGGGATGCAACATGAAGAGGCAGAAAGTTCACTGCTGCCAAGCTAAAAGGAGCCAGGGGAACTGGCAGATTGTGATTTAACTCTCACTAAGACTTTTAGACTCCCACAGCTGACACTTGGAAGAGCAGCATTTGAGCAGTCCTGAAGGGAACTGCAACACTTCTCTCTCTGTCCTTCCTTTTCAAATATTTTCAAAGCTTTGAAAACAGTCGGTTGTTCTTCGTTCTGGCAACTCGCCACTTGCTGCCGGCTCACATCAGTTCATAGTCTTCTGAGGTATCTAGTGGCCTGCATGGATTTGAGAGAGTTTGAAGCTCTAATGAAAGACCTTTGATATTTTGGGATATTTAAGAGACATACAGAAACGGGTGAGTTAAAAGAGCTGTTGTCAGCCTCTGCAAAGCCCACTTCATATTCTGAGTCATGAGATACCGTTTCACTAATTGATAATTGTCTGTCTACAACACAGTCATGCTCTTAGTGCACAAAACAGCAGTGTGGATGAAAAGCTCACCATTGTAAAGTACACACTCAACTGGATTTAGAAAGCTGGGAACAACAAACGAATCTAAGATATGAGACTACTTTGAATGAAACTCATAAATCATAGCTGAGACATTTTTCAGCTTAAGTCAACATCTTTCCTACAGACGAAAGTTAATGGAAGCTTTAAATGCCTCTCTTTAGTCTTCCTGAGGACCTAAGCAGGGGAGCTCTCCTCTAAAGGGTCAGGTGACTTTTCATTCTTTAAATCCACACCTCCAGCAATGAGGACTTGATCCCACAAGCCCTGCAGAACTGCTTCTACCTGGCAAGGTTGTGCTGAGTGTTTGCCAGGCTAGTCCTTCAGCCAGCAGCCTCATAGCTGCGGTGGTCTTGAGCTCAGGAATGCAGGTGTAGGAAAGAATGCCCTGTGTTGTGTGCTTGAGTTCCTGTCAGTGTGTGTGTGTCCTCAAACACCAAGTGAATTGCACAGCACAGTTCCTGCTTTTCTTGCCAACACAAACCTACACTCCCTCTGTGACCCTTGCTGCCCCAAAACACATCAGGGAGAGAACAGGTTTGGGGGCAAAGCAAGGATGATAGGCATTAAGCTCTGATATATGCAACTGGTTTTGCTCAGAAGAAATACAGCGCAGTCTGTGATTGGTAGTGTTACTTCTATACAGCCTCTGGGGGCAATGAACAGCTGCTTTTTCTTATAAAAAAACAAACCAGGGGGAGTTGGGAGAAGAGAGGAGACATCTATCAGGATACTTAATGTCTAATGCAGTCAGTTAAGCTAACATGCATACCACTGTCAAATGCATATAAGGGCACTTTATCTTTGGTTTGTTAACCTTTGAGGGTCAGCCAGGTCGATTATGAGAAAATGAGGTAATTTTATTGTGGGAAGGGTGGGGGACAAGGATGAATGGCAAAGTTCATCTGCTTATTTTACTCCCCAGTAAACAAACCTTCCTAACAGCCTCATCTAGCTCACAAAAGTTGTCTGTGGAAATGGTGTTTAATAAATCAGATGTGTGCCTCAGCTTCCCAACCAAAATTGTCTTAAGAGTCTATGATAGGTATTGGTGATTAAGCAAATGTTCTGAAAAGTTAGTTGCACCTAAAATTAGAACTGAGAACAAGATGGGCAAAAAAATATTCTGGCGTACCTGCAGTTAACCTTTAAAAAAACATGTGGAAGACTAAAGCAAACCAGGTGAGTGCTAGAGACAGAGTATGTCCTCATACTGCTGTGCATCAACTGTGCAGCATGACAGAGAGAAATTACGTCATGAAGCTTTTGGACTCTATGATTCAGGGTGCTGATGGCTCCGAGCCCATCCTATTTCCTACCGTTTCCCTCTGGTACTTTTAAAGTCCTTTCACTGAGAGGTCCCAACAAAACTGTGCTCCTCTCTTCAAGCAGAGAGGCCAGCCGAACATGCAGTGGATATAGGGCATGTGTCAGCACTGTGCAGCAGGCCCCCAGTCCCATCCTGGAAACTGATGGGGATCCCACCGGCTCCCAACCTTCCCCTGCCTGTGCTCCCTGCCCCAGCCCTTGTTCCTGGAGCTGTGGAGGTAGAGATGTCTTCAGAGTTGTTAGTTGTTTTCTCATACACTGCAATATAACCAGGCAGCACAAAAGTCTCAGTCTGTGCTTCAGTTTTTCTGTCTTCATTGAAAAAATTCAATGTCTTGAAAACAGCTGGTACTACTTAATGATCTTTTGGTAACGAAGGCTGATTCCTTTTGTTATGCTCTCTGAAGATTAAATTTTGCTCTGGACTCTATTGCCTGAAGGAGGCTATTGTAAAACAAGATACTCAGAAATCAGCAAAAAGATGTTCGAGCTAAAACAGGACACCAAAACATTTTAACTCTAGTGGTGCTGCTGCCAATGAGTTAGAGAAAAGATCCTAAGATTATGCTAAAACCAGTCTGGTATTGTGGGCTAATGACTGAGGAACTGCTTTCTAAAAGTGTGCACAGCCTTGTAAATGAATCAAACCTCCATGATATAGAAGATGCTTCTTTGATGTTCAGTTTTAAATCCTGACTTGGTCAAACAGGCTATCATGGAAATAACTAGATGCTGGTAAGCACTGCTATTGCTTTAAATTAAAGGAGGGAAATACAAAGCTCAAGGATTTGCAGTCCCTTTTACAAGAGACACATTGGGAACAGCCTGTGTCTACCAAATACTGAAAAGCTCAATCAGGATTCCAAAGGAAATTGCTATAAAAGATTAAATATGTGGTCAGCAGTAATAACTCTCCCTCTGTTTGTTGTGTCAGATTGTATTTGTGTTGGAGGAAAGATTGGTGTAGTTCAGATAGCAACAAGGAAAAGAGAGAGAGAGATTTTGAGAGAGATTTTCCATTACAAGGTTAACAAGAGGAAGTGGATGGGGATGAGGGAATGTGCTCCACAGAACTGCAGGAAGCTGAAGTTGGAGGAAGGCAGTGCAGCATCTAGAGACTGTGGCTAAAAGTTTTGATGGCTACAAACACTGACAGTAGTTTTTAGAGATGAAGTTACCAAGGACTAACAACCAACAGAGTCTTCAAGTCTCTGTTGTTGGGATGCTCCTGCAGCACCTGTGGGGATTGGCCTCTGAACCCTGGAACTGACAGGCAGTGACCTTTTGTCGGGTGTTAATTACAGAGGCTTCCCCTGGGACCTAGCCCACTAGGAACCTACTGCAGAGTTTGCACTGACTTATTTGAAAGTTTAAGCTCATGCTTTGCAGCTATGGCACTCATCTCCAAGTAACTGCAATAACTTTGATTCAAATCAGTCTTTATAGAAACTGGCCCATACGACCCTTTGACCCCTCCCAGTCCAGAGCAGCTCCGCATGCCTTCCCAGTTCTGCTTACTTGCACTGGAGTACTCTCCTCCCATCTAGCCTGGCACCAGCACACACTCATTTGACCTGAGATCCCACCTGTGGGGTTTGTGAAGCCACTGCTTTGAGGCTGTCTCTGCCCTCCGGCTCCCCACAGCGAGTTACTGAATGATACTGGGGTTGCCTGTGACACCGCTTAGCCTTCCTTCACGCTCCAGTGCAACAGGGCGGCAGCCTTTGCCAGTTATTTTGCTCATATAGGTCACAAGCACAGATAGAGATTCGCGGGGAACTGCAGTAACCAATACATAACAATGCACAAAATGCAGGAAATGCTTTTTGTACGCACTTTGAGTGTCATTGTTGCCTCTTTCTGTTAAAGCTATAGATATGCATTTATAATACACAGAACCAGGTTAATTAAGGCAAGAACTGCCGACATGATCTTTTAGGAGTAGCTTTGCAATTCACACATGAAGACATGAACAGTGACTAGTGCATGTAATGCTAAGCATAACTGAGTAACTCTTCCTGAGGGATTCAGGGTGGCCAGACACTGTAAAACAGTGGCCGCAGGCATGAGCTGCGTACAGCGTGGCGTGGCAAAATGTTGAGCACATAGGACAGGATATAGGGTGTTTTTTTCCAACCGGAAGCTCAGGGATGAACTATTCATAGGCATTGTAAAACAAACAGCTAAGCTTTTAAGTTTTAAATGAACTTACTTGACTTGAGACTTAGTGGGTTTTCAATAAGCTGACTGAAAAGAGGAGCAGCTGTAACATCTGTTATTAACTTGTTCTCATTTGTGGCCTTATCATAATTTAGATTTAGTTTTAGGTACAACAATTTACCTAAGTGCAAAATTATTTGTTACTTTATTAATACTTTCATTTCCATGGACTGTACATGGAAAAGAGGACCATAAACTTTTGCATCCAGTGCAATGGATGGAAAAACTGACGTTGACTAGGCCAGAGATCAGATTTTTACACAGAAACATTACAGATTCTAGTAACTTACAGGTGTTACCATCGGCTACAGGAAAAGTAGTGGTGGTGGTATTTTGTATATTGGTCATGCCCCAGTAACTCCACAGTGCTCTTCTGTTGTAATACTGAGTCTTTCATGGCTTGACAATGTTTTTTTGCATTCTTAGTATTTTTTGCTTGAAGGGAAGTTCTTCTGTAAGCCTTTTTAAAAAATAACAGAAAAAATCCCTTTATTTTTTAAGTCTAGTTTCTGTATTTCTCATCTTCTCATCTCATTCTAATCTTCTCTTTTCTCAAAGGGAAAAAAATAGATTTATAGTATCTGAATGAAGAAGACAGATAATATTAAGTACCTGATACCTCAAAAGAGCAAAGATCATCAGCTTTCTCTTTCAATGTTATAGTTAGACAGTGCATTTGACAAAGTTAGACTGTCAAATAGATCATCTACTGGGAAGATTTACACAATTCTCTCACTTGTTATCTCTACTCATGACACAAAGCTTAGCTAAAGTCAAGTCACCCCAGATGAAAAATGAGAAACTGTGCTTCTTCACTTAAAATCTTTGGTGATTTTAAAATGCACAAGGTAGATCTGTTAGTTTCCTGCCCTGTACGACGGCGATCCTGAATGCGTATTTAGCATCTGAGCTTTTGAGGCAGAGCTCAGGAAAGTCCAAATGACAGCACAAGGTCTTAGATAAGAGGGATATTCCTGAAAGGTTCCCCATACCCAGAAAGGTGTGTAAATTCATACCCCATCTGACTTTGCTCCATGTTCAGCGTCTGTCTCACAAGCCTAATTGGAAAATGCTTTACAGCGGAAAACGGAATCACTGTCGGATGGGCAGAAATCTTTCTTTCCTCAGTTCTACAGTCCTCACAGCTGGTTGCTTTTATTGTTTTCATTTCAACTTTAGTTGTGTTTGAGAGCTGGTGAGGAAGAAAGAAAATCGAGGCCAATCTCATGCTTACACTTGTGTCTCACAGAAAATGTTCTGTATCCCTTTTTCTTTTTTCCTCCCAATTTTAAAACAGAGCTAAGAATTTTCTTGGCTATCTTTAGGGGTGAAGGAAAGGGATTATTTCCTAGCTTTAAATGGAATTTTAGCTATTCAGAAAAACAAGCCTTTGTCATAATGAAGAACAGTATCATCACCTTGTAGCATGTGATACAAGTGGTATAGCAAGATTTTTGGTTTTGTAAGGGTAAACACTAGTTCTGTAGTTCAGACATAAAATAGGAATCTTTCTAGATAGGAGTTGACCTTTTCTCTCCTGGAGCTTATGGGTGTTTTCTCAAGAAGTAGAAATTCTTGTTCTTGCTGTGCATGGAGAAGATAAGGACAGTATCACAGAGGGAGGCAGTTGTGTTTTCTCAAAAGGTAAATTACTGTTTAAAGAGGGAGAGAAAGAACAGACAGAAACTGTCTGGGGGGGATTTTTGCCCAGGGGAAGAAGGAAATATGTAGTATCACAGCTGAGACTAATTACACTGAAAGGACTAAGAAAAAGAAAGAACAACAGTGAAGACAGGAATCCAAAACCTGTAGAAGTAAAATGCACCCACCAAGGGTAGAACGGCAGAGATTAGCATTCTGATTTGAAACTGAATTGATCTGCTGGCTTTCTACAGAAAGAAATGGGGGGATGAGGTTTTTGGGTTTGTTTTTGTTTGGGCTTTTTAAGTCATCATCTGATAAAATGCTTAGTTAATAGTCAAGAAAAGAAAAATCCAAATACAAGAAATCTTCCTGTGTCTCGGTAAAGAAAACTCTCGGAGTCACTAAAACATTGATTGAACCCTGTTTTAAGCAGGTAATGACTTGAAACTCCCTGCTGAAAAGGTGGTTCACAATGATACATGACAGATGCAGAAGCAATGTGAGTGTGAGATGGCACGGTTATTTCAGTTTCAGGGATGATGGGAGTTTATCTAAGGATAAAGGAGGGAGGGATTCCCTGTGCAAGGTCAGTGTAGGGGAGAGATCCAGGGGGAGACCAGCTGTCTGTACTTACTAACCTCTAATCCAGGAGGATGGCTTTGTTGTGCTGCTCCAATACAGAACAGGTTAGACTGAATGCAGATGAGGTACCAGCCATCTAGGAAATCATTTTCTGTTTCACTGATTTTGGTTCTCGTTGTTTTGTTTTCCCTTCCCTTTGTATGTAAAACAAGTGTTGAAGGAGTTCCTGAATAGAGGTTGATCTGCTCCTCTCGAAGAGCGGCCTTGTGAGCAATGTGGCTCTGCTGGCCCAAGGGCTTGCCAGCACTTCACAAAGGGCCCTGATAGTACATAAATTCAGATCTTCACCAGATAGATAATTTTATGTGGTCTGCAGAAGAATAGGCCTTTGTCAGAAGGAGATGATAGCTGACTTTGTTTGGGAGGGGGAGGGGAGGGACGAGTTTTCTCATTTTCTGTGTACTTCTATTCAGCTGCTGCAGAAACATCCCCATCTGCTTTGAATCTACATTTTAATTCCAAACCCTTGCAAGAAATACAGCAAGCTGGCTTGTTCCATCTGGCAAAGTACACACATAGCAAGTTGCTGAGCTGAAAGCTGTTCCAAAATCTAGGAATGTAACAACCTTAAAAGCCAAGTTACCTGGCCTCATGCTCTGTCTAACCATATGATGATGGTAATCAAAAAATAGATTTCATTTGTCTGTCCTTTAAATGTTGTCACTTACTCAAGAGTATGTGCTTTCTTTGCTATCTGCTCTGTCAGGAAAATGTGGTTTAAGGATATGAAATGGGTTTGGGTTTTCATTTCTCTGGTGAAAGCAGGCAATGGAACTTTTCCTGCTTTTCCTGCATGATGAAAAGGTAGTGAAACAGGAGGTGCAAATTAAATTGTTGATTACCGTAATTTATAACACCTATATCTGAATTCACGTAGTATGACATGACTTTTGCTAGTAGCAGTGAAATCTTGCATGGTTTATATATGTGTGTGTGTGTGTGTGTGCATGAAAGCTGAAGCGCTTATTTTAGCTTTAGGATCTTCACAATTTGTGTTTCTGCTTGTCTGTCCTAGTGCATAAAATTTTATCCCTAACTGTCAACAGGTGTTAGAAACAGAAGCAGCTGGAGCCAGAGTTGAGCACCATTTCTGTTCTGATCTGATAAACTTGCAAATAAACCATGTATAACTTCTGTTAGGGACACCCAGCAAGAGCTAATCGTGATGCAGACCTTAAGTTAATTTCTGTGCCTGTTTCACAAACTGTAAACAGGATAGTGAGTGATACACAGACTAACTCACAGGCTGATAAGCAGAACTGCCGCTAAATTGTTCCTGGTTGAAAGGAATCATAGAAATGCAAGTTATTTGCATGGCATTCTAGAGAGAGTACAATTTAAAGGGGTTTTTTTTGTGATGGAAAGAAAATGGACAAGCAAAACTGTTCAAGCAAACTTAAGCTGTTGTGAGAAAAGACAGAAAAGGAGAAGAGCGTTTACTGTGAGCTGAAAGGGAAAAAGAATTGAAAGATGCCCATTCAAATGCTTCGTCTGCCTGCTAATTTTAATTAAGACTCCTCCTTTGTAACTATGCCACAGAGCCTGAGTCTTTAAAAAAAAATTGTCACTAGGCAGATTTCTGAGAGTCTCCTGATTGAATCATCATTTTAATCTCTTCACTGCTATTCCCCTCTCCTGAGCAGAAGCTACCCGCTGCACTATGTGACAATTAACATGCTGAGAAATGCTACTGCACTCCTCAGGGAGTTTCAGTGATGCAAAACACTGTTCTGCTGTGTGACAAAAACACCAAAACATTTAAAATATCTCTCTGGTAAAATACCATGGGTTTCTAAAGCCTGGATGCACACCTTATTTTCACTAGGAAAAAATACTCTTCATTAACTTTTTCTGAAGAAAAAAGTATTCCTTTCCTTCAGCTCTCCCACAGCCCTCCCTAAAATCCTCTCCATGTTTGGAGAACTTGATAAATACTTTGCAAATAATTAGCAACCAGTGACAAAACCTGCTCTTTCTGGGTTTGCGCGTCTTTGCTCAGTGTACTTTTACTTTCTCAAATCCTTCATCATCCTTGCCTTAGTGCTTCATGTTTCACCTCTCTTCCCAAACAAAGCACTAGAAACAGCTTCTTGCTCTGTCCCTGATGTGGTCCCAGCCTGCTCTTCTGCACAGTCTCCCTCCAGTCCCACGGGAGCCAAGCCAGGTTTATTGAACTGGGTCACTGCCCCCAGTTAGACACCACCCACTGTACCAGTCTCCTCTCCTAGCAACAAAAAAAAGAGGGGGGTAACAAAAAAGCAAATGAATCCTTTCTGCGTCTTTTCTCTGTCACCTTTGTAAGCCACAGATCAATCCAAGCAAGGTCTGCCCACAGGGACATGCTAATTGAGATGCTGTTTGGCAGCAGACTCTGTCCTTGCACAAATGTTCACAAAATTACTAATTAAAAACAGGCCTCTTGCCCTGCTTCCTTCCCTTGACAGGCTAACATAGGCACGTTTTTCCTTTCATTATTTTATGGACAACAATAATGAACACACCAAAGAAAGAACACTTCAGGAACAGTTTTGTCTGAAGAAAATACCAAGGGTGGTTGTCCCTTTCTTCTTCCATGCCCTGATGGCTGCCAGCATTGCTGGGTGGGTGCAGTCCAGGAGGAAGTCATCAAGAGGGGGGTGTAGGGGAAAGGTGAGTCACTCCAGGCAATTCTTAATTATAGTGAAAAAGGAGGAAATATGCTTAAGCAGAAGAATTCTGTTTCTGTTGTTCCAAAAGTATTTTGGGTATTTGCAAGGAGAATAAACAGATTTTCCATGAAGCCTGGAAGGTTAGCTCTCAGTGAGAAAACCCTTTGCGTTCTGCTGCTCAGCTGAATGTCTGTCCTCCCATGGCCTTGCTTGGAAGCCAGAAGGCACCAAGTAGGAGTGCAGAGTACTGCGTTACTCCAGAAAGTATACACCATGCCAGATGGGCAGAGCTCTTAATTACATCATAGATAATCATAGTGTAATCATGGAAACATGCAAGGAATGGGAGTAACTTTAATTCAGGAAAAATGGCTAAGTGGGTTGTGTAATGGGGAAAACCAGCAAATGCAGAAGAAGAACCACAGTGGTGAGGTGACTGCTGCAAAGCAGGCAACAGAATGATTTCCACAGTGATCAGAGATTGTGAAGCAACAGGCTGGATTTTTATCTGGCTGCTGTGCGTGACTAACATCAGCTCTGTGTGTACATGAAATGCTGAGGAACTGATTTCACTGCTACTCCACTGCATGTGTGTTCATTGTTGTCTAAACTTGGGAATAATTGCTGTGAAACTTTCAAGCGCATAAGAGTTTTCCTGTAGGCAGAATGGACAAACTCCGAAGGGAGAAACAAGTTGGCTCCTTCTGAGGACCTTGATCTCTAGACTTGGAGAGGAACAGCTTTGCTGTGCTGGAAAAAGCTGCATGCACATCCACGTGCTTTGGAGGCAGCCTCCTCGCTGGGTGTGAGCCAGCTGCTGAGGAAGCAGCTCTCCACGCACGGCCAGACTGCTGGGTGAGTGCCCGCAGTGCCCAGGGACACGGGGGGTGTGTGGCACTCAGCAAAACTTCAGTGTGAGACGGAAGAAATGAGCGAAAGATGGGCCAAAATGTGCAGTGGTGTTTAAGCACATAGACGTGCAGATGGACACATCATGGGGATTTACAAACATAAATAGAAACTCTGTGGAATTACAGAAGTACTAGTCTGACTCTCTAAACATCTGAATGCCTCTGGAGAGATGGTCCTTAGGGCCTGTTTGACCAGAAGTCAGGTACGCAGGTTTGGTGACCATAAAATGCACAGCTCAGATGCTTGTGAAAGCAACTGTCCTGCAGGATACCTGAGCTCTGCTGTGGACTGCTGGTGTTTTGGTAGCCCACTCTCCATAACACCAGCCTGTGCCATTCAGTTAGCAGTCCCATATGTAGTTTGTGGGACTGCTGGTGACCTCCACAAGATCCTGCCAATATGTGGACAGTTGCCAGAATCAGCCTTATGAAGCTGAGGTCAAAGCGTTATGCAAAAAAAAAAAGAAAAAGTGCAGTAGCAATTTCATCTTGATACTGGACCTCCCTTGCTAAGCAGGTAAATAAACTTAGTCATAAGGAAAAGCCAAATGCTACAGGAAGTAAGATTCATATTTCCACACGTAAATCCACCTTCCCTTTATGTTAGCTCCAAACCCTCAACACAGAAAGATTAAGTCGCCTGGTTTACAGGCACAAAAATCTGTCTTCTTCTGAAATAGTTAACTACATTTTTGTTCAGAGTAAGGAAAGGGCAGGAACTGAAAAGAGTGATCTCTATATGTTGGGTTTTTATTTATGTAAACTATCCAGAACACCTTGACAATCTTGGGGATACACAGAGCTATATATAGAAATGTGAATTAATCTATTAGTGAGCATGACACTGTGTGCAAGCCAGAATACTCCTGAGTGTTTTAAGCCATATGCTTTCCTTCTTCCGTATAGCCTTGAGTAGATTATTCTAAATCACTTTCGCACTATGTAAAAGATTTTTTCTTGCCTTTTATAGTCATTATTTCAGTATGAATACTATGTAGTCTGAGACTTCCTCAAAACCTCCCAGTTTGTCTTGAAGTTTCCCCATAATAAACTTTTATTAGGGTCCTGTAAAGCTGTATCTCTATCCCATTGAAGTAGATTATTCTGCAGTGAGCAGGTTATACAGAAACCTCATTGCTGGAGAAGTAGGTGTGCTCTGACATGGGGATCAGTACATCAATAACCCCAACAGGCTGATGATTCCTCCAGAATCAGTACATACCTATCATTATCCTGAGTTACTTACAGAGCTTTTTAGAGCCGAATGTGAACCTGAGAGGTAAGGTCTTTTCCAGGGCATTCGGTACTGTTCCTGTTACTTGTATTCTGAGCATGAAGAACACATGCTGTGAACTAGTATTTGGTACTCCTGAGCTGAAATGCAAATGCTAAATGATTCTGACTGGAGTGGGAACTATTCCTGATTTGGGACCCATGGCATGCTTTCCAAGCAGGTAGTTTCAGGAGCACCAAGCCTCAGGAAGACTAAGATTACCCTGGGTTTGCTTTTCTTGGGTGACTGAGAGTTTCAGCAGTGAAACTCTCCTGCTTCACAGGAAGCTTTTCCTGTGGCTGGAACATGTTTAAGGGCTCTCTCCCATGGCTGTTCTTTGGTGTTTAATAACACGTGAAGTTATGCATTTGTTGCTCCCTCACTGGGATGTTTACAGAGTCTTTTTCCTTTTCTCAGCTTCTGATCTTCACAACAGTTGAAGCACTAAATCTGTCATATATGGCTGAAAGCAGACAGTTGAATCAGACTTCCTTTGTGGGGGATGGACATGTGCATATGCACAGTATCATCCCATATTATTCCCTGTGCTGGGGAACTAGCTTAATATATATTTTTCTAGTCACAAGAGGGATGTATGACTGCAATAGCTTGTGGTAGTGAGAAGAACGGTCGCTGGTATTCATGGATAAGGGAAATATGTTCAAACCAAACAGCACAAAGCTGTCAGACACAGCACCTTAACCACAAGTCAGAGGACACTAGGCAACACTATCTGTAAGAACTGAAAGTAGAGAGGAGACAGCAGAGACTGGTAATTTTAAACAAGTCCTGAACCTCGCAATCCTCAGCGGGGATTATGTGAGGAGCTCCTCTGGAGGCAAGTGGAACAGGTTCATGGAAGACACACCCTGTTTGGGTTCACAGAGAGAGGTGAGAAGGTAAGAAGTGAAACTGAGCAAGCCTTTTTGAAGCAACAGACTTATTGTAATTTGACCGGCTAGAGGACAGGACTTTGGATTGACAGCTTTCTTGACTTCTATGGAGAGAAGCTTGATAAGTAATGTTTTGGGGAAAGTAAATCAGAAGTAAAGCCCAGAGCAATGCTTCAGAAGGAGGAAGGGCAGACAGGTGGTGCAGTGTAGAAAAATTCTGTGTTGTCTTAATGCATGCTAAGTCATGCAACTGCAGGGTAGGAATTTTGTGCCAGTCAACAAGTTTTCCCAGAGAACACTTCACACACACTAAAGTGACACATACGTGAAAGGCTGGAGAGCCTCAGAACTAAAAGGGACAGAAAGCTGGGAATTTGCTAGAAGAAGTCCCTTCCTAATTTTTAATTTTGGAAGGGAGCTGTTTTGGAAACAGTTAAAGATAGTTGCAAGGTTTGGTCGCAGGAACTGAAGAGAGAAGTTTGAAGGATGTGAAAGGAAGCAGGGTAGTCACACAGGCAAAAAATGTGTAGGTGCTTTGGGAGCAAGCAGCTGCCAAGAATTGAGTAAGGAGAGCGCTGTATATATCCAGATACAGATGCAGACCTTGGTTAGCTTATTCAGCTGTCTGGCCTTCTTTGGGAAAAAAAGCAGTGAGATCAAAGGAAGGATTCTAAAGGAGGGCAAGAAGCAATGAGTGAGAATGTGAAATGGAGAAGGCTAGATATGGAAAAAGAGGTTCTGGATAGTGGAACAAAAAGCTTACAAAAGCATGTTTTGAAAAAAAGCAGTGATATTTTTCAAGTTGCAGAAAGTGAACAGAGCAAGTGAGAGGTGAATAAGAGTTTATAGAGGCAAGAAATGAGATAATAAATAAGATTTTCTATTTTCTTTTAAAACTAATCTAACAAAATTGTAAAGTTCAGCTTTCTGTAAATGACAGTCATTGTTCTTCCTTCCTTCTAAGAGCTAGGGGGGTTGCGACCAAATGGTAACAGTTATGAGCACACGAAAAAGGTCTCTGGTGAGGCAAAAATACAGGAGGATGAATTTACCCATCTAGTTAGTTCATAATGTGTGCTGTGAATGCCCCATTCAAAATGATCAAATGGTTTATACGATATCTTTTCTGTGGCACGTGGAACCAAATCTGTGTGCTGGAGTAAGGTCACTACACTGTTAGCTGGGTGACAAACCTAGTTTGAGCATTGACTCAGGATTGCAGGCCATGGGCCTCAGGCCAAGGGATGTCAAGCGTGTCACAGAGGTGAGGCGCGTACTCCCGGCGGAAGGCTTCCAGTCCATCGGCACGCCGCCATGCCTTCCCCGTGCCAGTTTGTGGAAAGGCAGCCGGGCTGCCTCCAAAAGGAGTGACTTGTCTGCCTGTCCAGATGGATGTGGCACTGTGCTGGCAGCAGTGAAACCTGGCAGAGAGGAGGAGGGGAGTCTGTTGGGGAGCCACTGGCTGTTTGTGACAAGCTTTATAAACGAGACTGAACACTTGCCGAGGATGCCCTGTTAGCTTTGGCCAAAAATATCTGGGAATTTTGCAAGAAATAGGGGAGACAAGGGCAAGTGTTGCACTGCTGTGGATCAGGGTAGCTCCCCTGATTTCAGCAGAGTCATACTGGTTGAGTTTTGGCTCAAGGTCTGAGCAATAGCATTAGCACAGTGAGGCTGTTCTGCACTCCTGTAAAATGGTACCGTTCCAGATATTCCTGGTATAACACAGATGTCAGCCTGTGCCTTGAGCGTTCCTGTTAAGATATGTTGCTACTGAGACTTTATTTGGGGTTTCTGCATCAGTTTGAAAAGTAGCAACCTCGTTGCTGCAGTTTAATCCTTCAGACAATGCTGTGACAACTGTACCACACGGTGCCTGCCAGGTTCAAGCAAGGACATGGTGGAGCACACGTCAACAGTGGAGCTGCAAATGAGGTAATGTGTTATCAGCAGACAGGTCACGGCTCTATGTATCAACTCCTGGAGCACAGAGTGACTAAAAATAACTTTCTATTGCAAGTACCCATTTCCCAAAGAAGGAAATGCCCTTGTTTAACACCTTCCACCCCAAAGAAACCAGGAATGACTTAATGTAGTTCCCATACCCCTTGACATCCCAGTGTTGGATCTAGTTGGATGCCTGGCTCAAGTGCTCTGCTTTCACCTCCAGAAGGTGACCATAAGTCAAGAGTAATATAAAGACCTGAGCAATCCCAGCCACAACCCCGTCACCTGACTGTCACCATGGATAGTATTACAGTTAAGCACCAGCCTGTCTCTGTCAGGAATGTGAGTGTCTGGAGCAAGTGTGGAGAGGAACTATTCCTCGTGGCTTTTGAGGTACACATCATCAGGTCAGGATCTAGACTACTAAAGTGCCTCACATGTCAACTTCCCACTTGGGTCTGAACTGTGAACAGAGAAGCCTTTGGCTTCTGTTATTAGACTGGACTTTATACCCATACACAGACACCAGAGAGATCCCAAGGAAATACTTCTAGCAAGGGTAGAAGTGAGTGAGGTCCAGTTTATTATTAATATTGGAGGACAAAAAAAGAGTCAAGCTTAGGTACTCTAACGGTATTTTTGCATCTTCTTAAAAAATGTTTATCTGATTTCTGCAGCTTGTTTCACTACCTTGTCCATCAGCTCTGATGTTTTCACTCTGGCCAAGCAATTTCTATTCCTCATGCCCTCCTAATTATACTTTTCCATGTATTTACATTAGTAAGTCATGGAATATGCTGATCCTGTCAAATGAGAGTGACAGGCTTACAGCTGTGCCACTACAGGCCAATGCAGTCTTCTCCTGAAGACACTACTGCTTTGAGAGCATGCAGTTGAGGGCAAAAATGAAAAAGCAAAAGCATTTTGAAAAGGCACCCACTAATAGATATACCAGAAACAAGCATGGTAAATAACTCATGGCACATCTCCTAGTGACCAAAACCACAGGTGTTTTAGTAACACACATAAGAAATGAGCTTAAGCAGGGCCATTGGATCAGGCAGGCCAAACTCCTCTGTGTTTGCATTATTTGACTCAGGATTGGGCTTTTTTTTTTTTTTTCCCGACTACAGACAGTGCAGCGAGTATAAAAAGGACAATTAAGCACCATTGCTGAGCAGTCTCTTCTTCCCATGTTGCACACCCTGGCAACAAATCAATTTTGTCTTTTGCTGCAAGACTCTGCTGGCTCAAAATTACTCTCCCAGAATCCTCTAGAGCAACTATTTTTTCCCCTTCACAGTTCATCCTGCCAGTTGCCACTTCAGTAAAAAGCATATAGCAAGCAATAACTTTATGTTTTCCATTCCCTCTAAAGGTTAACTATAGGTGAATGTTTTATTCTTTATAACAAGTAATTGACATGCATGAGCCAACTTTCTGTTCAGAACATAATTTGTATTCTTGAGAGATCTGTGCGTGTTCTTGTTCATATTGCTTCTTCCCTGAAGGGATCAGGGAGGGGGAGGAGAAGGAGAAGCTTTTAAAGTTTGGCTCACAAAAGTTACAGAGAAAGATCTAGGCTTTCAGCTCCATCAGATAAATGCTAATGTAACTGCACCGTGTACAGTACAGTGGCACGTACTGATAGGAAAAGAACAGAGTAAATAAAGGGGAGGGAGAAGGGGAGAAGAGAAGTCGGCAGGCAAAAACCCCAGAATACTCAAGTGTTCAGGCAAGCTGGCTGCTAAAATATAAATCATCAAACTTTGATACCGAAGGTTGGTGGGCTTATTAGAAATACAATTCAGGTGGGAATTTAATGAGAGCTTTCTAATAAAAAGTCGATGTAGTTCTTCATATCCTTACACCTGGGCACTTTGTCAGCATTTGCTTAATCAGACTTAAAGATATGATCCCACGATCACTGAAATCAGATTTGTTTCACTCACTTCAGTGAGTTTAGAATGAAGTTCAAAAAAGCACCGTTTTAATGGGGGTGTGGCAGGGACGTTCACAGAGCATACTTCTTTCTTTTTTTTTATAAATCAAGAGTCTTCTCATGTGGTTACATCTTCTTGTGAGAAGATCTTTTTAGGATTTGGGTATAAAAAGAGTGTCAGCACATATGCAACCCCTGTAATTTAGAACATAGCTTGTGGGTTGTGGTCTCAGTCAGCCTGATAGGTGTGGTGGGTACAGCTGTGTAATCCTTGTGATGCTGGAGGCTGGCAGCTGCCATATTAATGTTACCACACAATAGTGATTTCTTATTTTGTAGTAAGGATCTTCAGCCCCCTTGCATATAGTTTTTTCAAAATTAAACAGACTTAAGACTCCCTTTAGCAAACACAGACTATTTTGAAAAGCTAATGTAAAATCACAGATAGAGACTTGATATTCACACTTTCACCTATGAGGGTAGGTCCTGCTGACCAGCAGTAACTCTCTCCCTTAGCCTGTAACATTCAAATTTGTGGTTTTGAAAGAGTGAACAGTATGGTTTTACTGAAGAAAATACAATTTGCAGACAGAACTGGGACAGGATTATGTATTAGTTGCACATGATCATGGCCATTTATGAGATTTAGGTAGTAGAGTCTTTACGCTACTTAGGTTACAGTATCCTCTTGTAGCCTGCTCCTTGCAGTTTTCTGCTGCACCCACTAACAAGCATTCTCCACACACAGATCCCAGTTGTCTACTAAAAAATACTTTAAATGCTAAGGAACTAGGCAACTCAGTTGTCTACTAAAAAATACTTTAAATGCTAAGCAACTAGGCAACTCAGGCAGACAAAGCCACCTATCTTGTACAATAAATAAAAGATGGAAAGAGCACCATGAGGTTATTCTTTCCACTCACACTTTATTTCAAACAGGTGTGCAAAGGGGACATATCAGAGAGATTTAAATAGGTTAAGCAGACTGTGAATTTCCATCTACGCTTGGTCTAATTAAAGCTATAAACATACGTGAGACTGAGAATTTTGTTTAGAGTAATCCCCTTATCAAAACTGTCATATGCCAGGAAATGTTAGAAGCAGAGTTGCTTATTCCCCGTGTTCTTGAGCTACTGTGTGTGCCATTTAAATATCAACATTTCTCAACAGCTTTCAGTTTAACCCACAGAGGTTTTCCCACAGTAACTTCTGGCTGACTTGTGAGCCCCTTACTCATACCGGTGATTAGTTAATTCCACAAATGCAATGGGATCACATTTAATTATGACTGCATCAATGTAAAAGGTTTCCAGTCCTTTAGGACTAACTCAGATAGTGCTATGAGATAATCTCCCAGAGGCTGTGAATCACCAGACTTTTTTTCTACTTCTGCTTGTGTGAAGGATAAGCCACTGCCACCACAGACAAGTGACAAAATGTTCCTATTGCAAGCTATGCTAAGCATGGTTTGTTTTTTTTTTTTTTCTATTGTTATCTTCCTAAAAAGAGCTTTCTGCCTCTTCTGACTCTTACATTCTACCATAAAAGCAATAATTTTAAGGTCTAGGATGCAAGGATTTTCCCAACTTTACACTGTATCACTTGATCCACTTCCAAGCTTTGCACTTCTACCCAGTATTTGCACTTAAAAATAATTAACAGATTATACAGAAAAAATATTTATGTGCTATTTATGTACCACAGGAATGTCTTCAGGCATCTGCTGAACTAGGGGGCCTCCTGTTAGACACTGGAAAGATATATAATGTCCTTTTGATTCCCCTCACCGTTACCTGTTTCTTCCCAAAGGGCTATAGAGTGAGTTCTTCCATGGATGCATGTACGTTCTCACATGTGATCTCTCTGCAGTCAGTGACATTATTTGTGAGATTAATTAATCACCACTGTGGAAAGGCACTCATGTTCATGTTATTTTTCATGAAAGGAAAAGGGGGGAAAAAAGCTTTTCAGTACAGGGACTACAGTCCTACATGGAGCAGCAGTCAAAGGCCAGGACTGGAAACAGGTGCTCATGGATCACGCAAGCCCTCCTGAGGCCACCAGAAGAGTCCGGGGCTAAATCTACATACAGACCACAGGGCTACCCATTCCCCTAGGGCTCCTTTTGTTGGTGTCTGTGGGACAGAATACCCTCAGCTTTTGCCTGCAAGTCACAAAGCTTTCTTTTTTTAAGAACTGCTATGTAATAACCTAAAATAGCCTGCCCCATCTATCCTGAGTGCAGCCAGGCAGAGTTCCTTCATAGTATCCGTCATAACTAAAAATATTCCTGTTATGAAAATAGAGACAGAGATGTCTGTTTTTGTGTGCTGTGCCTGTGTTTAATGTACATGTAAGTGCATGTGGAGATAGTCTGGGGGTAAGCTTCCTCATCCTCAGAGAGTGAATGCTGTACTGAAGAATTATTTAAAACAGTAAACATCGTGAATAAGGGCTTGATACCTGTTTCTGAGTATCTATCTATAGATCTATTGCTGCACTGTGAATATATCTAAACCAAAGCAGACAGTATGTGAAACAGAGCAGGGAATACCACTGACTTCTAGACTTGCTAAACTTGCAAAGCTGTGGGCAGTGCTGCTCACACTAATAGTTCACAGGCATGAGAGAAATACAATGAGCAATGAGGCAGGGTAAGCTTACTAAGTAAGTGAGATGGGGTATAAAATGGGAATGTTTGGAAGGAAAGAAACTAAAAGACAGAGCAAAGTAGGTAAGATGTACCTTGACTGGTGTGTAGAGGGTGACAGTGGTGAGGGTCACAGTGAGAAGGCAGAAAAGTGGGAGGCATTTTAGATCACATGTGGTTTTCCTTCTCTGAAAGTTTTAAGTCATGGAAAAAGCCCATAATGGAGTCAGACATGACCATGAAGAAAAAGGAACTGAGGAAAAAATTTAAATCTCAGGGTAGAGGAAAACCCTATTTACTGAGTGTTTCTCACAGGTTTTTTTTTTCCCTTCTTGCTTTTGAAATGATGATGTGTTCAGCTTCCTGACAGAGGCAAACCCTGCAACTGAACCTGCCCAGTTTAGGTGTTCTAAAGTGCAAAGGGAAGCAAAAACATGCAAGGACAAACACCTGCTGAGTTTAGGAGAACAGAAAGAAACAAAAGAAAGGATAAAACAAAGAAAAGGCCCAGGTTGTTTCCAGTTCCCTCTGAACCTAGTCCAGGTCAGCACTGTTGCTGACTATAGTGCAAGACAGGAGTTTCTGCGGGATGCCCAGATAACCTTCTTTGATTCATAGTTTCTACAGTCCTACAACCAATATCTCCATGTATTCACCCTCTGCGACTGCTGAAAACTACTTCTAAATTCTCTGGAGGGAAAGACACTATCAGATGAGGTAGCACTTTCACTCCCAGTTCTGCACACAGAACCCATAACCTGTCCAAAAAGACTGCCATTTACCCCCCTGAATGTCCCAATTTAGTTCAAATCATATTCATAAATATAATTAACATTTAAAAAGGATTTCTAAAGTCTGTGTCATAGCCTATAAAATGCTTTGGCACATGCAGAGGAATTTAGGTACTTTCAGGTTAAAACAGTTTTGGTGAAATAAAGAAAACCAGAAGCAGTAATAAAAAGCCCAAATCCTTAAAAGTACATGATGTGTCCTTCCCCATGCATTAGGCTGCAACAAGTGTGTTGATAGGCAACAGTAGATATGCAAGGATGAAGTAACCAAAAAGCCCAAGGATTATAAAGTAAATATTTGGGTGTATTAGCTAACTGTTTGGAGGTGTTTTGTGTTTTTAAATTGGTTTGTGTTAATGTTTGAGTCCAACTCACCTTCCAAAAAAAAGATAACTGAAATGATCTGTCTTCTGCCCGCAGTCATCTCCTCCATCAATATTTTTTCTTATCTCTCTTCTCGTGTTTCATGTTGTTTCAAGCAGCTTTTTAGCAAGCCACAAAAATGCTAGCTATCCAGCTAGGTTTAAGTGGACCCCAGTTGAAGTAAATACTCCAAGCATATTATTTTTCTTTTCCATTTCTTGGTTAGTCCTCTTTGGGCCTGCTACATGTAGAACAGGAGTCTTTAAAGTGTTTAGTGAGGGAACCATGCATTACAGAAACTCTTGCTTTCACAGTACTGTGTTTCTATAGTAACCATCTTATTAAAGTACTGCAGCCATCTGCTTTAAATACTAACTTCACA
Organism: Corvus brachyrhynchos; assembly: GCF_000691975.1. Classification (NCBI taxonomy): domain Eukaryota; kingdom Metazoa; phylum Chordata; class Aves; order Passeriformes; family Corvidae; genus Corvus; species Corvus brachyrhynchos. The sequence continues at coordinate 1,621,043 of NW_008238448.1, read as the reverse complement.
AGACCATCAGGACTAACTTAAAACAATATCACATGTTCATTAAATATTAAAACTAGAAACAAAAGGAGAGAACTACAGGAGAGAGCTTTTTCCTTCAATCTAATCTTTGAAAAAAATGCAACACTTGTTTGCTCTTTTTAGATAATTTAACCATTTGTGCCACTGCTTTACAAAGAACTGTGGAAGTGGCCACACTTGCTGCTGGTGGCATAAACTACAACTTTCTGGGACGTTGCAAAAACAAACAAATGAAGGAAATAGCTGCTTGGGTAGGTGGTCAGTCAGTATATGTTCCTGATAAGAGATTTTCTGAACCCTGTTTTTGCAGCAGTACTCTCAGGCATACTGTGGTGAAGTCTTCAGAGGGAGGAACACACAGAGAAACAGCCAGCAGCAGCTGAGAAGTGCCACACTGAAGCAAACAACTGTCTGTTGTTACCATAGTCTGCTAAAGGGCAAATGCCTCAGAGAAATGTATAATCACTCAGTAATACATTCAGCCAACCTACAGCTTATAGCCAAAACCATGAGCCTTAAACTCCCTATAGATCGTATCCTTAAGGAGCAGGAGCCTAGACGTGGTCCTAATTCACAAAAATGTCTGGTACTTACAAAGGAACCTGCTTAAGCGACAGGCTGGGACGGCAGGGTCTTTAGATTAAGCACACCTGCTGTCTTTGTTTCCTTTCAGCAATTTGAAATATGTTGGCTGCTGCCTTCTTCAAATACTAGCTTTCTTCAAATTGTGCTAGAGAGCCAAAGGTAGCTCCTGAGAGCCCTTCTGTGCCTTTAGTGTATGTTAGCTAGCTCACACTCCGGAGTTATTTTCACTGTGCTTTACTTCCTGCTCCCTCACTCTGTGCTGCCCGTTTTGAGGCGCCGATCCAGCACAAGCTATTGTATTTGGAGTCAGAATACATGGGAACATTCATAATTTGCAAGTTTCATCTGAAAATGCCACAGGAACAACAAAGAGGAAGAGAATTCAGATCTTCCCATGGACAAACCATACACCTCTGTCACTACAGATCAGGAGAAATATTTTCTAGTGTTTTGCATTCTCTGAAACATGTTTCTGTCTTCATTCACTACAGCTTAACAAAGCCATACATACTATTAAGATTAAGTACTGTGTTGCATCTGTTTTTCCCACTTCTCTTTACTGCCACATTTAGCAAGTGCCTACACTTCAGCTGTTCATTGTATTGTCCAGATCATCTTCCCTGGCAGAGAACTCTTTGCATTATGCACAGAATAGCAGCAGTGTGTGCCCAGGTAACACGGGCATGGTCCTTTGGCCAAGAAATTCACATTCTAATGGATCACCAGACCCTCACAAAAATGTGTAATTACTTAAGATCCCCTCACTATGCAGTTCCTCCTCCTTGATGACACCAACTTCTTTGTTTCACACACTAGCTTTTTTTCTGAAGTTCTTCTGGGGTTTCTTGCCTTGGTAACCTGAGGGCCATGTCTCAAGGCAGGAACAATCATGAGCAAAAACACTGAATGAGGAACAGGAGTTCCTGGAGTTAGAGTGAACATCAAGCTGAGAAGTTATGTCAACCTTTTTAAGAAAAAAAGGCAATTTTTGCACAGGCTCTTTTGTGTGACTTTGTCAGATACTAAGTTACTTTTCTTCTTAAGCCTTGGCAGGGCTTCAACTGGAATACTTTATCTGTCCAAAAGGAAAAAATGTTCATCAAAATGAGAAGACTTGGAAGAGTATAAAATCTCTACTAGCAGAGGTCTTCTAAAGCAGATTATCCACCTATTTATCAAAAGTGCCAGTTATGATTTGGCTGATTTGGGAGAAGAAGATGGAATAAATGGTCTCTTCCATGGCTATTTCATACAACTTTTAGGAATAGCTTGTGCATCTTTCTCACTGCTGTGCACTGGTACAGGGGAAGGCTGTTTAGTATATCCTGCAGAGATTTTTCCTGGATAAGGGTGCAAGCAAGTTCGAACAGGCCAAAAAGGGGCTCACAAAGGAAAGATACTCTTCCCCTTAAAATTAAACTAACCGAATTTCTCCACATCAAAACTTTACACTGAAGCATGACATTGTTTGTATGGAGTTTCGTGAAAATTGTCTTTCTTGAGACAACCATACTCCACGTTTGTGGACCTACAGCAAGGATAAAAAATTAGGAAAAAGAAAAAAAAGGCTGCTGGGATAGTGAAACATGAGTAGAAGAGAAGGTCTGATTTTGCTGCTTCTGGTGTATCTCTGTTGAATTCATACATCAGGGTTTCTGCAGCTTGGCTGTTAAATATATGCAGCTGCTTACTTTCGTTGATACATAACTTGACTACTAGAAATAGGGCTTTCATCATATTTTGAAGCTTTGGAGGTTGGCCATGGCCAAAGTCAGGCTGGAGGGCAAAGCACAGTAGTTTCTTGTAGGACTGAGAGATATGGGAAGAAACCTCAGCACCTCACTGGTTTAATCCTGTGAATATGAAGGAGAGCCATTGCTGGTATGGCTCAGCCATCTTTTGTTTTTTTAAACTCACTCTTTTAGGTGGGACTTTCCTGCTTTCCTAAGTACATCTCTAGGCATTTTACCCCACATATTCCCTAGTGCTGTAAAAAATCTGAAATGCTCCTTGTTCCTTTCATTGCTTTTGTTCTCTTTTTCACATATTATAGTTCTTGTGACTCTTGAATTTTAAGGAATTGTTATGTTTTTAATTATGGTGATGGGAAACATTTTCTGCCAGTGGTTTATACTGAACATATATTTTGGAGGCCTGTTGCATGTTCCCACCTTGCCTTTGAGTGCTGTGGGCAGTTGTTAGTGTAACTCAATGTATTTTCTAGCAGGTGTTCTGTACATTTTATTCTCATAAAAACAATAAGCAGTTGGTCTGTTAAGGAACCCTCTTCTGCTGAGACAACAATGAGTAAGAGAGACAGAAGAACAATTTGACCCCTGTCTGTCTACCTTCTAGGTCAGGAAGTCCTCTCACTGCCTCATTCAGTGCTGCAACTTTTGGAGCAGAATTGATGTGCAGTTCAGATAGTATCCAAGATTCCCGGGTCCAAGAGACATTAATGCAAAACCCTCAGGTAAATACCAGAAGTGCTGTTTCACCTCTTTTCCATCTTCCCCTGCTTTTTTGGTAGATAGGTTTTTCAGAGGGGTGAGGGAAGAGGAGTATTGACTGAAAAATATAAACTGGTGAATAATCTCTTGCTCTCTCCCACACATCTAGGTGGCAGAGAGACTATGGCTGAGAATAGTTGTTTATTATGCCAAGGGATTTTCTTCCCCAAACTGTGCACTGTCATGACTGTAGATCAATCCATCTAAGAAAAATAAAAAGTCCTAAGTCTGTTCTCTAGGAGTTGAATAAAACTCTTTAGTAAGACTTGCACCCATGCATCTGAAGACATAATTAAACTTTAGGTGTGCCTTTTGCTGAACTTGTTAAACAAGATTTCCACTGCTTTTTTTTACGTAGAGGACAAACCCATGACAGAGTCTGTATTTATTTTCAGATACTCATCTAAACTGACACAATGGCAGTATTCACTCTGTAGCATACAATGGTAATATTACACTGTTCCCTTCCCTCCTGCCCCAGCTAAAAGCGTTGAATAAAATAATCTTCATCATAAGCAGCACTTCTTTGCTTATATTCCCTTCACTGGGTGACTAAAAGAAGCTCTTCATAGAAAGTAAGAAAATATTATAAATGCTAACAATAGGAAGATTCTCTGAGTCAAAGACGGACCAAACAGAATTTGTGTATCTGTATAGACCTTACACTGGTTAAGTTAAATGTACTGGTAAAGCCCACAGACACTATAAATACTAATAATCCAGTCCTTGTAAACCTCAGTACTTTCTGATTCAGAACAATTTAAAGAGTGCTTCAGGGTTTCTGAAGAAAGACTCCAGAGGATGTATGGTGATGTACCCAAGAGGAAAGCTATATACATTAAGGGATGATTTTATACTAAGGCTCTAATTCTCCTTTCTCTCATTCTGCCCATACTTGTACAGTTTCACAGTAAGGTGGATTTGCTTTCCTCAGGCAGGAGAAATGCTACAAAGAGCTCTTAAAACACAGCAGTGACCTATTTTAAGTACTTCCATTCTTATTTCTAGGTCTTTTATACACAGTGTAATGAACACTGAGCAGTGAAAAGACATCAATAACTGACCAAGTACATTTGCTCACATTCTAAATACAAGATTAAAAGTAGTTAGGAGACTGAACAAAACTGGCAACGGGTCAGGAGCTGACCTCCAGAGCACTTCCCCAGCTCAGGTCAGAGCTACCTGAGACCACATGAAATTAGTCAGTAACCAAGCCAGAGTGAACACGTGTCAGCCTCTCTTGTTTTATTTCGTTTACATAGTGAAAAACCTTTGCAGGAATTTTGACAACTCCAATGCAGAGCTGCCATGGCTATGGTTGGAAAAGATGATGACTCACAAAAATTTTATTCAGTAGAGGGATTGAACTGTATTGCAGAAGAGGTGTAGAGAGGCCCATAGTGTGTCTTTCCTACAGGCTTTATCATTATGATATTTACAAACACTGAAATGTATTACAATAACTAATACAAAATGGAACTAACATCTTTCTACCATCTCATCTACTTCTGAACAGTCAAACTTTCTATTTGGGAGGGGAAAAAGAATTTTTCATCATTTAGGAGGCTTTTGCAAAGCTGAGATTAAATTCTTCAATTCCAAAAGTGAAAACTGGAAGTAATTTTTAAGTATGGGTTATTTTTGCTCATTTAGCAGCTTTTTCAAGAAAACTTTAATTATCTTAAGCAATCACTCACAGTTATAGTACCTGTCTTCCTCCACACACTTGTATTTCTGAGACAACTTCAAGAATGCTAGAATATGTCCAAAACTAATTCTTGGACTGCGTACTCCTCTTTACTATAAACTGCTAACTTCTAGAAAGCAAACTGCTTTGGAGTACTTTGGCATACAATACAAACTTCTTTGAAAAGCTTCAAGGGTGAGGAAGGGATGCTTTCTTTTTTTCAGTAGACCCATACTGTAAAAAATATACGTGTGAAGATAGAACATGGACATTTGACAGTTGAGCATTCAGTGCTTGGTTTGCTGAAACAGAGTTTCGGCTATGCTTTTTTTTCTTAAGGCCCATGTCAAAAAAACCAAATCAGTCATACAGCGATACTTATATTTTGTAGATGGAGGTGTTTCATTTGAAACTACTAAGGTATTTTTTTCCTAAATGGATGGTCACAGCCTGACTACAAAGCACTCATTAGTGCCTGAGTGCAAGTGTTAATAAAGGAATAAAAAAGGAACTGTCAATCAGGAACTACACGATCATGCAGTGTTCTTTTCTTTTAGCCGAAGTAAGCCAGCTTTGCATTTCCTTCCCGTTGTGAAAATTTTATGTGCTGAGTTAGTTCAACGCAGAAACAGACTTAGAGTGCTGAAGAATACAGTCACTTCTATCCCTGAGTTGCTGAATCACTTACCCGCTGCTCCTGCTAGTTAATAGTAGCTATTTTTAGTTTATGGTGGAAAACACTCTCATGGTGGCAATGATACTTCAAAACAGTTTGGGAGCAAAATCATCAGCTTTGAACGTCTCTCAGAGCCTGTATTGGTACGAATGCCTCGCTATTCATTCCCAGTGCTGGCGATCTAGGTCAGTCTGGTGCGCGAGATGTGGCACTCACTGCCTCTTTCATAACTGCCCGTAAGAGTTCTGGGGTCATGTTTGTAAACACTGCTGCCATGTGCGCGTAAGCACGTGGCGAGACACCAGCATGACCTGGAGTGCCAAAGCCGAGAGGTAAAGCTTGGCGCCAGCGTGATGTCGCTGAGCCAACCAGCGCCAGCACCCCGGCTGGCGCACACCCCTTGCAGCCCTGTGAGACACCGCGGCGGGGTGTTTGAAGGGCAAGTGGGAACCTTTTTCCTGTACATGGCACACGTGGACATGTGCTAATGTTGATGGTGGCCCCACAGGTTCGTCTATCAGTGTAAGCAAATGGCAGTGCTGAATTGTTCTTAAGAAAAATGGAACTCCTTTCTGCCCTAAGTCACTAAAATTGGAGCCCATATGGTCCCAGAACACAATGCAAAACTGTGGCTCTTAGGGAAAAAAACTGTATAAGGGCACATTGCCAAAGTTTCCAAAATTACTTCAAAGACACATAACAGAGACTTCGTGTCTGTAATAGCTTTTTGCTGGCTTTGCACTGATGAAATTAAGACCACGTTTCAGGCATTTGAGGAAGTAGTTCCTAAATTATTTCTGTTTATCAGTAGAAATTGCACGATATGGCCAGTACAAACAAAAGTCACGAGTCTTTCATTTCCTCTTGATGAGAAATAAGCAGATCCAACCACCCAAACCTATGCAAAGTTTCATCTCACCCTTGCCACACACCCTATATGCTTCAAGAAAAAAGAAAAAACATGCGAGAGGGGGAACAGTCCGTGGTCAATATCTCTCTCCTCCGTTTCAAGTGCAGCTGTAAGTCTCATTTGCTTTGACCTTTCCTGGGAGAGCTGAGAATAGGACAAAGAGTTGAAGTGTTACCAGTCCCTGCTGAGTCTGCACTTCTCGGCCAGGCAAGCCAGAGAGGCGGCTGGGCTGGAAGAGGGTGTGCACACAGCAGAGGGTGAGCGGGAGGGGGTGCAGGGAGGGAGAGTAAAACAAAAGGAGAAAAATAAACTGTGCACACCCCGAAACAAAACAGGGGAACAAGTACAGAAAAAGAGTTCGTCTTTGAAGAACAGGAACTTTTCTGTTTGTTTCCCTCCATGCAGTTATATCTTGTTATCTGAACTCAAGGTACGGTAGATATATGAGTCCTTGAACTCTGAACTGGTGAGGACAATAGCAAAAGCAAGTCAATACAATTTTAGCTGAGCAGCTGGAAAGGAACAGGCTTTGTCTTTTTGTGCCTTAGCTATGGGAGGCCATTTAATGCTGCAACACACAGCTGTTCAAACCTCTTTCTTACTGTACACCAATGGCTTGCTAAAACAAAGCAGAACTAAGGCAGTCTTCTCTGAGTGATAATGCAACTCTGATTTTACAGAGTAGCTGCTCCGAACTACTTGTGTTTTGTTGAGCCCCATCTCTTAAACCTGGAGAAGAAATGGTCCCTGGTTTGTTAGTGGGAAATGAAAAAAAAAAAAAGCATCCATTCATTTCCACAGGCTTTTTGAAATCCTGCCCTACTGTAAATGTTACCCAATTCCCTAGTAGTGTTTCTGGAAAGCAGAAAAGTACCTTCCTCACTGTTGTGTGTATATCTAGCTAGCGCTCTCCAGTGCTACTATGCTATCGAGCAATGAAGTTTCTATTTTTGACTCACTGTGGACGACCTTGCTCTAAACCCCTGGCCTGAATATTGCTTAAATGTTAAAATGAGCAAACCTGAACAATCTAGCAGGCTCCACAGGCCATCACAGACCTGCCTTTAGCTACAACTGCTACAAGCAGCCAAGAACGTAGGTGAAAAACAGGAGCTCTCACAAGCTGCAGTGTGGCACCCAGTGGTGCCTGGGGACACCTGGGAGGGTGTTTGTAAACAGCAAGGCCACGTGCATGTGAGCCACGTGGGGCTTGGCTGGCTGAACCTCCAAACTGCTGTGGGGAGAGGAGCAACTGCGGGAGGCAAGTCCAAATGCTCTGCTCCATCTTTTTCCAAAGTAGTTTGCAGTGCTATTGTATCTCTAAACATGGCAGAGAAAAATCCATCTGTTCTTCACAGTCAACTGCGTCTGCCAGCATCCAGAGATGCTGCACAAGCTAAATTACCTATTGGATTTTATTACCAAATGCATTTCATCATGGATTGTATCACAAGTCCATGAATGTTCTGAAGTTAAATAGGGTAGGCTCTTGGTTAAATGCGCTATGTAACCAGGCAGGCTGAGCTGTGACTATGACCCACAGCAAAGGAATTCATAAAGGCCAGAGACATTAAAGCTTACCCTCTCCAATCCCTGTGATGAGATAAAGGGGGACTCTTGAACAGAAAGCTTTGAATGCTGCTATAGTTAATGTTACCTGCAGGTTTGTGCATCCCATCTCCAGTAGAGATTTCTTACAACAAATTAAAATTGGTTTTGTTTTGGTATTTTTCCCTCCGTTGAGCTCTGCTACCAAGTATGATGTCAACATGAGGGTTCATGGACCCTGACAAACCTTTAATTGATAAAACAGATCAAATGGGAGTTGTGTGGTAGGTTGGAGCTGATGTACATGAACAGTTTGCAGACTGTGGGAAATCTTGCCTGAATGAATAGGAGGATTGAGGGTATTAAAGGGAGTTAACTAGAGTACCTACTTATAGAAATGTCATAACTGTTTCACACACAGTGATTAACTGACAAAACATACTACTTTTAACTATTGTTATTTTAATTATTTGTTTGGAGGTACATGTAGACACCTACAGTGCCAGTAAAAGCGAGATAACATTCTTCCCTGCATCCTTTCTCACTTGGAGTGGAGGGTTTAAACAGTGCTGCAAAGCAGTGAACAAAAAGCCATCCTTTTCCCTGAGATTTGTTTAATTTTAATTTGGTGAGTTGTTTTGGTAAGCACTGCTGATTTAGAGGTCCGTAAGTTTGTGCAGCAAAACCAGAACAGGTTGTCAGTCAACAGAAAATGCTACTGAAAACCAAATTCTGAAAAAAAGTGAAAAGCGTCTAGTTTCTGTTTCTTAAAATTGATACTTCTGTTATCTTAGTAAGCAGAGAAAACGATCAGTAAACTTCTGAATGAGCAGGAAGGAGGGTATCATGGGTAAAGCACTGGGGTTTAGGAGATATGGGTTCAGTTCCCAGCTATACCACAGCTTTCCTGTAGGTCTTCTAGGGTTAAGAAAAAAAAGGCACAGAAATGAATGATTCCAGCAGGGTTTGTACCACATTGCATGATCTCTGTGTGCTTTGGTTCTCAGTTGTTGCTTATTAATTTTATACCCTTTCTCTCCTTCTTTGCGTGTTTTGCCTGCTCATTAACATTAGCACCCTGGGGAAAAGGCTGCAGCAGTGCTGCTTAGGAACTCCTCTGACACACACACACACATGCACAGAGCGGGCACTAATAGCAGCTTTGCTTTATTTACTGCAAATATTTAGTTTTTTGAAAGGGAGCTGCCTGCCTCTGCTATAAACAAGAGTTACTAACATTCTGGCCCCTTGTGTGCTGCCAGACCCCTTTTCTCTGCCTCTTTTACTGAATTAAATGGTAAGACAGAACAAAAATGGCTTATGTTTGTATAGCCCAAAGCACAGTGGGATTCTGTTTCATGGCTGGGATATGAGGTGCCTCCTAATGTGCAATAATTAATTTCACTCTATCCATTCTCCTTATATTTAGAAGCATCAGAGTTGCCATCCTGAATTAGACTCATGCTCCAACTTGTCCAACGAAGTATCTCCAACCAGCTTGTTGTTTCAAGAAAAAGCAGCTATTCTGAGTAGTTAGACTCACTCTTCCAGAAGCATAACTTTTAATTCATCTGCTAGAGTTTATGTTTTACAGCAAAATACATGTTAACTTGCAACTGCTTTGAAAAGTTGGAGGTTTTTAAGTAAAAATTAGATTTTAGCTTCTATACCTGTAGTCTTTCCATCCATTTCTTCTTCCTGTCCCCTCAAAAAAGAAAAAAATAGCCCCAAAACAACTTTTTCTTTTTTCCAGTACTACAAAGTATATGACTGACTAGGTGCCTCACTGCTCCAAGTGTCTCTGGTACAGCTTCCTGAGCCCAAGGAAAATGAATAGGGCTTTGTGAAAATGGCAGTTTGCAGGATCACAAGTCAGCTGACATGGGGGAAAAAAAAAGCCACCTATACTTAATGTATTGTCAATTTCACAACAAAGACACAGTGGAAAAATAGATAGAAATCTGTATTTTCCTGTCTGGTTTCTCACTTGTCAGGCACTACACACAATAATAGAAAGAAAGAAAACAGATCAGCACAATTCTTGGTTTTCTTACTGCTTTCTCACACCTACAGAAGCTGTTCTGCATTAAGGATTACAGGGAAGCAGAAAAGTACAATTCTAAACTTACTTAAGGAAAATAAATGTTCCATGTAGAGTATGGAAAGCACCATAAAAACAACAGAGGAGTGAAAGGCTGTATTTTTTTGGTTTGTGCGCTTTTCATCTTTATAAATGTGTTTTTCCCTATTTGGTCTGTATTTTCACTTGCTCCTAGGTATGTGATGTGTACATTTGCAACTACCTGTGCATGGAATGGGAAACACACTAGCATACATTTTCCTTCCCCCAAAATGTCTACTAGATATACAAAATTAAGTAAGTGCTAAATCTGACCCTTGCCAGTTGTTCAGCTTTCATGTTTTTGATTTTTAGTGTTGCCATTTAAGTAATACTTCAGAGCTTTTTGGGCAGACAAACTTGAAATGAAATATAAAAGCATGCAAAGGAGTGCAGAGGGAACAAAAATTTGGTAACCTGAAAAGAAAGTATGTTAAAATCTGTAATATGTACACACACATACCACCACTGCTCCATATCCCAGGAAGAGATGAGTCCCATGTATTTCCCAGCTTTCATATGTTCTCTTTAAGGGATAAATGGCATTCCTTTTATTAAGCTGTACATGCACGTGAAGCTTCATGGAAATGCCTTACTTCTGTGGTCTTTAACTTTGGGAAAATGGTAGAAACTCCTTCCTGTTTGACTGCAGCAATTCCTTTTCCTCATTTTACCGTGAGGAGAGTAATGCTACTTGCACACAAGAGAAAATACGCAATCATTCTTTTCTCCTTTTTGCTTACATAAGAGCTGAAAGAGTTTTGTGTCCTTTGGCAAGTATAAAAATTTTATAACTTCAAAGAATGTGACTTCAAACACAAGTGAAGTAGCACTGAAAGAACAAACAGATTAAACAAAGATGAAAAAAAGCATCAGGGGCATGAAATGGGGGTGAGTGTTGCATGAACAGTTGTTGTCTTTTATTCCAAGGGACAAATCTGGAAAGATACTAAAGGACACTGAAGTTGAGGGCAAGACTCTCCCACCAGAATCAGGCCCAGGGTTAATGTTTACCCTTTGATCTCTCTAACAACCGTAGAAGTGGCAAGAGAAGGAACAAATAGTCAGGGCAAACTCAGGAATCTCACATGCCTTACTCTTGCTTGCTACCTTCTGCTACCCAGCTGGTGCAAGAGTAATGGGAACTGTAGGTCAAAAAGAAGCCAGAAAAGAAAATGAAAGGTGGTAAAGAGCTTACTGAAACAGGACCAGATTCTGGATATGACACAAATCATTTTGTCCTGAAAATGACAGGACAGGTGAGCAAGAAACCACTCCAGTGTAATTACAAAATTACAGTGTTGTAATAGACATCAACATAAAATGGGAGCAACCAATGTGAACGTACAACTGCTAGCAGCAGCCATGTGTATAACAAGATCTGGGATCAGCCTTCCTACTCTGTTGCATGACAGTGAATACCATGACTCATCCAGACAAATTCAGAATATGGAAGAGGCATTTGTACCAACTGCTTCCTCCCTATGAGGAGAAAACAGATTTTAGGATTCATTTTGTAAAGCAAGTGATGTGCTTTGCACAATGTTCTGAGTGCTTCCTACAAAACTGCTAAGGAAGTCTGAAAAAATGTGCATGGGACTGGATAAGGAGCATTAGAACCTCTGATAATAAGGTCCTACAGTACATGCAGGGCATAGGCTTCAAATGTTTCTGAAGACCAGAACTGGCCTGACAGGTTTGGTTTAGGTCCAGAGGGTAGAACATGAAACATGTTGTCAGTTGGGTGCTTCTGACCAGCTACGGTGCATTTTCACAGAATCACAAAATTTTCATCTCTGCAAGGCATCCCCAATGATTACCACCACTTCTCCCCACACTTTTTTTTTTTTTTTTGAGCAACAGTTTTGTGCCATTATTCACTTGGTTGGGTAAATGCAGAAATTTCCACCAAGCTTCTTACATTTAATGCAGGTCTAAAACTTGCCTTGCAGTGGTATTAGCTTTCGTAACAGCAACGCCTCTTTGTGTCAACATGTCTCATTAAGTAATAAAGACTTTCAGCTATTTGATTTTACTCATAAAGTTAGTAGGATTCATGATTTCTTTCTTGTTCTTTAAAAAGGGAATTGTTCTAGTATCCTAACAGGCAGTGAATCATGCTTAATTAAGGAAAAAATATATAACCATTTACAGTAGGATTCTTGTATTGTAAAGAGCTGAGCTGTTTTGTCACAAAAGCTTTTGGGACTTGAATTAATTATACATTTTTAAAAGGGGAGGAGGGGCACAAAAATAACTTGAAACCTTTGTGACAATTCCCTTAGCCCCCATCTCATACTTTGGGTCAGTCTGTTCCAGACAAACCCGTCAACACAGCCCAGACTGCGCTGAAGCGCAGAGGATAAAAACAACGGCATTTGACAAAGGACACAGTGGTCTAGAATGCAACACAGATGCAGAAAGCTCAGCCAAAACCCAAACTATGATATGTGTTCTTAAAACTGTGCAGTTTTTTATTCCTTTCCCCCTCCTCCGCTGTCCATGAGGACCAGGGACATTCCTAGAACTCTGTTCTCACTGGCTGCGTCAAGGCAGCTGCCGAGGATGCTGGGACACTGTTTGTAAACACTCAAACCACGTGCACGCAACCACATGGAGAGTCATCCTCCTGACCTAAACCTACCCACTTGGTAAGCTGGGGTTTCACTGCAATGGAGCCAAATCCTTTCCCAACACAGTGTGACTTAGGGTAGCTCACGCCAGGACACTGGAACACAAACTTGGACTGCTTATGCATTATTGGAAAGGAGATTAGGCAGAAGAGTTGTTTAAACGTTAGTCATTGAAATGTACATTTAGGGACAGAGTAGCTCATGTAGAGTAAAGAATGCAGAAGATGTTCTTTTATACAGCTGCAAAAATTCAACTTAAACCTGGAAACTTCTCCTCTGCCATGCATACACCTGGTAAAACCAATATTCGTATGCTGGGAAAATGCGTGGAATATATTTGAGGTTAGAGGTAATGCTGTAGAACATGTGAAGATTATTTCATTGTCTAAATTGCATCATAGTATTTAATCAGAGTGCCGATGGTACTGCCCTGTACCTGGGGAAGACACTTCCAAGGGGTATTTGGTTATTGAGCTATTCCTGGTTATCTTAGCTATCTAAACACTCATTTGCTCACTCTGTCTGTTGTGGTTTAACAAAACTTGTACTTGATTAGGCTTAAAATGCTGCGTTATCCTTTCTTGCTGAACTTGAGCATAGAACAAGCCTATTCCTTTCCACACTGCAACAGAAATGCCTCCTGTATTTCATTTATTATTTTTGTTTTGGTAAGAGGAAAAACACACACACAAGAAATTAGGTCAGATACTGCAAGCCTTTATTTATCTGAAAGAATAATCCTTCTGGGATTTCTTGCCATATGTATACTACAAGGCAATAATACTCCAACTTGGAATCCCCACCTCCACAGAAAACTTTGCTTTTTAAAGACAGCCTGAATTTTGTTCAGGTTACTAAGATGATTCAGAGTTCTGGAAGGTGTTTGACACAGATGAGCAAGCCTGCTTGAAAAGATAGACACGAATCTAAATCTTTATGATTTTATTTGTTAAAGTGTTTTTCAAAGCATGGCAATTGTCTTTAAAGTGACCCCAGCTTTAAAATCCTTTACTATGAAAAACTAGTAGATCCACCTATAAGTTAGGACTTTTTTTTTTTCTTCATTTCAAGAACAGTGTGAGATATGTGGGTGAAATTAGTTAGCTGTTCTTTCTATTTCTCAAACCTTGTTTTTCTCTACCTTCCTCCTGTTACTCCCTGCTATGTAATGCAGGGCACATTCCCAGTATTTTAATCCAAACAACCTTTTTGGGTCAGTCATCAGCTGTCCTTGGGATTAGTCCAGCTGATGCTGGAGGTTCAGAATTTTATTCCTTAACCCCACCATCTCTGCATCCACCCACTGAGCAATTCCTTGGCAAAATGGGTGATTTTCCATATACATATATATACACACACTCACATATAGATAATTCTTTAAAGCAGACTTATCTACCCTAAGGTAAGGCAGAAGTGATTTCTTTTCAATAGGTGACTGAGAGGATGATTACTCACGGTACTTTCCATTTGTAAGGTTTTATTATCTAGGATTATTGGGACGAGGTATACAAATTGAACATGTAAGCAAGCAGTGATGATAAAGTAACAACCGGAACTATGGCAACTTGTTAGTAGTTATTTGTTCAGTGTTCAAAAGCGTATTTCTGCTGCAGAATATCACTAAATGAGTAAGATGGTATTCACTGCCTTATGAAGTAAGAGATGGGAATAATGCTGCAAGTGTGATTGATTCATACAATTCTCTTTTTGGCTTTCAGCCATGATGCAGTCATATGCTTTATCTCTGTTCAGACTACAGCTTTTTTTTTAAATAATGAATCATAGTACATCCCACTCCATTTCAGAACCAGCACATTGCCTTTCAAAATGATGTCACAACACTTAGTGCTGCTGGCTGACTGCCTTAACAGCAATCAGAGAGCTGGACTAAATAAATACTGTATATTATTTGCCAAAATAATTTGTGGTTGTGTTCTCCAGCGCAGTTTCCAAGATAACCACTGACTCTACTTGAAACTTGGCAACTTTGTTCTACCACTTTCAAGCTCCAGTTGTGAAGCTGGCTTACAGATGCTGCTACCATGCCTAGAGCTACTGTGCGGCAGCCCAGGGAGAGAGGCAGAGGGGTCACTCGCTGTGACAAGCCAAATTTGACAGCTCTTCAGGAATTCCACCTTGACAAATTGTCAGCTTTTTAAAAAGGACCTTACTTGGCTCCTGTAGAAACACAAAATACATCTTCCACTTGGAACAAAATGGAACAAGGGATTTAAAGTCACTGCTTAGGCACACTCTGATAAAAACACTACTGTCCATGCAAGTAACTTAGGCGTGAGGCACTCCCTGTAACCCTGACCAGGGTCAGTAACATTAATGCAACCTGACCTTCATGTTTTTTAACATCCAAGCAGCAGGTTTGTTCCAAAATATGGTGAGGGGTTTTTTTTTCCCTTTTCTTTTGGGCTGTCTAACTGTTGCTAATATTTAACGGAATCATGTGGAAGACACAGGCCCAGCATCTGAAGTGCTTGGGGCAAGAAGGAACAGTCCCATCCAACTTTGGCAGCTGAAACGTCCATTCCAGCAGCAACTACAGGTTCTCCCAATTCTGCATGCAGAAGTCAAAACATTTACAACCTCCTATTTCTGCTACCCAGTGCAGCACTGGTACCAACAAGAGACCTTGGAAATCTGTCCATCGTAAGAACTCCTCAATAACTCTGCAACAAGCACACGTTTCTTGTTCTTTAAACAATGCTGACATGCCAAAGTCTAGGACCATGTGCACTGTATCAAAACAATACCAGTTTTCCTGGCTAAAAGCCACCACAATGAATCACCACAATGCCAAAGTTGAATGCCAAAGTTCTCGTTAAAAACCTTACTACCAACAGTGATAATTCGGTAGATTCAGGTGCCTCAGTGTCTCCCATTCAACCTTGTCTTCTTTTGAAGATTTGTTGGGAATGGGCAACACAAAACAACTTTCTGAGGTTCCCTGGATGCATTCACAAAGGTCTTGTTTCAATGTCACTTCCCAAAGTGAAACAACTATTTCCACTGAAAGATGACTTTTGAGTTCTTCATCTCACATAAACAGCACTTTAGTCCCACGACCAAAACAATGTTATTTTCCACATATTTGCCTTCCTTTTTTTCCCTCCTCCCTACACCCTGGCTTCTAGATTTAAATGTTTTCTGACTTCACTGGCAGGGTTCATACTACACTTTCCATGAGAGAGACAAAATACTGCTCAACAGTGATTTATTTTCATTGGTTCCAAATGGTCATTTTCTGCGGGGTGGAATCCAAGATGGGTACGTTTTTTCAGAGAGTTTACAGCAGCAGTCAGATCCCCTTGCAACTCTACCTTATACATGACTACTGACCACTGACATCTTCCTGTTGAGTATCTTCGGCAACCA
Organism: Corvus brachyrhynchos; assembly: GCF_000691975.1. Lineage (NCBI taxonomy): Eukaryota > Metazoa > Chordata > Aves > Passeriformes > Corvidae > Corvus > Corvus brachyrhynchos. The sequence goes on along the minus strand of NW_008238448.1, from coordinate 1,604,970 downwards.
CGTCCTGTTTTGCACTTTACAGCCTCCAGAGAAAGTGCCATAGTGGAATACACATGCGGATACACAAGGGAATGTGTGACTGCACTCACCCCCTGCTGCAGTAAGTCAACCTGCCATTAACACGCCAATAGAACGGCCTCATTAGCCGACAAACAACACCCACTGACCTGCTTTCACTAGGGACAGTATATCGCATCATCTCTGAAACTCTTAAACTTCACATTGAAAAGGAGAAGAAAATAAAATTATGCTGAACATATATTCAGAGCTGCCGATCACTGCTCAAAGCCTGCACGTTCGCATGCCGCTCATCATGGAAAACAAATCTTGTGATGAGATCTTTGGTTGCAGCGTTTCGATGAAAGCACGCTAGACCACATCACTTTTCCCTTCACCTCACTCCGAAAAGGAAAATTACTTAGCAGAAAAGAGTCTGCTGAATTTCCAACACTCAGACCGCGAGCCGAAAAGCCTCCTTTTAACTCTGGGCACGAGAATGAGTGCTGGTGTCTAAGGGGGTGATTTAACGCCGATACACGCCGCGATGCGAGCGAGCGAGCGCACACTGCCGCGCGTCCGACTCAGGCGTGGTGAGGTTGTTGCTCTTGCCTGTCATCTGGCGGGGAACGAGCCTGACCTCGCCGAAAGCGTTATTTTAGGGGAACACGCTCGGGAAAGTGATTCTCCTTTTCATCCCGTGGCCACATTGTGCCCCGACGGCAAGGTTTAGCAACGCGGGCAAAACACGCGTGTGGCTCATTGCCCAGAAAAAGGGAGGCCTCGCTCCGCGCCCCT
>NW_008238448.1:1589264-1602846 GCF_000691975.1 Corvus brachyrhynchos | reverse complement strand
GGGCGGCGGCGGGGAGCAGAAGTAAAAGTAGGCAAAATCGCCTCTCTGGGAACCGGCGGTGGGCTTTCACACCGCCGAAACACCGCGCGGAGTCCCGAGCGCCGGACGAAGCCGAGGGCCTCCCCTCCAGCGGGTCCCTCTACTTCCCGCTGCGCCAAATAGAGCAGCCCTCAGGCTGCTTTCCTCCGGCCTGCCCGGGACGCGTGCGGGGCCAGGGAGGATTTTAGGAGAGCATTAGTTTCACGGCCAGACCCTCTTCCCCTCTCCGGTGTGTCCTTCACCCCGGGGGGTGTCAGGAGAAGGTCTACAAGCGCTGCGTTCATCAGTGGTGCCCAAGAGATGCTGAATCCCTGTCTGTCCCCTGCCTGGCAAAGGCAAGCTGGTGAAAACGGGCTTCAGCAAGATGACAAATCCAGTGCATTTGATGCAGATCAGAGTGATTTCTAGGAAGTTCAGGTCATCACTGAGTAATTTGTTTTTCATATTATAGTTTGTTCTCTGAGTTTTGGTTTTACTTTAATTTCTGTGAAACATTTCAGAAGCACACTAGAGATAAGTTTGCCCTTACAACTTGTTAAAACAGCTCTGTGATGGTGGCAGAGTGTCAGATCTGTACCTTTGCAAGGCAGCTCGTTCTCCCCAGCCCTTGGAAAGGTGCTGGGCTGGCTAGCCCTATTCTGTAGGAAAATGCATGGCGTTTCTGACAAAGATGTTTGTGTTTACTTCTGCAGAGCCGACTTCTGCAGCATTTCGTGCAGCCTAAAGCTATGCAAATAGACCTAGGTCTCTCTCTTTTTGGAAAAGTAAATGAAGCAAAAAATGGTCAAGGCCTGCCTCAATTTTGCCTTTCTAATTTTTTTTTTTTTTGTGCTTTCACAACACTTGCTTGATTTCCAGCAGCCTTTAATCAGTGTTTAAAACTCTTTGAAGTTTGCCTGTTTTATTAAAGCCTGGGACTGTCTTTTCCCCTGGTGTGGCACATCCAGCTGACATTACAAGGAACGAACATGCTCAGCCTCTCAGTGGGTTCAAAGTGCTGTCTGGTCCCTGAGCTGCTCTTACGGCACTGTAGACACCTCCATCCTCTGCACCGTCTTGTTCTGCCTAACCAGGACTCGGCATTGACAGGGTTTGGCAGGGCCTCTCTCTCTGTGCTTTTCTCCAGCAATTTGCATTGCGCTGGGAGGAGAGATGACCATCCTTTGCATGGCTCAGATCCTTCCCGTGCCCGTGAGCCCTCTGTGGCTGCAAAAGGCAGGTGGCTGGTTTTGGCAGGAGACTGTTGCATCGGAGCAAAGACCTATCTTCCCTTTGCATGAGCAAGCAGCTGCAAACGTGGGTAACTGATGGGATGGGTAAAATAGAAAAAAAAAAAAAGAGAAAGAAAAAAACTCAACAAGCACCAACCCAAAAACCACAAGCAGGAGTTTGAAACTGAGCTGGGATTCTTTTTGTTTTCTGACTGTATTCCTGTGCTGAAGATAAGGGACCACTCATGCATGTGTTACCTGCACGTATGAATGTGAGAAACGTGTGCATTTTTTAAATGCTTCTTGACAAAGGTGTGGTACATTCCCTATTCTTTTCTCTCTCTCACTCTCTCCCTCTTTAAACTTTACTGCCCTAATGACAGGCTGTTGTAATCACCCAGCTCAATAAAACCAGGAGCAGTCCTGCTGAACCAGCAGTACTGTCTTGCCTCCCGGAGCACAGGGCACATTTACCGGAGCCTCCCCTGCCCTGCCAGCTTGTGCTCAGCTATCTTGACCTACAAACCTCCTAAGTGACCCAGTGCCATCCCGTAGTCCTGCTACATTTTGACAAACTGCAGGATATTTTGGCTTCCAAAGCAATGGCTTTCTGTTGTGCATGCCTCTGTCAAATGTAGCGTGCTCTGCAATCATGTTACTTGGTATCTGTTAGCAGCCTGATGGGAGGGACATGAACCTAAATTCTCCCTTGGAGTAGTTCTGTTTGCTTCAATGTATTTATTGAATGAGAAATTTTGACCCATTTTGCTTTGCTGTATCTATCAAACGGGGAGAAAAGTGACCGAACATGACCACGGTGAGAAGGGACATAAAAACCCCCACACCTTTTCACCCTTAAAGAGTTGGGGGCAGAAAGCTTTTTAGCTCTCAAACATCCTGTTCCCTGACTTAAGTTGTATGCATTTCTCAAAGCAAGTATCTGCTGTAGAAAGCAGATATGCAGCTTCCTTGGAAATGTGCTGAAATGCACTTAGCTCAAACAGTGTTCTGGAGCTGTTTCTAGAGCTATCCCAGGCACACCATTTTTCATGGGCAAAACATCAGGTAAAAAGCATCCTGCAGTTAGAGCATTTGTGTGTACAGCGTGTAATTGTGCACAATTAATCCAGCGGTTTCAAAGAGCATGGGCCTTGCCCTTTGCTAGAGAAAAAGCTCACCATGAAGGATGTCGGGGTGGCCAGGACGAGAGTTGCAGCCAGTTTCCTCCTAAAGCTGCAGTGAGCAAACCTGACTGACTTACTGAAGGAATGTAACATAGTTGGCCTCCTCAAAGCCCCAAACGAAACATCCAGAGAGACATACAGTGCAGATAATATTTCATCCTGTATCCCACATTGCAGAATTTGTATTAACTACCCCCTTTGCATAGCTTGCAGGGACAAATCGAACTCTGACTTAGAAATTCTGTGCAAAAACCAGTTCAGAGCCATAATTTAATTGTTTCTACTGAGACTTCAGCTTTTCATATTGTTTTTATCCATGTTGTCTTGCCCCCATAATAAAGTGTGAACAGCTATTGAGGTGAAAGGAAAGAAATTTTCTAGATAGCCCATTTCACCTCCTTGAGCAAACCTCTGGAGCCCAGAGGACTGTCTGCTGTGACATGATAGGCCTGCAGAAAATCTCTCATGTCCTTTCTCCACACAGATAGTTGTCTCTGTCATGAGGGACACTGATATCTCATGGACCCATGTCCAGATCACAGCAGCATCCACCAGAAGCCCTAGAGGGACACAGTGAGGGAAAGGCAACAAGTCCAGTTCAGTGAGCTATTGTTTTGTTTTGGTTAATACTTTCAGAAGGGCTCTTTCAGGTCCTGAGAAATCTGCTCATTCACGAGCTTGAGAGTCCAGCCTAGAACTGAGGGATCACACTGATGCTGGGGCTGCAGCCATGCCAACAGGCAGTGGGAGGTGGCCCTGCCAGACTCACATTAATGACAGGATCCCACCTCACTTTTTTGCCCTGAATTTATCAAAGACCACTATTTGTCATTTCTTTGCGTTCCTAGCCTGGTCAGAAAGGGGCTTTTCCAGGACTGCACAGATGAGTTGTTGCAGAGGAAATGTGTGGGAAGCCCAGTTTTGTTTGTTTGTTTGGGAGTGAGGTGCCCAGTGGCTGGGATGCCTGCAGGGGTGATATCAATGCTGTGATGTGTTGTCTGCCCAGTGCTGTCATTCTGTGGGTGGGAGATGTGTGTTTCCTAAGAGATATAAATGGCTCAGTTTTTAAACCCTTGGCTTTTGCCAGTGGGTGTAGGTGTCTTTGTGCTGCTCTTCAGTGTTTATGGCTCTAAGGTGACTGTAGCCATGTGATTGCTTAGGCATTTTTGGCTGGAAAGCCTGAATTTTGGCACCCTAGATATTTGCTAGGCAATTCCTGCCCCCAGGATCATGGCTGGGATGAATGCCCTGGGGCAGTGGAGGAGAGGTAAGGGAGGCTTAAACAGAGGTGAAGCAGGAGGATGCTTTCTGAAGGTACAACTTGTCCTTTTGGGGTCCCAGGCTTGCTTTTTCATGGTTGTAGGAGTAAAATCTCGAGTCCTCCATGCAAGAGAAGCAGAAACTCTACTCAAGGGATGTAGGGGAAGGTCTGGGCTGAGAAATGGACACTGGGTCTGTGGTTACTCCTGATGAGTGGTGTTTCACTTACTGACTTCTGGTAATAACCTTCCAAGAAAGGGCCAGAAGCTGACCTGCAAAGGAAGAGCACTCAGCAGTGTGTATAGATCCTGGATGCAACTGAGTTGGTGACATTCAGGATCCAAGTCAATTCTTCCTGCTCTGCTCATCCCACTCCCCAGCCTGCCAGCATTTCTCATGTATGTCCACTCCTGGACTGCAGCACCTTTGGGAAGGCAGCAAAGCTGGGAAAATAAGTGCATCAACCCAGTACCACAGACCAACATAAGCAGAGGGGCAGGAGCAGAACAGATGGTTGCCCTTCCTCAAAACACCTCCCTGTGAGCAGAGGGCAACCAGTCTCACTCCATCAGTCAGGCTTGCTGTGGCTGAATGTTCTCCCACAGGCAAATGCCTGTCACAGCAAAGTGTGGTGAGCTGTGCTGTGTTTCTGTCAAGTGCATTACGCAGCCATCAGGTGGTTCAAAGCCATGCCATCAGTCAATCCAGCTCTGGGGAGGAAAGCTGTGCTTTTAGCCCTCTGCAGAATCATTGGGCAATGATGTGCGACCAGGACTGCTCCACAAGTGTCAGGCTCTGTATGTGACAATGTGCATCTCTCACTGACTTTCTGGGCTAGAGCAACATTTGGTAGCTGTATCTATCCATTCTCTGATTGTTGGAGGAATTAAAATCCTTTGATAACCCCTGAACTGTGAGCATTTTGCTGCTGCATGAATAGTTGAGGGCTCAGGTGGACTGAGCAGGTAGGGAAGCATACAGCTGCCAAATCCTTTACTGATGTTTTTCCCCTGCCTTCTCTACTGATGTTTGGTTTTCTCCTTATCTTCAAGGCCTTCCACAGCATTGTGGGTGTCATCCTGGCATGGATCCTTATGTGCTGCCCATGGGGTCTGCTGCACTGCTCGGTATCACCTCTCTTGTTGGCAGCTCTTGCCCTGTGGCTCCGCAGCAGCATTAAGGGAGCAGGCAGGTGGATGAGGCCATGGAGTCTCCTGTGTGCTCTTCCTGGTCTCTGCTGGTGGCAGTGATGGAGGGGGATCCCTTGCATATGATGAGTCCTCAGTAGCAGTGTGAGCAGAGCCTGTGTGAAGTGGGGCTGGAGAGGCTTTTGTGGGAGTTTGGTGCTTCTGTTGCTGGATATCAAGTAGTGCTCACTCTGCCTTCTCAGCTTTACCAAAAAGTGTCCCAGTTTGAACGGTGGCTTGTTTTCAAGGGCCTCTGTCCCTGAATGTGACTTTTGCTTGACTACAAATTGAACAGGATGGATGGAGGGCTAAATTCCTACAGCTGCTGGGCCCTGAGAGGGGCTCAGTGTCTTTTCTCCTTGGAAACTGATTCCACATTCCTCAGAAAATCATGGTAGAAGATGAAGAAGTGACTGAGCACTGATCTCCTGAAACCACATTTTCAAATTAGGTGTCTGAAAACGGGCTCCCCGTGTCTGTACCCCTGAGGAAGGGTGGCTGTGTTCCAGGTGAGCTTGATGTCTGCTGGTGACACTAGTGACAGTCTCAGTTATCAGTACTGGTCCCTTTCAGTTACATATTTTCCAATGTATGTATTTAAACATACAGCTTTAGGTATCAGGAATTTGGTCATTTTCTACAGTTCATCTCTCAATTAGGAAGGAAGAGGTCTTGCTGTTAACTGAGAGAAGTCAGGGATATATGCCACTTTTTGCAGTGCAGCCTGTGATTTCCTGGCATATAATGAAAGGTGGCTCCTAAGAAAGTCTTGCAAAGGGAAAGGTGCCAAGGGAAAACTAGAAAGGACTGATGAAACAGTTAAACAGGCTGATACACAGACACCTGGGATGTGATACGGCAAATGCCAGTCTTTGGAAGGAGCCTTAGCTGTGTGCCTGGGCAGGAGCTGGGAAAGGCAGGGGCTGCAAGGTTATGTGACTCAAAGAGCTTTACCTTTTCATTTTTAATCATTTGCCTTTTTAACAAGCTCTGTAGGACTTTACTGGTTGGTTTCCATTCTCCCAGTGCATCCAGATGAGAAGCCCAAACCTAATCATGGGGTTGCCATTGCCCTGAGACTCAGAAATTCTCAGCCCTTGAGCAGAAGTGTCATGTTTGTTCATACCCTCAGTGCAGGCACAATTATATTGAGTTAAATTCTGCTTAAATCAATTTTACCCTGTAAATGAAAGCTATATGCAAAGCTAACTGCTTTGCAGCATGCATTTAAGCAGCTAAACAGTATTCAAAAGCAATGTAAATGTGTGCGTGCCCGTGATCTCTTTAGTGTGGATTTTCTAATCTAGAGGCAATGTATAAAGAAGATAAATGTTGTAGCTGTCTTTGTCTCTTTTGATTTCCTTCTACTGGCAGAGCAGTTTGTCTGTGGTCCTAGCTGAGCTGTCAGCTTGCTTTGATTTTTTCTTATATGCCTGCTACTGGTTTGGGCAGTGAGTCAGCACCGTAGCTCCTTGGGGGCAAGACACCTGGGGGCAAGACACCTGAGGAATCTCCCTTTGGACACAAACTGGCAGTAGCCTGGGGTTTTGCAGCTCAAGGAAGGATCTGTGCATCCAGTCCTTTTTCTGTGGGTAAATGTGGGGATGTTGCATACAGTTGCCCTTCTCCCCTTCTTCAAAAAGCTGTTGAGAAGCTCTGCTGAAAGATGCAAACATACATCAGAGCCACAATCACTGCATGATATTAAAAGGTGCATTTTTATTTCGGGATCTGAAGAACAAGAAGAGTAGACTGTCAGGGCTTGGCAGCTATGAGGTACCAGCAGAAGCCCTTGCCACCCTGAGCAGCTTAAAAACACCACAAATTCTCTCTTCTTTGAGGAAGAGGAAGCTGCCTTCCTGGCTCATTGGGTCAGCTTTCACTGTCACAAGTTTTCCTCTGTCATCGAAATGTACTGACCTGTGCCCCTTTCTGGCTGGCAGCGGGGTGATGCAGGTGGAATTTGCTTTTGATCACTGGCATCAGCAGGTACTTTGAGTCAGGGCTGAGGGCTGGAGGCCAAAGTGTGTTCAGTGGTCAGCCTTAAACTGGCAACACGCACCTTTGCATGCAGCCCCTGCCTCTAATGTAGTATGCTCCTCTCAAAATGAAAAATAGCTGCAGTGCTTCTTGGTGGTGACAACCTGCCCTGTCTTCTGCTTCCCTTAATGGGATGTTGGGAGACGAGGAAAAAAAATTTTATGAAGCTGGTTAAAAAAAAAAAAATATAGCTGTTGAGATGATCTCTGCCATGCTAATTCCATCTCTGAAAAATTAGGAGACATATTAAAAAGTAATTGCTCTGATAGAAGAAGGTTGTCTATGACCGAGGACTCTGACTGCCACAGAGCCTGCAATGTATTTATCTTACTTCCTTCCAGGAAAAAGCTGTGAATGAGCTCTCCACCTCTGTGGCAGGATCCTCAGTTTTCTGGAGTATCAAGGGAGTGGGGATGCTTGGAGGTCCCTAAACTGAAGCACCTTAAGGTGCATGAATTTTAGAGGATATTTATTTGGCATTTTCAGAAAATTCAACTGCTGGGTGCTTTCAGGACATCTCAAATTAGGGACTCATGGACTTTATGAGATTTTTACTTCCAGTCCTACTTTGCCTGGCTCTTCTATTTGTAAATAAGAACACTAATACCCTTATCAGCAGAGGGATTTAGGAAAGATAAATAGATTCAGTTTTAATTCCTTCAGAAATCGTGCCAGAAGTATGGAAAATAAACAGAAGTATTTGAATACTCAGCACTGAAGCAAACCAGGATTTAACAGGCACCACAGAGACTCTGGGGGACAGATTACAGCTTGGAAAGATGGATATGGAAGGGCATGGCTGATTTAGGAAAACTAAGCAGAGAAAACAGGGGTTAAATTTTGTGACAAATACTGGGAAAGGCTGTTCTTTATCTGACATTCGTGAGAAAGCAAGAGGAAGATTTATTGAATGACTTTGGAGACAGATAAAGATGAAAGAGAGGGGGGTGTCAAGAGGAGGGTTGTTACTTGATGGGAAGGGAGATGTTTAGGAAGGTGCTGCACAAGCAGCTGCTGAGCAGTCACCCTCTGGCAGTGAAGGGCACCTGCCCTCTTACCATGGGTCCCCAGGAGGGGCACAATCTTGGCATCAGCAGAACAGGAGCCAGCAGCCAAATGGTGCTGTCCAAGGGCAAAGTGTGCCCCACAGCGTGTTTGCCGTGGGGAGGCATCCTCTGGTGTTCACTGCTTGGTGAAGCTTCAGATGGAGATACGCAGCCAGCTGGAGAGCTGTGCTTCCAGTAATATATTAGAGGAGGGAGTTCAGAGATGGTTTGCAGGAATGACAGCTTATACAGCAAAGCTCTCCCCCAAGAAGAAGGGTTTGGAATTGCTGAATTTGGATTTTGGCAGCTGTGAGGACATGGTAAGTCATCCGCTCCATGTTAAATTCTGTTAAAATGCTGAGCGTCAACTGTCTTTCACATCCTCTGGAAATAAAGCAAGAAAAACCTGGGCTAATGGGCAGAAATGCACATCTATTGCCAGGACAATAATTTCTGACTGTAAAGATTCTTCTGCACTTAAAGAAGTTGCCTGGAGGCAGGGCAGGGTCTGTCAGGAAATATCTACCCATCTGAGGCCAAGGATGGATCAGAAACCACCTACAGTCCTTCACAGACTGATATTTCCATTTTGCCAAGAAAATGATGGACTTTTTTAAGAGTCTCAGGAAGAACAACAGTGTCCCACTTGGAGACCATGCAGAAAATAAAATCTGGGTGCTTGGAGTAAGATAAATAGTGGAGATGTGCCATTTGCTGGCCTGTCCACACTTGGAGAGTTAGAGAACACATTGTCACAGGTGAAGGAGGGGGGCATAACTTGCTCTTTGCTAGGATGCCAAGGAGTGGACTGAACCTGGAATATTGAAATATACATTAAAAAATATGGCTGATTGTAAACCGAGGAGTGACTTGAATGGAAAATGTTCTTTAATGTATAGAGATGACAGCCCAACAAAACCAAGCTTCAAAAGTCTTTAAAACTACTTAAATACAGCAGAAATAGGTAAATGTAAAGTCAAGGAAATAAAATTCTTATGGGGAATACCTGAGGAGGAGGGGACATTCAAAGTACTTAATGGAAAGTTTTACCCGTTGGAAGGTGGAAGACTGTGGTGTTGCATCCAAATGATGCTAACAGGTTGGGAAGGGTTTGGAGAGGATCTGAAAGCTTCCCATCAGTTTCTGACCTTTTGTTTTGAGGTCAGAAAAACTTGTCTCCCTCTGAGAGATGCAAATAAATTTAATCCATTTATTTTAAGAAAGGCAAGATTAAGGTCACGGTCCTCAAATGTCGACAAAAGCAAATGTTCTCAGCAGCTGCAAGTTCTTTAATCAATCAGACAAAGACAAAACAAAACACAGTAGATGAAGGCTAAAGCTAGAGAAATTCAGCCTGAAATGTTCTCATTTTTAAGATCAAGTGGCATTTTTTTCTTAAATTGTGGAATAATTTAGCAGGGGAAGTGGCAGAGCCTTTCCATCGAGGGTTTGTCTAAAAGATGCGTAATGGTGCTTTAGCTGGTTACCTAAAGGCTGTGCTGTGTGGGAAGTCAAAAAAGATGATTGTGTGGCCCAGTTTAGTCTGTGGATCACACTTTTAAGCCATTTGTGTGTTTACTGTGATGAAAGCATGACACAAACCTGAAGATTTCTGCCCTGTTGTTGGAAGTCTATTCAGAGAGCAGACGCCTGGCATTCCAAAGTGGAGAGATAAAGTCAAGATGTCCCATGCAAAAGAATTGTAATGGTATTAATTTCATAGTTCTTCCAGGGCTTTTGAATCCAGGTATTGACAGAGGAGTCAAGAGAGGTGGCTGCTAGACCACTAGGGAGCTCATGAAGCTCTTGCATGTGTCCTGCTTATCAAAGAAACTGCGGGCTGTTGCTGTGGGGCTCCTGTGGCTTTGACTGTTTCAGCTGACTGTCTTTCCCTGCCAGAACTCTTCTTAATTTTCAAGCGAGAAATAAAAGGGTGCTCCATCTGAGGGAGGTCAAGAGAGCAACAAGTTTATGAAAAGGGCAGGACTCAAATTAATAAATGTGGGTGGGATGGAGATAGTGAGGTGCAGTTGTCTTTCACATCTAGTCACCCATGTTAATCTGTCCTAATTGCATTAGAGAGAACGAACAGGCAGCAGAGCTGATGTTTGCTGAGGCTGATGTTTGTAACAGCTCTGGGCATCTGGTGGGAGATTTCACCAGGTCAGCTGCACTGAGGGCAAAGATGCCGATCGCAAGCGAAGGCAGACACCACCTGTGGATGTGTACATATGTCTGTACTAGGTTAGTGACAGGAATGTAATCATACGTAGGCATAAATGCTCTCAGGAAAGACAGCTTGAAAATTTGATTAATATAATGCACCTTCACTCCAAACTTAGGTGAGACCCACACTTTGCATGTTGAAAAACAAGCTCTTCATTTCTCATTTCCTCCTCTTACGTTTTGAACATGATGTTTTCCCAGCAGATAACATTCATCCTGTCCCTTACAGTGTGCTGGCTCTTTCGTACTGTTCTTCTCTGGCAAAGCTTTTGAGCAATGAATTGTGTCATCAAAGCTTCAGAGCAGATCAGAGTCTGAGTCTCACTGAGGACAAACTTTCCTGAGGCAAGGAGGGGAAGATCTGGTCTGGGAGCTGAATTTAAGTACATAGGCACTTTAAAGTCAGGGGAGCAATGTCAGAGAGTGACGGCGTGACCCAGCCTGCCCGGGCTTTAACGCACCAAATTGAAGAGAGCAGCGCAGCTCCCGGTTGCAAGAGGGGCAATTTAGGAAGGGATTTCCCTGAAGAGACAGGTAGCCCTAGGCAGGAGAAACCTCTTGTGTTCTTTTGGTGCTTTTTGCAGGATTTCAATGGCATTAAATCCCTCTGAGTCCTGCAGGTGTGTTTTTTCTCCCGAAGTAATGCTTTTTGGTGGAAAATTGCCTATAAAATGTCCATCCTTTGAGAGTACAATCTGGGGAGTTGACTTTTGATTGTTAATTTTGTCAATGTACTTATTTTGCATTAAGGTGTGAAAAACATATATTTACAAGAAAGCAGCCACCGAGACAGTCAGTAAAAGCCTTGATGGTCTCTCTCAGTTTTGAACAGAAAGTGATGTTCTCTGAATGTCAAAGCCAACCCAAATCAGCACAAACAATCGTTAAGTCATTAGCAAAGGCTGTGAATGCCAGTAGTCCTAATATTAAGCCTTCTGGTGCTCTCCCTGGAATTGTCTGACTCGATTGCATCCTGTTACACTTGCAATCTGCTTTCTGCTATCGGAAGATAGGCTGGCAGATGTATAAATTCTCATTTAGAAAAATCTGAGAGCACTTCATTTGGGACATTTTGGGGTTTTCTCTGGCTTTTTTTCTTGTTCTGACAAAATGTTATGGTTCCCAGAGGGCAGCCTGGGGGCGGGCTTGATCTCCCTTGGGGCTGAACAGCAACAGCTTGCTTTTGGGCTGGTACAGTCAACAGCAGGGACAGCTGAGAGGAAGGGTGAGCCTTATTAGGTGTGGGAGACGTCAGTGTGCTGCTCCCACCTCCATCCTCATCCTCTGTCCCTGTCTGTTATTGGGTTTGTTTTCCGAGGAGACATGGGAGAAGGAGATGCCAGCGTTTCTGCAGCCCAGAGAGGCACAAGCCTTTTTAGGGGGTTTTGTGGCACAAGGAGGCAGCATGAGAGACGTGGGGGGAGCTAGGTCTCATGGAGCTGAGATTTGGGCTAGGCACAAGGATAAACTTAAATCTTCCTGGGGAGAGTGAGGTGAAGTTGTTCTTCTAACATGATCAGGGAAGTTCTTCCTCCTCAAACTATTGCGCTCCTCCTCCTGACACAAAACACGGGGGAGCAGGGAGAGCCCCCTCTTCCCATCAGCCCCTCCTGCAGCCATTTGTGCAATCCTGACCCTCGGGACCACATCCCAGTGCTGTGGTGAGTCACTACTGAGTGAACAGGGCTCCCCCCGAGCCTCCCACCCTCCTCCCCATCACCTCCTCTTTGCCGGGATGTTTACTGGAGATACCTGGCAGCACTGGCCCCTGCAGTCACCTTTCAGTCTCATGGAAGATTTCCCTGTGCAAACTTCCCCGGCTGCCCGAGGTGAGAAGCTGCTGCTGCCAGCGGCACTGCTTGGCACCTGCCATTTCGGCATCCACAGGTGTGAGACACCGCAGGGGATGCCAGCTACTTACACAGCCTGTGGTGGCATTAAACACTAATTCATTTACTCCGTTTTACTACAGGCAAGGCATTTCCAGAGGGTTTAAAATGTGCAGGGACATGAATTTCCCCTCCTGAATGCTTATGTGTAAGTCTCTCATTTGCACAACTGTGAAGGTGTCAGGAGGTTTCCTGTAGGATTTGGCTGGGATGCCGACCCTGAGGGCAGCTTTTGCATCCTTAGGTCTGCTAAGCGGGAAGGATGTTTAGATGTGGGCAACCTTCATACAAACACTATCTGCCCAGCTGCTGGATTTGGGAGACTTTGTCCTGAGGGAATATTTTCTAATTTTTGGTCATGGCTCCATGACATAATGAACTGTAACCATGTCCTGGCATATCTATCTGTATACAAATCATTAACCTAGTGTGAGAAAAATTATTTGCCCAGCAAGGTTTAGCTCCTTGGTGCTGCTTTGCACTACTAAATTCTATAAGCAAATAAAGCCTGACAACCTCATTTTTGTCTGTAATGAACCACAGCTATCCTATTGACTGCCTCCTGAGAGAGGGCTGCACACATCCCCAGTCGAGGAGCGCCATCGCATGTGCCTAAGCCGTGCTGAGGACTTGAGGAATGCTTTGGTGAGCATATTTCCTCCATGGAAGATGCTTTTTTGGACGGGGCTGGGAAGCCACAAGATGCAGATACATCCCAGCTGATGGCAAATCCTTTGACCTGGTTCCCACCAACATGTGAAAACTGTCCTCCCTCATTCTTTCAGTTCTGTGTGCTGGGGGCGGGCCTGGCCTGGGGGCTGGTCCCCATGTGTGTGGTGGAAAGGAGAACTGCTGGGTGATTTGGGGCAGTTTGGTTTAATCTCATCTGCCAAAAGCAATCTCAGGGGAGGCTGAGGAGACAAACGAATGCTGGGCTTGCCTAATGTCTCCCAGTGAGACACACACTAAATCCTCAGACAGATGTAGGAAGCCTAGGAGAACCAAAGGACGTTTTGGTAGATACTGTGAAGTGCTCCAGGAGCAAAGTTAGGACCACCAGTTGAACAGCAGGCTAATGACTTCAAAATACAGCCTCAACATGCTCTTCTCAGGCAGCCCACAAATCTCTTGCTTCCTCTGCTCTGCAAAGAACCGGACCGAAACACTGGAAAACTGGCTACTGCATGTCTCTCCCACCTCTCTTCCCATCTCCTTTTGGCTCTGTTGGGAAAGAGGGGTGCTGGTGGTGCTTTCCCTGCCACAGCTGAGCCTCCAGCTGCGTCAAAATACAGCCTCAACATGCTCTTCTCAGGCAGCCCACAAATCTCTTGCTTCCTCTGCTCTGCAAAGAACCGGACCGAAACACTGGAAAACTGGCTACTGCATGTCTCTCCCACCTCTCTTCCCATCTCCTTTTGGCTCTGTTGGGAAAGAGGGGTGCTGGTGGTGCTTTCCCTGCCACAGCTGAGCCTCCAGCTGCGTGGGCAGGTGTGGGGGCTG
>NW_008238448.1:1581119-1588980 GCF_000691975.1 Corvus brachyrhynchos | reverse complement strand
AAAAGGAAGGGGCAAAGGGGAGTTATGTCACTGCCAGCTCCCCTCCAAGGAAGTAGAGATCTCAGGAGCACCACCAAACACTTCCAGGGAACTTAATCCTCTCCTCAGAGACAGCAGAGGAGACAGTGGCTGGACCAAGACCTGCTGGCAAGGTTCGGGATGAGAAGCAGCTTATGTGCCCTGAGGGGAAACTCCTCTCCCTTCTCCAGGTGACAAGTTTATGACATGTGGCTAAAGGATGCTCAGTTTCTCAGAAGTCACAAACATCCCTCAGTGCCAAGAGCTGCCAAATTACGTGTACTGTCTCTGGGTACACATATGACGTACGTATGTGCGTATCTATGCAGATTTATATGCCCACACGTATGCATGTGTATGACATGTGCACCCAAAACTTTTATCAGTGAACAGGGTTTGACTCGGTGGCACAGAGATGTCACATCATGGCATATGTTCCCCACCATCCGTGGCTTCCTCCCTCCCTCCTGCGAGCTTTAGGGTGGTCTCCTCCAGTGTGTGGGTGCAGGGGCTCAGCAGCACTGTCTTTGGCACCAGCTGCTTCTCGTGGTGCTGCTCTGAGTCAGCACAGGTGGCAGATGATTCATCTCCAGCATCAGTATGATGCTCATCTGCACAGTCTCAGGTTAGATGTGTTTTTTTTCTATATTTTTCTTTTTTTCAATGGCAAGATGATTAATCTCCTTGTGCTAGTACTTCAAAAGCTTCAGTCCCGGGGGCACTGTTTTATGTGGTTGGTCTTCTAAAGAAAATTGTGCCACCACTTCCCTTCCTCTGTGCTAAGCTGCACTGTCGGGGTTTTTGAGCTTTGCTCCTTCCTTTCATGTTGACTTATGGTTGGCTTTTTGTGGCATCCGGATAGCATTAGCTATTCAGGAGTGATAATTCTCCTTGCCACCTCATCCCTAATAATTTAGGAGGGCAGTGATTACCATGGCATCCTCCAGTCTCACTCCTGCAGGACTTGGTCTAAAGATGGTGAAATGGTTTGGCTGAAAATGTCTTACACAGCCTCCCCAGCTGCCTCTCCCTGGATTGAGTGGGCATGGGGAAGGAAACCCAAATGCTCGCCCAGTGTGAAAAAACACATACTCAGCTTTTAGCAGCGCAGAGGTGAAACCTTTTCAGCTGCTGGCAATGATAGGTATTAGTCCTCAGCCATAATTGCTGGCTCCTGAAGTGGAGAGAAAGAGCTGCTGGAGGTAATGGGAATGAGGGGCATGAGGGCTTTAAACTGGGTATTTCCAAGCAGTGGCTGGAGATGGACAAGAGGACATCAAAGAGTCACAGGATTGGTCCAGAGAGAGAACTTTGAAAGTACTGATACATCCAGAGGAAGGAAATACCCTTTCTTCCAGGAAGAAAATATCCCCATGAATGCGGAAAAGGGGGACAGTGAGGGAGGGGGTAAGGTCCAGTCCGTAGCATGGATGCAGCAGAGACCACATGGGTTTCTGGCTTTGATTTTGATTTTAATGTTTCTTGAAAAATAGTAATAGTTTCTCAGAATACTCTGGCAGGTGTGAAATATGTCTTCACCACAGATATGTTTTCACTGTTTGTGGTATTCCCTCTGAAGTGGGCTGTAAAAAACCTGCCTTTCTAATTGAATTTTTTGTGTAGATGGAGAAGGTGCAATCTAAGATAATTAATGCTAATTAATTATTGCATGGTCAAATGAGCAGGAAATGCATATAGAAACTTGAAAAAAATTAATTATATGAAAATAGGATAATTGCTTGTGTGTTCAGATACACATTTATCTGGGCAAGCATATACTCAGCATTTTAAAAAGGGTTACTGTAGGACAAAAAAAAAAGCTGTGAAGAGAAAGCATTTCCTAAAAGACTCCCTACTGCATATTAAGAAAACCCCAAAGGTAGCAAAAAATAGATGAAGTTAAGAAGAGGCTAGTTTCAGTATCACTTGCTTTTGAAAGGGAAAACACTGACATCACACAGCCTACTGCACTCTCACCATACAAACACACCTGGCCTCTGAATGTAGCCATTGTTGAAAAAAAAAAACCAGAAAAGGCTAAATTTTGATAATTTGTCTCAGTGTGCAGCACTTTGTTTTGTAAGGAACCGCAGTGAGGCTGGAGAAAGCAAGGTGAGAAGGCTGACGGGTGAGTGGCTGAGACCCATGGGATGGGAGAGTGCTGAGGCAAACTGATGGTTTTTACATCTGCCACAACTTGGCCCTAATACCCATTACAGCTGCAGCAGGCAGAAGCTGGTTTCCTTACAAATACAAAAATACTTGCTTAGAAAGTCTCCAGAGCTCTCAGGATTCAGGTTTTCTTCCCATATGTTTTTTTCCCTGTCAGCTCCCTGACTGTAGCACATGATGAAGTGCTCCTCCGTAGCAGCCAAGGCTGGGCTCAGAGCTGGTGGAGGCAGGAGGAGATGGTGGCTGCAGCCTGGGAAACTGGGGCTCCCTAAAGGGACCTGTGGGGTTCGCCTCCCTCTCTCCACGGGAACTTGTGTGTAGGTAGAACAGCACTACATTGCTAAGCAGGTGCACCACCTCCAGGGTTACTGGTGGGTTGGGTGGGACAGTTTGTGATGGAAAATCTGTCCAGGGAGCATGAGATGGACTCCCAGGAGAGAGAGATTTAAAATATAAACCTTTATAGCCAAAATTTCTCACTTTCTCCCTGTTCCTCATCCAAGGATTCTGATTTTAGATAGTTTATTGAAAAAGCAAGCTTGCCAAAGGTTTGCAAAAAATTGCTTGGTGGGAAATCTAATTTTATCCTGAAAGTGTGTTTGATTCAGAAATTCATCCTAACCCTGGTCTGAAGACTTGCAGTGCCAAGACACGTGTTTATCTGCTTACAGCTTTCCTCTGAGAAGCAAGTGATAGGAAGATGACCAGAGCTTGGACCTTTCTCCGAGGAAGACCACCACAGTTTGCTGTTGGTGCACCTTAGTACTAACTTTCTATCATCTTTGGACAAAAAGAAAGAAAGGTGGAGGAGCTATCCTTGGAAATGGATAGTGGGCTCAACATTTTCTGGGATTTGCTCTTGTCCGGAGGGCTGGAGGAGGAGCTCAGCGCTGCACCTAAAAGCGTAATCAAGTCCTCAAAAATATCTAACAGCTAAATTCTCATCTCTGAAAGGCTGCAGCAACACTGATTTGGGATTCATCGAATATCAGGCATCAGGTTGGCTTCCAGGAAGTGGGTGGATGAAAGTGTGAGGGGGAGTGTGTGATTTGTATTAAATTAGAAATAATCAGTTAAGCCAATAGTGGTTCCAGGGAGCCCCAGCAGACCATTTCCAGTAATTGATTTTTTTGGGAGCCCCGCCGATACATCTTTTTTTTGTTTTATAATGGATCTGTCCCATGATGATTAAATAAGCAATTTCTCTAGCAATTACATCCTCTCTGAAATGACAGTTTCATGGCTTAGAAGTTACTGGGAGCAGCTGTGATCATCGAGCCTGTGCAGTTTACACCGCTGGGGCAGTCCCACCTCATCCCTCCAACACCCCCATCCCTCTCATCTTCATCTGTCCTCACTGCTTGAGCCCCACGCTCTGTTCTCTGTGCTTGCACATGAGAACCTCATTGCAACACTGTAAATGTGACATAAAGATGGCAAACGCCTCCCACCCTGGCCCCAGCACAAGGGCCATGCCTGGTCTATTGTTGGGCGCTGAAGCCTGCGGGGTGGGAAGGGAGGTGTTGGCAGATGTGGGGGTGACTGTGGAGTGCAGGAGTTGGGGCAGTCATCTCGTTTCTCACCTGGAACCTCGGCATTTGGTGACACTGGGGACCTAGTGGTGCTGGGCAGTAGCTCAGGCAGGAGTGGCTTGTCCTCTCTCAGCAGCCATAGGGGTCATGAGCATTTGCAGTTGGAGGTGTGACCACTCATGGAGGAAGGCTCTCCATCTGCATGTGGGGCCAAATGTGACACAGAAAGATGATCTGGATGTTGATGTTGTACCCTGCTCTGCTTCAAGGTGTGTTTTGGGCATACCTAGCAGATAACAGACATATTTCTGCTATTCTATTCTATTGTATTTAAAATTGCCTCCTTAACTGTAATAGTTAATAGACCATGATTAACCACTTTCACCTTTGAGCGGGAGCTGCACAGGCACATCTTTTCCCAGAAGAAAGCTGTAAACTTGAGGGTGTGTGATGGAGACAAGTCCCTGTGGCCACTGGCCAACAGCGAATGATTACAAACCAGCAGGGCACTCACCTCCTTCAGCTTCATATAAACCAGATAATTATCCTTTGGCTTCGGTATCATCATTGCAGTGTTGGCTTGTCAAGTTGGCAGGAGCCTGCTCAGTCTAAGCAACAGGAAGTTTCCTCTGTGAATACTTAAAACTTTAATAATAATTTATTGAATAAGTAGGATGAGAGCCAGGACACTGCTGAAATGCGAGGAGTTTCCCAGGTGACTTTCCAAAATCTTTGAGATAGTAGCAGGTCCAGCTCTAAAGTTATTGAAAGGAAAGAAAATCTTCTCTAAAGAGCTTTTGGCTATTCTTCTTGCTCTCTTTCTCTCCCTCATTTATCTGGGCAAATCTCTTCAATCTGCCTTTATTTAGTGAAGTTAAGGAAACTTTTTTTTTTTAATAAACTGAGTCCTTCCTGAGTGATCTTGGTGGAAGAGATGGAAGAAGAGAATACAAATCACAGCACCATGTTTATTCCTGACAATGGGAGCTGTTGCTGCTAGTCCCAAGACAAACAGATAAGTCCAGTAATTATAGATAAGTGCTTTTGTTTGATCTGTATAACAATTTCTGCATTTTCAGGTAATTTCCCTTAGGCGTTCACAGGCAGGTGGGAAGCTGTTCTTATACAGTCTGTATTTTAATCTATATTCAATTGACTTCTTTACGAGAAGACAAACAACTTTTCTTCCATTTTTAGGACTAAGCCTTTTCCTGAGACTGTTTATGAGCCAAAGTTATGACAGGTTTTTAATATTATACTTTCTGACTTCTGCCCTTTTCTCCAAGTAAGTCAGCAAATAAAATAAAATGAAGTTGCTTCACTCTTGATTTTTCCCAGTAAAAAGACCTTCAAAATGCCCTAGCATGTTGCAAGGCCACCTTGCAATACAGAAGCCAAAAGCCCTCATGAAGATTTGTCCTAAGCCTGCTAGAAGTTATAAAAACTTCTCCAGAGAAGCGAGTGGTGTGTGAATAACTCAAACCCTTCATTTTCCTAGCCTTCAGATTCCTCTGAAAGCCCACTGGGATGTTTTCCAGAGGTATAAACAGACACAGAGGCGCTTTGCTAAATCCCATTCGCAAGCTGACATGCAATCAGAACTTCAGGTCTGCTTGCAGACACGCTCCCTTGGCCAGGAGGTTCGAAAGTGGACACGAGGTGAAGCCAGCTCCGCTATGGAGTGATGAATCCAAGCATTTGCTTTCCCACTTTCAGCTGCCTGAAACAAAGCCAAGCTGATAGGGCAGGTTTGGGAGTTAGCAGGATGGCTCATGCAGGTGTTTAGAAAGCTCTTGCCTGTCTGAAATTGCCCCACTCTGTTGGTGGTTTTAGGTGATTGTGAGAAATTTCAGAGGTTTCTGCTCGGGAAGAGTGTATTTTTTGGTGTGTGAAATGAATGCAATATTAGTTAGCTTGTCAGTTTGACTGGCAATTGTTCTTTTAGTGGTGAGAGAGCAGCAACTTGAGAAGACTTAAAGCAAGGTATGTTGAGCTTTGCATCTTGCCCTTCCTGCTCTTCTCTACTCGTTCTGTCCCCAACAACAGTAGCCTTGCACTAGTACAACAGCATTCACTGCTCCTGTCTCAAGGCTCAGTTTGGCCCTAACAGCAACCCCAAAAGGGGTGGCCAGTGGGTCTGGCTGAAGAAGAGAGTAGGTAGGTGGCTTACTTCTGGTTTTTTTTGTGTCCAGCTGGTGCTGATGCAGGGTGGACGGAATGATCAGAAAGGCAATGAGAGTGTGGCCCAAGAATCATAGAATGGTTTGAGTTGGAAGTGAACATGAAGATCATGAAGTTCCAACCCTACTGCCATGGGTAGAGACACCTTCCACTAGACCAGGTTGCTCAACACCCTGTCCAACATGGACTTGAACACTTCCAGGAATGGGGCAGGAATTTGCTTGCTCTGCGCAGTACCTTGTGGCCTTGTGGCAGATGCCTCCTGATGAGGGACAGTTGTCCTTTGGCAGTGCAAGACCTCTTGTAGTCAAAGGAAGCATCTCTCTTGGCAGTGCTGTGAGCAAAAGCCACGTCTGAATGGATTCCAGCTCAGCTTCTTGCAATGAAGCTTCAAGGATGTTTCAGTGAGGTTCCCAGGGCCTGATGAACCCTAGAGTTTCTTAAGCATCTTGTCCGTATTTGAGTTACTGCCACCTTAATGAAAAAGCTGATGTTGAACTGGATGAAGAAACATCAGTATAAGGCAAATGGAGAATGAGGCTCCTATTAAGGAGCAAGGAATATCTAGTGGGATCATGTTGTGCGGTGTGATTGCTTGGCAGTGAGGGAGCACGGGTGTTTAATTGTGGGCCACGTTAGTGTCAGCTAGGTGTAGAGGGAATGAGTGTCTAATAAGTATTTGACACAGTTCACTATCAGTCATGGTAGATTAAATAACAAGACATACATTAACTCATTTAATAATTAGCTACCATCATATCAACTTGATAAAAGAGTACTATTAAGTTAGTCAGAGATTGTATTAATATAGTCTTTAATTTTTAACACAGAAGATTAAGATCAAGCGACTGTCAAGGATTGCATTGTAACACCTTTTCCAGCTATGTTGGGGTAAATATCTTTTCAACAGGTATTAACCCCCATGTCTGGTATTTTTCTGAATCCTTGTTTTTGTTAATTGCTCCCTTGCCTCCCTTTCCTTTGGGAAAGAGCAAACTTGGAATGGGCACCTGCCACAGCAGAGCCAGTTCCAGGGGAGGAAAGGCAAGGATGTGGTGAAGAGTGGTGACAGTCCCATGCCGGGAAGCACAAGAAAGAAGGATGGATGAAAGACCTGGCTTGGGTCTGTCCTGGGGTTCTCCATGATACTCAAGCTCTTCACTCACCTCTCTTTGCATTACTTTATCTGTGTAAAAATAGTAATACTGATATATTTTTTTTCCGTGTCATGTTGTTCGCTATGTCACTGCTAGTGTTGCCGTACTTTGTGTGGGGTTAACCACATTTCCTGGGGTGGTTCAGAAGGCAGTGAGAGTGAGAGGGCTGATGTCCTGTATGCATTTCTGTTGACCACATGGAAAGTCTGGGTTTACGCTAATGCGGCAACAAAAGTGATGTGTGGTTTGTGAGTGACTTAAGCTGGTTACACCTAGCAGATACCTTCCTCATAGTGAAATTGAGTAGGAAGTCAGATGAGAGGCAATCACTTGGGTTATGATCATGTTGTATAAATTTGCTGTGTGTATATTTTGTCTTTTATTTTGCTTCCATTGGTGCTGGGGGGTTTTGTACTAGCAGTGCTTGTTTGAGCCCTTCAGGTGGCACCTACCGTCCAGCAGGACCTTTGAGGCCTTGCCTTCACTTCGGATTTCCCAGCAGGGGAAGACTGCTGGTGGGAATTACAACCAGCAATAAGTGGGGGTGTAGCAGCAGCTGTCCTCTGGCCAAAGCACTGCTGGGCACCCAGGGGAAAGCAGAGCTATGGTGGGGTTTTCCAGCAGAAACTTCCCCAGTAAGAGTGCCCCATAATGGTGCTGAGGGGATTTCTTTTGCAGGAGCTCATCTAAACTTCTTTCAAACCTATGTAAGCTTTCAGCACCCAGGAGGATATACTGCCAGGAATGGCCAGCCACTGTGCAGGTGAGTTTCTTTCCCATCTCCAACACGCTGACTGCAAG
>NW_008238448.1:1573971-1581040 GCF_000691975.1 Corvus brachyrhynchos | reverse complement strand
CCTGCTTAGCTCCTGTGTTAAAATGAGTGTGAGTAATCCATGTCTGTTGAGGTGCACCAGCTTATTGCCTTTGCTATGTCACTGGGCAAGTCACTGCATATTAATGTGAAGGTTTTGGGGGGGTTAATTTCAGTTCAACTTCAGAAACCAGATCTTTTTTTTTTCTGGAGAAAAACTGATAGAAGATGAGTATTTGGTTTGCAAATAGATGTTGACTAATTTGAATATTAATTTCTGTGTTTGTTGCTGACATGAAAGAGTAAGTGGCCACACCATAGAGGGGTTGGAGAGATCTTTATGAAAGGGACTTAAATACTGTTATACCCATGCTTTCCTTGTTAAATGCTGCAGTAATGCCAGTGGCTGATATTAAAAAAAAAAGGGTAGATTCAGAAAAAACAGAAGTCAGCTTAAACTCATAAGAAGGAAAGGAATATATATACACACACATCTGTGGAGAGACCATTTTAGTTCTTATTTACCCATTGGTTTTTGAGCTGCTGTTTATGCTTGCAAGCTCTTTTCCTACACTCATATGCTGTATCAATACTTTTTTATTACATTGAAAATGAGGTACACATGATATTACTCAGCTGGAAGGCAAAGGCTTTAAGAAAAGTAAGTATGACAAGATTCTTGATAAAATCACGGGACGTGACAAGCTACTGTAGCTGTTTAAAGCGTCTTTTCTGGTGAAACATGTTGAATAGTCAGTTGGGAGTGGGTACAGGTAATGATTCTGAAAAATTGCATTAACAGTGTTCATTCAGGAAAATGAGCTCTTGATGGGAGGTGCTAATTGTTATTAATTAAACAACTTACAGGTGATATGATTAGTATTGACCCACAATATTAAAACAGTAAATTACTTACAGAGTGGGCAAGACTACAATACGGGAAATTGAATAAGTTAATAAATCAAAATTAATGGGTGTCTGGAACAATTATAGCCATTAGTGGAACTACAGTCACTTTAAATATGTAAAGGGAAGTTCATAAAAGCTAATAATGTTGCCCTGAAAAGGGACTTCTTGGACCAAAACAGACATAGAGACTACCCCAGATCCCATGTAGTAGGGACATCAAATGAGGGGTCACCTGTGGTCAGGAGAGACTTCTCTTCCCTGTAGCTTTCTTAAAGTGGCTCACAGAAACTGTTTCCAAGCTGTATGCAAGATACACCTCCCCAGTGATGCCAGTGAAAATTAATGACTGAAAATACCTCTCAAGATCAGGCTTTGATGTGAAGTCCTCCCAGAGATTTACAAAAAATAAATTGCACTTAATTTAATAAGCCCAAATCCTGCTCTACTCTCATAAGGACTTTTTAAAGTGCTCTGAAACTTGGAGAATCACTAAGGGTTTAGAAGAAAAACTACTGCTTCTTGTCTGCTCCTGGGACACTGAGCTGCCAGTGACTCACGCTGCTTTTGCTTTCTTACCAGGCTATGTTGGTACAGCTGCTTTGTTCCAGTTTGGAGCTGGGACCTCAGTCCATAAACCTTCTCTCGCCCTGCTGAGTCCAATGGTGATGCCTTCACTGGCTTGGGTGGAGAGACACGCTTGGTCTCAGATTTTGGAATCTCACATATCCCTGTGAGGTTTCCATCTGTGGGAGGGAGAAGGGCTTGCACTTGTGGGATGAACTATTTCCACCACTAAGGGCAGAGGACTTTGTGTTCAAAGATGATCTTGCTCTTCAACAGGAAGTTGCGGGTCCTGATCACCTCTGGAAACCATGGCCACTGGCTTCTGGCCTGCGGGGTTGTGAGGACACATAGGGCTCCTTTTGCAGAGAGAGGGACAGGAGCACACTCTGAACCTGTGTAAGGGCAAAGGAGATAGCATGCTATGAATCTGCCCTCCCTCATTTGTGTTAGCTTATGTGAAAACTCAGTGAAGTCTTAACACCCAGTCACCAGGAAACGGAATATCTCCAGCCAAAGTTGTACTCTGTTACTGAGGCAGATTTAATCAACAGGAACCAGTGCTGGAGGGCAGTGACAGATAAGCAGAGAAATTAGTCCCAGAGTCATTGTAATTAAAAACATCTGGGTGATGTCAGCCTGTCTAAAAGGCCATTTTCATGAAGGGTTTGTGAGTACTCCTAAACCCCTCACGCTAATCAGCAAGAGCAAGCCTGTGCATCACCTGCCACCCTTTTTTTTTTTTTCCCTGTGTGCACGTGTGCATGTCTGTGCAATATTTATTGGTTTGGATATTCCCACAAATACAATTTCCCATTTTTCAGTGTTGGAAAACCAGTGCCGCTTAAGAATTTGCAAGCACAAATTGATGGCCAGACTCTTTGGCAGATGGAAATATTTAACAAATTTCTATATCCACTGGAGGGACTTCGACGGATGTATCTTACCCAGAGACTTCAGCCAAGTCTTTTTTTGTACATGGGGAAATGTTCTTTTTTTTATATGAGAATTTTCTTTTCAGTGACACTGAGCAGAAACAAAGAAACAATACCTCTCATCCCCACCTCTGAGGCAGCAGAGTCGGCTCTGATGGATGCAATTGAAATGAAAAATGGGCAGAGTTCACCTCTCCTTCCTTGGGTGTACAACAAGACTTTCAACATCAGTGCCCTTCAGTCAGGGAATATGTCCTTTGCCTTATTATTCAATAGGGAGAAGACAGATGGGTTACTTCAGGCCAACACTGGAGTAGGAGTTTTCCACTGGGACACTGGGACGGTTGAGCTGAGTGCCGGGCATGGGAAGGGATGTTGAGCCTGGCACTGCTCTGGTTTTCTCCAGCATGGGAAAATGAGGACACAGAGAAGGAGTGGATGGGGTGGGGACACTCTCATCAAGGCACCGCCGTGCACAGGAAGCAGGGCTGACTGCTGACAGGCACCTGTGCTGCCTTTCTGGGGATGGGCAGCTTAGGGACATGACGAGGATTTCCCTGCCAGGGAGATCAGCCAGGGCAAGTACAGACACAAGATATTTTCCCTTTCCCAAGGTCAGTAAGACTTTTTGATGAGGAAAGACTAATACGCCTAATGCCTGAAAGGTATTTTTATTATTATTTTTTATTGTTCAGTTTAATTGACAGCTGGCTGTGATTTTTATTGTTTGTAGGGCATGCTTTGCCCCTGCTAGACTTCACATCTTACTGGTTTGGTTTACAGTCTGAGCAAGAGTCATCCTCAATAATGTCAGTGTGAGACTGTCGAGTAAAAGAGAGCTCAGGCCTTTTTCAGATGCTCTCCTTGTTATTTTATGTATTCCAAAGCAGAGGAACGGATGCTTTGATGCAAACTTGCTGCCGCTGCAAAGACTGGTGTGAGAAGCAGTGGCGAGGGTCACCGGGAGCTGTTGCAAGACATGCCATGCAGTGAAATGTCACTGACATCTCCATTAATGAGCTGCTGCAGGAAATTGTAATTGCACTGAAATTAACCTGGGGTATTATTTAAGCATTTTATCAGGCTGATCTAATCTGCTTTTGCAGGTGTTTATAACATAACCAGAGTTGGATATTTTTGCATGCTACAAAACTCTCTGAAACTCTGAACATGTTACTTTAGAGACTAAGTTTTCTCTGTGTAAGCATCTCCCTGGAGCAGAGAGGGCTTACCTTGTTTTTGCTGTACAGAAGATAGAAAGGGTTTTTTTTTGGATGAGGCCAATATAATACATTCCAAGCTCGTTTTGACTTTATGGTTCTCTGCAGCAGAGAACATCATCCCTTAGCCCCACACTTTCGGGAGCAGCCTTTAACACGCAGTGCTATGTGCATCAGGCCGGTTATTCTGGTACTGGCTCACAGAGGTGTGGAGCTTTGGCTTCCCACAGGCCCTGGCGGGATCCTCTGCAGCTCTGAAACAAGCCTGCGGGCTGAGCACACCACTACCGACGTGTGAGAAAAATAGCAGCTGCTTTTGTAGATGTTTCAAACAAAAGGGAAGGAAAAGAGCCGCATTCTCTGACCTCTTTGCCACAATGTGCTCACCATATTATTTCTCCTGGCCCAAAGGAGGTCATGTTTTCTAAAGTGCACAAATAGGTCCCCCAGTAGCCAGGGCTATTTTGAAGACGCTTTTCTATTGTTTTTTTCCTGCTGTGCAGTGTCTTGAAAATATTTTAACTTTCTGTTAAATAGAAAGTAAGTTTTCTTAAGGAGATTTGTATTGTAGGAATCTGCACAGAAGGAAACCATGACACGCATTAAAAATACCCAACTGAACCATTTCAATTTGTGTTAAAGTGTGTCAACAATCCCATGAGATGAATGGGCTGCATTTGGGCAAGGTCAGACATGCTGTCTTTTAACCAAGCTTCAAGACCAGTCATGTGGTGGTGAAGTCCATCCAAGCAAAGAAACAGTCAGTCAGAGGGAGGCTTGTTGTCAGCCCTGCTGCCTCATCCTGCTTTTCCTTCCCTTGCAGCCCCCAAAAGCTTCCTCTACAGAGGGGGTGAGAGTGTTCTGCCAGAAATGCTGCATGGCTAGGATGGAGTAGAGTTGTCATCTGCCCTGCCTTTCCAGAGCTAATTCCCACCATGTGTCCCCAGGTTGACCGTGGTAAATTCCAAACAACCCCAAGGAGGCCAAAGGGTGCCCATAGGATGGGGTGGGGGGCTTGTCCAGTTGCATTTGTTGCTGCTCTCCCTCCCAAGACAGTGGTGGGTGAGAGGTGCAGGTCCTAACTTTTGTCCGGCTCCAAAGCCTCATAAGACATAATAGATCAGATCAAAGGCGTCTGCCGCTTAATAGACACTTCCTTCCTTCCCTCCTAGCTTTTTGCTAAGGCAGTACTGGGAGTACAAGCCTGAATGAACAGGTTGTGGGCAAAATCACATGTTTTCACAGGGAATGACATTTGTGCTTCAACAACCAGGAATAAAAAGACTGAGACCAACAATTTGCTGAGTACCACAGCTTGCTAGTATTAGGCATGTACAAACCTGAGGGAATTGCTGCTCCCACAGCCTTGTACTCAGCTGGAAGTGGGCAGGGGAGGTGGTGATGCTTTGGCTGCCCTTTGCATCACTCATCAGCCTCAATCTTCCTTGCTTCAGCAGTGCAAACTGGTGGTACCCGCTCCGTTGGGATCCGGAATCTGCCGTTCCTAACAGCAAAGCTCCACGGGGGCTGGTGGTGGTGCACTGAGGGAAGAGAGATGAAACTGCCCGTTCTTGTAGCTTGGATTGATTAGAAGGGTCTGTGCTGGTGCAAGGGAGGGAGGGGATCCCTAACAGGTGGATTGTTGAATGAAGAACTGTCCTTAACCCCATGGTGTGGCTCCTGGGAGTGAAATCTATTTCATGCCTTACTGTTTTTCCGGCTCCCATGCCTCAAAATGTTATTTCCAAACAACTCAGCCTGTTTACTGGGGAAGTTGATCATACCAGCTGGTGCAGATGCTATTGAAAACTAGAAGTTTTAAACTTTGGAATGTCACCAGCATTTCCAGTTTTCTTGCCAGGCTAGGCTGCATTGAAAACAGTAAGTGAAACTTCTAATAATTACCTGATTCTTACTGAAAAAAAAGGTGCAGGGCAACTTAGTCCTTGTCACCTGCAGTGCAAGGTGACAGGTCATCATCAGAGGAATGAGATCAGGATTTATGGAATGGCTTGCTCTATAGCAAGTGGGTGAATGTAGTGTGATGCTTTCCATGAATGTTCATTCCAATTTTAAGTGACTTTACATCAGCTATTCTGGGGTATTTGGTGTCTCTGGAGACGATTACCCACTTAGGGATATTGGCAAATTTGTGTGCCTTGAATTTTTTAAAAGCAAAGGTCCTTTGCAGTGTGTTTTCCAAGTGAGATGTTTTTTACAGAGATGGGAATAGTGAACACTGCCCCGTGGGGTCCTCTGCCCCAGCCTGCTGCAAGAACAAGTGTTCCAAATGCGGGGGGTTGGGGAAGGCTTTTTACTATGGTGGTGAAGGGAACTGAGGGTGAGCCAAATTATGGCTGCTACTGTTGTTCTAAATTTGGAAGGAAATTATCTTGATATCAGGTATTTTATAGCATGCCTCAAACTTCCTCTTTTTTTCAAATTTCAAGCAACAAAGGTTTTTTCCAAATATGGACATCAAAGTTTAGATTGGTAGCAGTGCTGGATTAGAGCTGTGTACAAATATTGTGCGGAAGCTGAGTAACACCACTTCATTAGGCAGCAGGTTTGCTCTTGATATCCGGGAGTGTGGCAGAAATGGAAACACACAACACAGATGGAACGTCTGTCTTGGGAAGGGGCCAGTTGCCTGCATGCAAGGTTGCAGCTTGCAGCATGCAGGCTGACCAAGTCCAGCCTGCACGGGTTATAGGAAAAGCAGCTCCATCACTCCAGAAAAGCTGGAGATCTTTAAACACTAGAGGTGCTGACCATCCTCAGGAGCCCCACCTGGCTCCCCTCCCTGCTCCCCACAGCTGCCTGGCAGGCAGTGACAGCTCTGACAGCTGCTGGGAATACATTTGTTCTAAACATTCCCAAGCTGCTGTTCAGGTCATCAAGACCCTCCTTGCATTAGGGGAGGAGGAAAGGGGCCATGAAGTGAACAAAAGAGCTCCTGCAAATATTCCAGTGTTCTCCAGCTTGGCTGCAGATGAACTAGTTACAGAAAACACATATGTTAGACAATGTGTGACTAAAAGCGTGGGGCAGCCCCTGCTCTGGTGCCTGGGACATGGAAGGGGTCTGTGGGAGTTGCCAGCCCTGCCAGTGTCTCTCCTTGATCTGGTCCTGCCCCAGGTTATAGCAAGGCCAAATGTGGGATCCAGAGGGGAGGATGCATGGAGAGGCAGCCCTGCAACCCCCACCAGTAAATTTTTCTTGGGATATCACCATAGAGTGGTTATTTGGGTTGCCAATTTTTTTTTTCTGTAAAACATTTACTGCATTAATAAAGAATGTTTCGCAGGGCTCTGCTTTTAAAAGAAAAACCAAAGTAACTTTTGCAGGGTGTTGTCAGCCCTACCCACTCAACTACTTCTAGCTTTAAAAGACCTTATCAAGTTGAACACAACTGACAGGTCATATTGCAAGGAAACGAGCCAAAAATGTTTTCACTATTTAGTTGGGTAAATTCGAGTGCTGAACA
>NW_008238448.1:1550485-1573808 GCF_000691975.1 Corvus brachyrhynchos | reverse complement strand
ACGCCTTTTAAAATTGGTTTTGGAAAGGAAAAATGTAGCTTGGCTATTTGTGCACTGAAACATAAGTGTGTGTTTTTTACAGCATTATAAATATGTGGATGATCATTTAGTAAAAGGTAGCCAGGGGTAAGGGGAAGAAAACCCCCAAAGGTGATTTCCATCAGTGCTTCCAGACTCCACTTCCACTGTTATGCAATTAAATCCAATTCAGTTGATGCATTTGTTACCCAAAATGGAAAGACAGAAGGTTTATCTCTCTTTCCATTATTATGAGTGTGATGAAAGTACCACAGGACCCCATCCCTGATAGGGACCGCTATTGTCTGAGACACAAAGCTGAGTAATAAACACAGTCCCCTTGGGAGATTCTCAGCCTGTGTAAATTATCACAGCAATTAATGTGCTATTTTGAAGTATGACAATTTACAACAGATGATAATCTTCCTCCTGGCCAGGAAGAATTACTGATTTTAGCACACGATTCAATAAAGCCAGCTACAATTGCAAACTGCCCTCATTTTACATGCTCGGCTAAAAACCTCCTTCTCTGTCAGTTCCTGTGAATTAAGAGGATTAAGTGCCTCATTTAGGTTCTCCCTCTTTTTTACAACAGACACCTCTTGAGCACCCACCTTCCAGGTGCAGACAGTAGTTTTAAGGCATTGTTCTTCTGGTAGAGAGTTGTCTCAGCCTCATGAAGGCAGTCTGGACTTGCCCTGTTAGCTTCACCCTGCCTGTGCTGTCTTCCTGCCTGGTGTTGTGGAGGTTTGTTGCTCTGGAGGTGTGGGGTTTTATAGTTGCTGCCTTAAGGAGCCTCTAAAATGATCTTTGGAAATGAGATGGAAATGCAGGCTTTGAAAAGCAAAACAGCAGGCAAAGGAGGTGTATTTCTGCAGCTGTGCTGTGGCCTGAAGGATAAAGAATGATGAGGTTAGAGGGAAACCCTTCTGGAGCCTGTCTTGTCACAGTAGCTACCACAGAGCTTTGCCTCACAGGGTACACTCATTCAGCGCCTTTGGGCACATAAGTATTTATCTGCTAATACTTTTGTTACCCTTTTTTGGCTTCGGTGTATGTAGGACACCAACATCACAGAATAAGCTGAAGCAACCCTCAGGGATCATTGATTCCAGCTCTTGGCTCTGCACAGGAGCATCCCCAAGACTCACACTACAGGCCTGAGAGTGTTGTCCAAACAGTTCTTAAGCTCAAACAGGCTTCATGCTGTGACCACTTCCCTGGGGAGCCTGTTCCATTGCCCAACCACCCTCTGGGTGAAGAACATTTTTCTAATATCTAGCCATGATCTCCACCATGGCTGAAATACTTCTGTCCCTCTGGAAGACCCTTGAGGAGCTCTGCATTTTTTAAAGAGATGCATACAGACTTCTACAACACCTAAAGGAGAAATGTCAAAGTCTGGCTGTGGATTTAGGCACCTAAATTATCTAAACCCCTCTCAAGCAAAGTTATTTTTTAGTTGCCTTTCACTTTGTGGAGGTCGGATTGCTATTGTTTCTTCTGTACACATTTATTTTTAAACCTATGAATTACACTGAAAGCTCACAAGAGTGAGGACCCCTCAGATGTACTTTTCACCTGGCACAAATACACACTGTGTTGAATCCTGGCTTAATTTTTTCTTTTTTTCTTTTTACCTGGAGATATTCCAGATGCCAGTGCTTTTACACGTGTGCGATGAAAACAAGATTTTTTTATCTGGTTAAGCACTTTTGGATCCTGCAGGATGTAGACATTACTATTTTAATAATGGTTATGGTAATTTCCAAGGTAGGCAATAAATCTATCACTTAATCCATCTCTTCCTTAATTAGTCAGCAAGCATAACATCACTGTCTGGGATAGAAGGAGTCTCAAGTGAGATCAGTGTTTAAAATCTAAAATTCAAATTATCCTTTCCTTTCTGAAGATGGGGTGGGGGACACTGTTTAAAATTAACAGACTCCAGTGAGTTATATGGTGTCCTCTGGTCTTATCAAAAAACCACAGATTCAAATTGAAAAAGCTTTAGTGGTCCTAATGGAGAAAAGTCTTGAGTTTAATCCTATCAGGGATTTTAAAACCATGAGATGATACAGAGCACAGATTTTAAGAGGCAAAATGAAATACTTAATCTTCATCAGTTAAAAAAAGGCCACTTCAATAACACAGAAGATTATGTAACTTTGAGGAGAGGGCTTAAGTGGTTACTACAGCCTAAGTAAACCAGGATTGTGGGAGCTAGGAACAGGAGATGTGAGTGGGGGTTTTGGGTTTGATTCAGGGTTGGGGGGTCGGTGCATGCAAATTCTAGTCCTGACCATGTAAGTTGAGATTCTGGCTCACCCAGGGCCCCTCTTATGCAGGAAAAGTCCAAAATGTTTGAATAACTCAAAGGAGCAGGATGAGCTGTGCATGTCCCTGTGATACTGAAGCAAGGGCCAAAGTGGTGTGGGAAGGTGGCTTGGCTGGTACAGCTCATATGGGAATGGATTGCTGTCACAGTCTGTATCGGATTTTACTGCCCTCATTTTAATCTGCTAAAAATTGTTCTTTTGGAAAGGTTTTGCAGCCAATTTTACTGGTTCAAGAAGCCTTTCAGGTGCTGGCTTAGAGGTCTCCTGCCCATGAACTGGAGCTCTTGTAGAGAGCTCTGTGCTCTTGCTGATGGCTTCTGGATTAGGCTTATTATTACCGTGCACTTGGCATCAAACCTACATGAGCTGCATCCTCCAAAGAGCTTAGAAGTGAGAATAAATTCCACTTTTTGCAGGAAAAAAAGAAAAAAGGTGAGTCAATCAGTTTGAAATTTCACCCAGTGTGATCTTGCAGGTGATCTGCTAGTGCTATATAACTTTTTATTCCATGAACTTTTAATGGGCTGTGTTTGAAGCTGGGCTGTGACTGCAGTTCATCCTTTCCCCTCTTATTTTTTACTGCTTTAAACTTTTTCTTTCATTAAAAAAAATAAGGTGTTTTCTACACACAAATCAGAATGTTCTGAACGCTTCTGATGTAACAGGTGGTTTTGAGGAGAAAAATGCTTTTATTTAGGGCATTTTTAGCTGATTTGCAGCATAACAAGCAGCTTATGTCTGTGGTCTTAAACATGAGTGGCAGGGGCTTGTCACTCATAAAGCCTTATCTGATGCAGAAGATTTCCTCCATTTGGAGCTTCTCTGTTTTGCCAACTTGATCCTACTGTGGAGAAGCTATAAGGATTGGATCATTGATTAATAGTGGTATCCTAAGGATATTGTCTTAAGCCAATGCAGTAAAACAGAGCACTGATTTATTGAGTTGTTTCTTTTCCCTGCCTTAATAGACCCAAAAAATCTCCCCTTGCCCCCCCACCAAAAAAAAAAAACCTCACCCAAAAACCAAACCCCAGAAGTGGGGTTTGTTACAGTGGCAAAATCTAGACATAGTGAAACTGGTGCATGTGCTGTAGGATGGGGGAAGAGTGAGGAAAACCCCTTCTTGCTTCCCCCTCTGTCAGGAGCACAGTGTGTATAAAACAACTGAGGTAGCTTATGAAGAAAAGCTCTGCAAACAAGGCTGAAAGCAGTATTCACCCCTGCCTCAACAACGGGGTGTCCTGTGTGGCCTGACCGGCTGGGATGGGCATGTCCACTCAGGGTTAGTCTCTGCAGAGCTACTGCATTTGGAGGAGATGTGCAGATTAATACCAGCCATGGACTTCCCCCCCCCACCCCGCCATCAAATTTTTTTTTAGTTTTAATTAATATCGGCTTAACTCAGATCAGAAGAGACACCACTGTGCCAATAAACCCACGGCCACTCTCCTGATGGGATATGAATTGGTGGCCTTTTACTTAGACCTGCTTGCGTTCGTTTCATATACCAACATAATCATCTGGCATTAGCATCCAGATGAGGGTCTTAAAAGAGGAAGATTAACGTGACATATCAGAGGTGACATTCAAATACAAAGTCCCCATCATTTTTTTGACTAGAATGCTGCAATTATGAAAAAAATGAGCCCATTACATGCTGGAGGTCCTTTCAGACTGCAGGACAGCCTTGCAGGCAGGGAGTGCAGCAACAACACAAACCCCACTTTGTGTTCAAACAGTATTTGACAGCATTAAATGTAACACAGGCTCATCTAACTTTCATGTCTCCATTCAGGTGCCTCACAATGGCAGTAGTGTTGTTTTATTATGGATTGAAGTACATCTTGAGTGGCTTTTCTTTGACCTTCAGAGGATGCTGGAGAGATCTAGATATCCTCTTTTTTGGTGTATTGAGGCAGCTGAGGCGATTCTCTTAACTCAGACATCTCTCCCATGGCATGGACAGCCAGCTGTGGGGGCTGAGTATCTCTATAGCCCTGTCAGCAGCCAAGCCTCCTGCTCACAATTCAAGAGCAGCACTGAGTATTTGGTGAGTGGCAAGGAGCTGTGAGGAGGGGATAGGAAATAAAGGAGCAACAGATCGGCCACACTGGTATTGTTTGACTTTTCATGCATTCAGCAGCAGCGTGGAGGGAGTGCAGGGGTCTGTGTCTGTGGGTTAATCTATCCTGACAGCAGAGCTGTCAAGGTATCTTTGCTTAATGGGACCTAGAGATAATTAGATTTAGCACTCAGGGCCAAGCTGTGAACTTCTGGAGTGAAGGGGCTGGTAATTGGGATTACTCCCCGTGGTGGGGTCAGGGTGTCTGCCCGGCCAGGAGGTGGCTGGGGTGAAATCTTTGCTAAAGCCCCCCTTGCTTTCTGCTGAGCTTGGGATAATGCACCAGAACCCACAGCTCCTTCCTCAGGGTGAAATTCCTTTCAGCATCACCTTATTTTGCGCCCCCTCATCTCAGATGACTTCCCCCCCGCAATGGTTAATCTCAAAGGAATATTTTGAGAAAAAGAAATATATTGATATAAAATTGTTTCTTTTCTTTTTTAGTTGTAGTCTGATACAGCATTTCAAACCGTCCTTAGGAAATAATAAAAGTTACAGAAGTCAGGCTGAAAAGAAAGATGAAACACAATTATGCCAAAATGTAATTTAAAATGCAAATTTGCCAGAGAAACTGCAAACCCCTAATTGCAGTGTTCTCTCTTATCATTGCTTCAAAAGCTCTGCGTGCTCCCTTCCTCCCTCCGGGAAGGGCCTCAGCCGCGGCTGTGCTGCTACACTCTGACCTCCCCAGTGAAATGTGGGTGACCCAAAATAAAACCAAGCGGGAAGGGAGGTGGCTGGGGCGCCTGCACCCCCTGGGACTCAGCGGTCTGTGGTGGGTGCCCCAGGAGGGGTGCTTGTGCCACGGACAGTGTGGGAACGATGATTTACAGGGAGCAGTCTAACATCTAGGTCTGGAGAGCACCAACCTTCTGCCTGCACCTTCAAGGCAGTCTGTAATGCTGAAAAACCCCATAACTGCACTTTAGAAGAAGCTTAGCTGAGAAATTTGAAAATACTGCAGGTATTGAGATGCCTTTTACAGAGCCTGGTAAGTGAAATCTAAGAAAAATATACTTAGTTGTTGAGCAAAATGTTTGTAGCTCCGCAGAGTTGTCCTCGGTGGCTGAAATCCCTGGTTGGACTATGTAGCTCCACACACCACCACAGCCTTTGGCCAGCACCTCTTGCCTCTGGTTGGGTGGCCAGAGGCAGAGGGGCCTCTCCAGTGTCCTCTCCCCTGCCTTCATGGGCTGCCCCTGCCAAGAGTTATGGTAGAGGTCCCAGTGTTTGCCAGGCAGCACGAGTGGCCAGCAATGGACATGAGGCCGTGCTCTGGTCATCAAGGATGTCCTCAAGGACAACACAAAAGCAATTGCACCCCATGGTCTCAGCAGGCTGCCCTTCTGTGACCATCTCTAATCACTTTCTGAAGTGAAAGCTGTTTGTGTTTTAACCTTTGCATATTAAGTAGCCCCCAGGGTTTTACCCTGATTCCTTGTGTGGCCTTGGAGGATCTCCACCAGGCTTTGGGCTCAGCATCTCACAGTGAATTCAGAAGAACTGGGTATTTCTAACCTGTTCAGCCAGACTGTGGCTTTTTCTGCCTGTGGTCTGTGTCACTTTCTCTTTAGTTATGCTTTATATGTGAACTTGAGATGCCCTGAGACTGATTACTGACAAAAAAATCTCCCCTTGCCCCCCCCACCAAAAAAAAAAAAAAGTGGAGTCATCTCAGAAGCCCTGATTACTGTGGGAGGGGCTGATGCCTCCATCTCCC
This sequence comes from Corvus brachyrhynchos, assembly GCF_000691975.1. Classification (NCBI taxonomy): domain Eukaryota; kingdom Metazoa; phylum Chordata; class Aves; order Passeriformes; family Corvidae; genus Corvus; species Corvus brachyrhynchos. The sequence continues at coordinate 1,567,609 of NW_008238448.1, read as the reverse complement.
CTGCCCAGGCTGCCCAGGGTGGTGACAGACACCGGGGTGTCACCAGTCACCAGGTGTCACCCTGCCTGCCACAGGACTGTGAGGTTTATTTCAGCACAAGGGGAAGCAGCAATCACAGATCTCTGTTGAAAGGCACCAAGCAGTCAGGGGTCTCACAGAGTCACAGATGGGATTTGCTGGCTGTGTACTCACCACGCTTGCAGGACACATTTCCCTTTCCAGTCCCCCCTGTGCTGTAGAGTGCTGTACTTTGCCTAAATTTTGGAAATGCACTGAGATGAAGCAGTTAACTTTATCTTTTCACTGGCAAGGTTTCACAGAGACTGGGGAACATCTGGGATGCAGGTAGGATGTCTCTCTGGTGCTTGACAGAGCCTGAAACTGTGGGGGGTCTGAGGGTGCTGGGCTGGGAGGTTTTTCTTGTGCCTCTGACCCAGCAAGGTGCTAATGTGAGCAGTGGAAAATCCATTACCTTTTTAACAGTTCTAGATGGCATTTGAAAACGAGTAGGTAAAAAAGAGGATGAAGGCAGGCATATGACACTGTTTCTACTTGCACAAGGGGCTCAGGAAATAGTCAGGTGGGTTGTGGTGCTTCAAGCAAAGTCCTGCTTTCTGTTTTCCCTCTTTCCCCTTGCAGCATGAGGTAGTAGAGGCAAATCAGCCCATTTGATGGCTCGTGTTTTAGTTTAAATCCACTTCCATTGGTAGTATGGGCTCAGATCCTTGCACTGAAGTGTCTGAGCTGCACCCTGCTGGGTCAGCATCCAGGGTAGGAGCTGCAGGATGACAAAGAGTTGTGGGCCCAGCTTCTGCCATGTGTAAGACCTGCTGCTGCAGTGGCTCCTGATCGCTGCTTAATTTTGCTTATCGTTGCTCTGCCCTTCGCAGGCTCTGGCCTGCTTTTTAGGGTTGCACCCTGCACAGCTGCTCTTCAGCTACAGGGGGCTGAGTTCCCTCTGTGATTCCCCATCAAAGGTGTAGCTGAGCATGATGAGGACTTCACAGCCTCTATGATGGCTCTTATGGGATAGGATTGTCATGGTAAGGCATTTGGGATGCTCTAAAACAGTGAGAAAAGGGTTTCTTGGCGTGGCTGCTGGCCTCTCCTTTGGGCTTGCACTGGGGGACACCTGTGGCACAGCCAATCACACGCTACTTTGGTCTGCCATGGAGAGGGGACACGGCTTTGCGGGCAGGCTGGCATGTATGTTGCTATCCAAGCTGGTTTGGGTAAAATGACTATTGCTTGGCACATCCAGCGCCGTTTAACAGCGTGAACAGCTTGCTGGCAGGTAGGGCGCCAGCTGGAAGCACAGCCACAAATGTAAGCACGAGGAAGAGGCAGTCGTGTAATCTGAGAATCAAACCCTGACTCTTAAAGGCCAGCATGTTGTTTTTCCTGAGCTGGAATCTTGAACTATTAGCATCTTTATGCTGGAGATATGTATTAGATGTGGAAATTTTTGGTGTTACCACTTGCTGATGACATTTCTGAGTTGCATTTTGCCAATCAATTTTTGACTTGATCAGTACTTTATTGAATAGTGTCCCGCATTTTCTCTGGAAATACTTTATTTATCTTGTGGCCTAATGACATGGTTTAATTTGGCACATCATTGATGCTGCTGCTGTCAGTGTGTCCTCAAAGCACCGCAGCAGTGTCTCAAGCCCTTACCGACCATGCCAGGGCCGGCCGGGAGGGTGGCAGCAGCATTAGTTGGCTTAAGTAGCCTAAGGCAGCAAATTAAGTTTCAAAAAGAGCTTCCACATGTTATACCTGCCCTGAACCTGGGTTGGATGCTGTGCCCATTCAAGCACAGGCATCACCCTGCTCCTGAAAGCTTCTAATGGCTTTTGTTACAAGAGTCTCAGAAATCTAACCACAATGGACAAACACTAGTTGAAGAGATGTTTCTAAAGTCAAAATGTGGGTCATCCTTAGTTCATGAAGATGGGTGAAGGCAGCACGCATTTGCTCTAATGCTAACTGCAATGTGACTTTGAAATTTTGAAGGTGGAGGTTGGGTACCTACACACAGTCAAGGTAGCTGCAGCCAATGGTCGTGGCTTGACAGCAGCAGAGCTGAGCGAAGATTATTTATTTCCACCAAGCAGAGCCGTAATAAAAAGCTTCTTGCATCAGACAGGTGCAGTGCTCACCTGGCTCTTTCTGTGCTGATGGATGGGGAAGTGAATGAGGTTTTACTTGCCTGTGGAAAAAATATTCACAAAGAAAGCCAGCCTGAGCTCAGCTTGTTGGAAGAACTGCCAGGGACTTTTAAAGCCATTTTTGGGGGTAGGGCAGTAGTGAAGTAATTATTATCTGAACGCATGCATACAGTAAAATGGGTATGTTTTCTAAATGGTCTCTTAAAGCAAAACTGAGTAGTAAGTAGGAATGCTTCCCTGCAGGCTGGCAGAAGGACACAGTTGTTATCACACATTTTAGCAGCTGGCATGTTAATGAGGCCATTTTTATTGAAATGAGCTAAATACTATTAACATTTGTGGACTCCCAACTGATTTCTGAAGCATTTATTGAACTTCAAAAACTGCCTCAAGAATCAATTAAAAATAATTTTTTAGATTTGATAGAAAGAACACCAAAGAAAATTGTGCCATCGTGTTTGTGTTTATCTGAACAGATCTTACCTTTCTGTTGCTGACTTTAAAGAGTTTCCTCTCTTTTTTCCTTTTTGGTGCTTAAAATATCACTGAAAAAGATCTCTTTGGAGAAAGTGGTAAGGTAGTTTGTAGTCAACATGATTTTTGTTGGTGTGGGTTCTCTTCTGCACGGGAAGATGGTTGGTGTGTGGTTGAAAATGAATATAAGGCTCTGTTATAGAGATAGCACTTGGTCACTTTTACCAGTGAACTTAAATATATTTAAATGATTAATTAAAATATTAAAAATTTTTAGAAAGGAAGAAATTAATGACGAGCTGTCTGGCCTAGCATTGTGGGGGATTGGATGACAAAAAGTGCTTCCCATTTATCCTTTCACCAGGCAGGTGTGGGCGAAACCCTTGAGCTTTGATATGTTTTGGGAAGCCTGAGCAGTCAAGTCTGGGAGCAGTGGTGAGGAGCTGCTTGTCCTCACCGGGGCATCTGGTCCAGCACACCCAAACCCGCCATGGCACTGGCAGGTGAGGCCTTGTCAGCCCCTTGGCTGCTTCCCTTGGCTTATGGAGAGCTGCAGCCCAATATTTAAAGCATTGTGACGAGCTCTAGTATCTTCAAGGCAGAGTCAATTATTTGGTGCTAAGGTGAGGGGCTTGTTGGTAAAGACAAATGTTAGAAAGAAAAATCAAGCCACGTTCTTGAAAGCGACATTAATCTAAGCAGTGTGTCAGCCTGCAGATGCTGCTGGAGTCATTATCCCAAGCTGAAACAACAACCTATGCAATTTTATTTCCCTTGTTTTGTATTTTTTGTCACAGCAGGGATTCATTGCCTGCAAATACGTGTAATGTTCATCAAAGACAGTCAAAGGTTGCCCCAAGCCCTGACAGTGCATTAGGGTGACAGGAGCCAGGCACAGTGTGGTGGCTGAGGGCACCCCCTGAGCAATGGGCTTGGGGCGTCCTGTGCAGCTGCTTCAGGTGGGGGCAAATTCACAAAAAGGGGCGACTGGCTGGTTTGTTCAAATAGTCTGAGTAAGGATGGCTGGGCCATCGTGTGGCCTCCCCCCAAGGACTGCAGGGCTGTAGGTCTTCCTTGCTGTCAGATGTGCTTTATGGCTGGAGCAGAAAACCTGCTCATCAGCAAGGCTCCGAGGAAACAAGTTTGTGCATTGAACGCTGCTGGAGGGACCGACATAAAAAGCTGGAGTGGGAATTTTAGTCTTTATCCCAAGAACATCTTGCCCATTTACTGATGAATCCAGTCTGTGACAGAAAAATCCTCTTGGCTCCATTTAACAGCTCTGGAGAGGAAGGCAGAGCATTAGAGTATGATCTACAGTTACATACCAAAAATACAGGCTGTTAGGACTGCGTGCGGTCTGTGAGACCACAGCCTGCCACAAATGCGCAACCGTGCAGCAGCTGAAATGAGCAGTGCTTCTGTTTCTGTACACCCTCCAAAAAGTTGTATCAGTGCTGCTAATTTTACCTCATATCTAACCTGAAAATTACTAGCCACTAGGATGATGATTTTTTTTCATTGGTTTCCTTTGAAAGGGAAAAAAAAGGCAACAAAACAAACCTTCAAAACAAGAAAAAAAAAGATCCCATTATGAAAGCACAGCCTGTGCAAAAATAAACCAGTAGGAAAAAAAAAAAAAAGAAAAAAAAGAAAAAAAAAAGAGACTACTTGTTGTATAAATATGCCTAGAAGTGGTTGTTTTTATTTTTTTTTCTCATTTGACTTGAATCCTTTCCCAAACTTTAAAAATATCCTCATTTGAAAGAAGGATAAGGAAATAAGAAACAGCCTTTAATAGTAAAGCTGTGCTTCTCCAAGCTCCCAGCCTGTTGCCCAGCCCACACTTCAGTGGTGGGAGTGTGACACACAAGCAGAGCAGACCAGAGCTCACCCTGAGGTGAAGGAAGGAGATTCTCCCACCCTTAAGTGCTGGAGATGAGACATAGGTCTGGCAGGCCAGGATGGTGTGGAGGAGAGGAGGTGAGCATATGTGACAGCAGCATGGGGAGGTGCAGGCTCATCCCACCAGCAGAGTAACATCCCTCACCTGCCTCCTTCACCCTTCCTTGCCAACGGCATCCCTTGTGTGCTCATGCTTCTGGCTGTCAGGGGAACAAGCTTGAAACACTGTATGGAGGTTTCAGGGATCTAGATCATGGCTGACAAAGTCAGCACACTACAGCTGGAGAAATTACTCAATGTACATTTCTTCACTCTTCTGAGGGCAGTTCTGTCATGTGAAAAAGAAACATGGATGATGCTGTTGCCCAAGTTAATTGCTAAACACTGATCTTCGTTATTTAGCCCCATGGAAAAATCTGGTTTAGCTGCTTGTTGGCTCTGAGACTGCACAGTCACTTCAGAATTCACCCAGGCAGGACTTTGTTCTTTTACCATTATGGAAATCATGGACTGTTTCTCAGCATGTGAGAAAGACCCCTCAATGCAATGTGGTGACCTTCCTTCTGTTGGACGCAAACACGTGTGAGCACCCAAGATGTTCTTCAGCTTCTCACTCTGTGGCTCCCTCTGTGAATGATTTCTGTATTTTTATGTTGTATTTATTTAGAGTCCAGGGTTAGTGATCTGTCTGGTGGAACTTGACCTCTTTTGAGATCACTTTCATTCTGCTGATACAGTACAGCTGTGGATCATGATTGTTCTCTTGAAAACGCAGGTTCAAAATACTCTTAAAATGCTTTCTGATTACTTTTCCAGTGACCAGAAAACCTCTTTCAGTTCGTTCATGCTGAGCTCCACATTACTCACTCAATTATGAGGACAGAGGCAGCATGCAGGTAAGCCTGCTAAATGAAGGCCATGAGCACCAGCATGGCAGAAATCCAAGATGTGCTCATAGCTGTGCTGCAATTACAACACATAAGTAATTAACACATTTAAATAAAACCCCCAGCTAAGGTGTTTGATGATAAAGGCAAAGTTCAAAAGCTCTGTCAATTAATCCCTGGGAAGGGCTGGTGCTCCCCAAGCCCAAGGGCTGCTGTGAGGCTGGAGGCTGGGCAGAGGTAAGGGCTCCAGCCCTGGCATTGTGCGGCCAGGCACAAATCCAGTGGGTTACTGTTGGTTGGTTTTAAATTGCTTAAACGATTTGTATAGGTCTCTTTAGATGCTGAATGGTTTTATGGCAGCTGCTGCCTGGAAAGCTTCATGTGCCAGGGCCCTAGTCCTGAAACAGTAATTTAGGTGGTAACTCTTACTAAGATTAGTAGCTCTGTTTTACTGGGATGGGATTGTTCCCAGTAGTTAACCAGGTGAGAGTTTGCTGGAAGATGAGCAGCTGAAGATCTGAAGTCAGCAGGAGGATGTGATAACTGATAGGTGTTGAAGGAAGCAGAAAGGATAACTAAGATGATGGCATTAGTGAGACAGGATTTCAGTATAATTCTTCTTACTGCTATGCAGCTTCACTTATATACTTTATCCTTGATCCTGTTTCTGTTTGGTTTTGGGTTTTTGTTTGGGGCATTTTTTGGTTGATTGGTTGGGGAGGGGGGGATGCTTGTTTGTTTGTTTGTTGTTTCTTTTTTCTTTTCTACAAGTCTCCATTTTCACCTGTTGTTGTTCAGGGAAATCCACCTCATCCAGCCCTTGCCTGTCTCAGTGCCTTTGCTGCTGCAGGGATGTTCCTGCTCCTCTGCCCAATTTGGCCACGAGGAGCACTGGCAATGTGCCTCCTTGGGAAGCTTTGCAGTTTGGATGCTGTTTCACTTATATTTTCATTTAAAAAATTGAAAATGTACCAGCAGCGGGAACCTTGCCCACAGGACTCCAGTGTGCCAAAATGAGTGGAGCCAAATGGCACTGGTTGCAGCTCCCTGTTCACGCTGTGCCACTGGATCCAAGCATCATTTGCTGAAGCTGGACAGGTTCTGGGAGAGATTGCTAGTTCTTATAGGACACAATGAGAAGTGTTAAAAAGCAGGGCTGGCTCTTACCTACAGAGAAAGTAGGTGGTTGCTGAAGAGCAGCAAGAAAACCCCCAGAAACATAATGGCCGTTTATTGCCTGAGAGAGCAAATGGTTATTTTCCTTGCAAATGAGAGTTTAGAGGTGGCACAGGTGAAGATTGGGTAAAGATTATCTTTCCCCCCTGCCTCCTGTGCATGAGTCTGTGCCTGAGTGAAAGTCTAGGAGGGAAGGGTTTGCTGACCTGTACAGGCACTTGAGATGTGAAATCCCGAAACAAGCACCGTGGCGAAATGCCTCTCCTCTGGGCTTGGCTTTGCTTCCCCATTTGCTGCGGAGGTGTCTGCCTTTTTTGGGACAGGCAGCCCTCACCCAGTATGTGTGACAAGCCAGAGCTGCAAAGAGTTACTGAGATGAGTGAGTTCCCTGAGTGCCAGAATAAAAAATTAGTTCAGACGGGAGCTGGCATCTCCTTTATTACTCACTGAGTGACAGCACCAGCCTCAGCTGCTGTGCACAACCCAGAGGCTTTAACTCGAGGTGACTCATTCAGGAAATAACATTTTCCCTCCCTCCCCATCCAACCACTCCACTTTCCCAAAGAGGTGATGCCCTCTCTGTCTGCTCGGCTGTTCCCCGTCCCAGCACACGGGAATACTGGCAGCTCGGAGCTCCCCTCCCTGCCCGTGCCTGCTGGTGGCTTGCCCAGGGCAGCAGCAAGGAGCTGGGGGCTCCCCTGCAGACGTCCAAGGGACACGACAGTCATTTTGCAGAGACTTGTCCAAAACCAAGCGGAGTTCTCGGCACGATGATGCCGGAATCAGCGTCACCCTACACCTGGCCGTGTGCACAGTGCCGTAACTGAGCCCCTGCTTTTTCCAGCTGCGCTTGGTTGTGATCAGGAGGCATCTCTCTGCCTCCCTAAAAACAAACAAACAAAAATCCAACAGGAGAAAACCCAACCCCACTTCTCCCCCTCCCCACCCCCCAACCCCAGCTCTGTGAAGAGAAAGGGTGTTAGAACGAAATGAGTCAAATGGAAGTGTTTTCCTCTGAGCTCTGTTCTCTAATGTCACAGTGTGGTCAAAGCAAAGAAATCAGAGGTCAGATGTTTTTAAGGCTTAAATAATTAATTTTTAGTGCAAACAAGGCATAAGGGCTGACATGGGACTAGACTTAATGACTCCTGAGTAGCAGCGGCTGCTGTTAGATGTGTAATACCAGGGAAAATGGGACTATTTGAGAAGCTGGTACAGTCTGTTGATGCTAAAGCTGGACACAAAATTGGCATTCGGACCAAAATCAGTGCAATTAGTAAAAACAACTCTTCTCTCAAGCTCAACATTTTTGCAAACACTCTCTGTATCATTGCCACCCACTCATCGTGAAGAGTACAAGGGGCTGCCTTCTGAATTATCTATTTCATTTATATATAATCACCTTGAAATCATGTGATGGTGCTGTAGTCTTCTCCAGAAAAATGCTGCTTCAAACAAAAATCCCTCTGCCTGTAAAACTATAAAAAATGTATGACTCTGTAAACACAAACTAAAAGGGCTGAATGTCTTTCCTGTAACTTTGCTAAAACTGGTGCTATGATCTGTGTCTGTATGAATGAAATCAGTCTGAGCAGCAAGGGAACCGACTTTATACCAGATTATTGCAAATGTTTGCAGATATTCCACTTTGCTGCCAGAAGTGCATCACTGTCACACAGATTTTAAGTACAATGTATCACATAAAACCAGAAATAAGAAGCTCTGTTCTGTTAAATGACTGAAATTTATTTTAGACACCCCACTTTGTGAGACATTGGGAAATTGCTATCACATTTTAAGAGCCCACTTGCAAACCAGCAGTCACTAGGAAAACACAGAGTCTGAGCCTTGGTTTTGTGGTGGGGTGGCTTAAATGGTTAGATTTGGTGAATTTTTGCTGTTCCAGGTTGTAAGCAAAGTTATTGTTCTGCTGCTGTCTCTTCAGGAATCATGCTGGCTTTTTTCACTTCCCTGTGAGTGGGAAAAACATAAAGCAAGCTGGCATCAAGGATTGTGCTTTATAAGAAAGGAACGAGGAAAGATAAAATGGCTACATATGGCAATATGGACAGTTTCCAACTTAATGGAAATAAAAGAGTCAGATTTTTTGCAGCATATAGTGAGAATTGAACTATATTTTTATGCAAATGCTGTAGAAAATGCAGTTCAGCAAAGGCCATTTTCCTACTGTTGGCTGGAAAGCATTTTGAGTGCCTAAAGACTTATATTTTCCACAAGAATTTGGTGAGGAAGAATATAAAGGGGTAATAGAGCATTTAAACCCGTTATACCTACCAGGGGTTTCTTTTTTTTTTTAAATCCAAGAATCAGCTAAGAGGAGGAAACGCTACTAAGCCTTTAACAAGCCTAAATAGTGATTCTTCCTTTCTGTTCTGTTTGTTTGTTTGTTTGTTGTTTTTAAATGCAGGTCAAACCCAAATTTGTTTATGGAGCAACACACCAGGAAAAATGGTGTATGCCTGCGCAGCACAATCCAGCCCTGGGGGCTGCCACAGGAGGTACTTTAGGTGCAATATAGCTTTGATAGGGTGGAGCTTTATGTGTCCAAGAGAGAGTATAGCAGCACAGCACTGCTGTGCAGTGCTTATTCATCTCTGCTGCTGAGAGGACCCAGCCTCACCCAGGCCCTTCTGTATTGAATGGTGCTGTGCACGCTGACTGAAAACTCATTGCATGTGATGAATGACATGGTGTCACTATCAGAGGGAACTCCACCACCTAGAAAAACCTTTGGGAGAGGGTAGTTGGGACACACCTTGGGGTATGGATGAGCATGGCTCAGAATGAGGGTACTCCTTAGAGTAAGAGCTGAAGGGCCCAAGCCCCTTTACTGGCATTGATGGGATGGGCTGAGTTGCTATGTATCCTGTTACTGTGAAAACAAACCATGTGGCATTAAGCCTGGAAGACTAGCAAAGAAAAATTTCTGGAGTTAAGTCTGAATGAAATGAACTTGTTGTTAAGGGGTCCCAGAAAGGGGGGAGAAGGAGTTTTAGGCTTTGTGGGTGTCACAGTAACTTCTCCACATACCTGTTTGCCCTTAGAGTTAACTGGGACTGAAGGAGACGGTCTCCTGCCAATAGGCAGAAAGTGACGATGTGTAAGCTTAAGCCAGACCAAAGAGCAGCACACTGGAGACTTGCCAGCAAGGGGGAGCCAAGAGGTACAGTGTAGAGCCCTATGTAGGGCAGACATTTGTTTTATAAGCAGCACAAGAGGAAGGCTGGAGGAGCAGGCGATGCCATTTCTCAATTGCTGTGGGTGAGACTGGTGCCATTTGTGTAGGGGAGGGTGGCTGCGGAGAGGCGGCGGGATAGATCAGAGGAGCAGTGGGATGGATTGCAGAGGCTGGGTATAATTCCACCTGCAGATTCCAGGGCAGCATATACCAGCCATATGTGCTCCCAAGACTGGGTAAGGATTTGTGGGAACTATAAAGTCACTGTAAACCCTCATTTACAAATGGGTCAGTACCCAATTCCTATACCATAAGATTCATTCACAGCAGTTTTGAGAAGGGGGAATTCACATCTCCCAGCTGGTCTTCCAAAATTATTTGATGGTGAAGATACCCAAGGGGCCATTTACAAACATGTCAGTAACACTCAGGGTGGCCAATCTATATGCCACAGGATGAGGTTTGGGAATTACCTGGGCTTTTTGGAAAGTGTTTTAATGAATGGGATTAGTTCAGAGGGACAGTCCTAAAAGTTTGAGGGGACACTAAAGAGGCTGCAAATATATAGCTATACTATTAAGAGAAGTAAGTTCATTTAACTTCATTAGACTTATTTGCTCTCCATAAGGGCAGGAGCAATGTGCTTATTAAAGGGGAAAACAAAAATAACTAAGAATGTACTGCTACCACAGAATATTGTTTCTGGTCATGTTAAGCTGTTGTAGTTTAAAAGTTTTCTTTAAATATATTAGCTTTGGTCAGCTTGATGTCTGGCTTGTTTTAAAAATTGAAAGAAAAGCTTCATTCAGGAGAGCAAAATTAGACATTCTGGCAATCAAATAGCTTGAGCCCTTTGATACATTTTATTCTTTATCATTAACATTAGTACCTGTACTGGAAGGACTGGTTCCTGAAATTTCAAATATCTATTACGAGATGAGTAAAAGAACCTCTGTATCATTATCTTACTGAATATCTCAAAACTGGCCATCATTCATCTTAAATAATGCTGCTCTGCTGTGCTCCTTTCACTACAAAACCCTTCTGTCCATCATTTGCAAATAAATGCTAGAATGACTTGTTGGGATGAAAATAACTGTCCTCATCACCAATGCAAAGCTGGAAGCACTGAGGCTGAGAATATGCATTTCTCCACTGGTAGAGGCCAGATAGCAGACACTGAGTTTTGTTAGGTAAGCATTTTACCAAAATACCTTTTAGAATAAACCCTCAAAAATGCTTTCTTGTACTCACAGAGGAAAAAAAAAAGCAAAGCAGTTCAGTGTATGTTTTCTGTTCTACAGACCTTTCTTAACAGTGCTAAAGAAATTGTTCTGGAAACAAGAAATAACTTAATTTTGGTTATAGTTGTACACTCTGGACTTCAGGGGTGGCCACGTTACATCACTGGTGGCCAGCTTAAGCCAGAGTGCTTTTAGAAAATTGATATTTTCCTTAGTTCTTTGCCAGGGGGAATACTAGGAACAATAAAAAAAAGCTTACAAAGAGACACACTGGTATAATTACCTGAGTAGTACCAAGAGACTGTTAAATTGAAAAGGACGAAAAACCTCATTTCATGTGCCTGCTGCTTTCCCGCAGGGTAGACTCAGGCAGCAGTTTGTGCCCTCCCAGCAGATCATGGCACTTGCAGTGGTCGGGCGCGCTGGTACCTGGGGACGTGTGCTGTGCCACCACATGTTAATTTTGCAGCGGGGAGAAAAGCTGCTGCTTTCCCTGCTGGCTGGGACATGTTACTGGTGCCAGGACAGGATATGAGGGATGGGAATGTGCGCTGTAAAACAGCCCAAGAGCTTCATGAAACAAAATTTGCTGAAACCAGACCCAGACGACCCCCGTGCCAACCCCAGTCCTGGCATGCCCACCCTGCCAACCAGACCAAGTGCTTCAGGAGGGAGTAGGAGACACCTGTGTTGGTGCACTGCTACAGCTTCCCTTGGCTCGCATGGGCTGGCTGCACAGAAAGTGTCACCAGGTACCCCTGACATAAAGCATTCCCTGTGCTGAAATCAAGCAAGCTCAAAACACCCAGCAATGGAAATTTCTCTGTTCCTGCTTCCCCCATGTAATGCCCTAAGTTTCTGCTTGGAGCTGATGGTGCCAGTGTACAATTGGATGAGACATGGAAATTTGTGAGAAGGCATGGTAAAACAGATTTTGTTGCCAGTGACTTATTAAGTAAAGGGGGTGTGATGTAGAGATGTACTGATTAATTGAAAAGCTTAGAGCAGATGTAATATGTGGCTCCAGAAGTCAATAAAAATGGCTTCAATTTTATAGGTTTTTGTTGTTTCAGAAAATAATACCCAAGGAAAGGAGAGAATGGAAAGATGTGTGGGCTTCCAGAAGGAAAGGGCAAGAGAAAAATCAGACATTTAATTCTCTCCCTGATGCCCAACATCAGGGAGAATGACCACTGAATTCAGAGTGCTTCCCCAAAGTTAGGCTTGTGATTTATTTTTCTGTTGGGGATGTCATTGGGGTAATGTACAAGGGAGAAACTTGCTGTATTGACAAGCTGTGCTTTAAAGCTTATGGGGCTGCTGATTTCTAGTTCACTGGGTAAAAAGTATCTAAGATTTTGGGGGTTTTTTCAATCGTGATTATTGCATAGTGGGGGCTGATAGACTTTCTGTGTCCACTTCCTCTCAAGAGTTACTGGTTTGTAACTTCTTCACATGGATCAGCCACCTAACTGGAAACAGCTTATAGAAATGAATATGAAAGATAACAGCAGCAATCTAAAAAAACTGTGGAGAAATTAATTGAAAAAGTGAATTATAATAACCTCATTTAGTTTTTTGCAGTGGGCAGCACAAATTGCTTACAGCTGCTAGTGTTCCTCATCAGAGACATCGTACCTCACTCACTTGGAGGACAAACACCCATAAGCCTTTAAGAGTCAGGTCCCTGACAGACTGGGAGAGCCCATCCTTCCCTGTGGTGTGACTGCTCACTTGGGCATGAGCCAAGATTTGGCCCTGGTAAAGGGGTGATACCCAAGTGATGGCCAAGGGGGAGCTTGACCAGATACTGACTTTGTTGGTTTGTTGATGCCCACCTAAGGCAGGAGAGGGGCTGTGTAAGGACAGGTTTGTGCCAGGTTTGGTGCATGAACAGAAGGCTGAGAGTGGTCCTTCCCCAAAGGCAGACGGGTGGCCTTGGACAGCCCTTTGCCTCTTTCTTTAAGGGCTAAGCCTTGCAAGATGTGTATACTCCAGCTGCCTGGTTTTACAGTCTGCCTCATTTTTCTACTACATGATTCAAAAAGAAAAAAAAAAGTTAGATTGTACTTCTCAGCTTGCTCTTCTTAGAGGGATGAAAATTTGCTCATATAGAGCCCATTAGTGTTGCCAAAGGTTGCTTATTAAATGCTTACCTCTTACAGACTGTTCCTGTCAGTCTCAGAGTTGTCTGTCTGTACCTTCAGCACTGCCAAATCACAAGCTGAAGGGGAAGGAACTTTCCTTGAAGCCCTAGCTCTGGGTTTCGTGTGATTAAACTGGATTCTCATTTTCCATTGTAAAAAAGGAAGTTTCCAGCTGCCGTGATTGCAAAGAAAAGGGTGAAAGTGTAAGCCCAAAGTATGCAAAGCAAGAGAAGCAAATATAAAGAATATGAGGAGGCTTTTTCATTTAGTCCTATGTTTTGAACTACTCCTTTCTCCAGGAGGCTGATTCATTCTTTTGAACAGATTGCACTGGTTATACGGTATTTTTTTGTTCCCTAAGGGAAAACTTCAGAGCTTTTCTTCCAAAACTTCTCTGCCCAGTTTAGACGTCTCTTAAAAAAACTAAATGAGAAGGAATTTGTAAGAAAAATTAATGATCTGCTATATAAATTTTTCACAACTTTGTACATGGATGGAATGGGTTTGTAGAATTACAGAATTGCAGTGACTAATAATAGTAATAAAGTATCTGATTGTATTATGTAGTTTAAGATAGTCATAATAGTCTCATTGTCTTGTCTTCCCACTCCTTGCTGTGACATCAGCCCATCCCAGCCCATCACATCCTGCTCATGGCTGTGTCTTTGTTGATAAATAATGAGTCATTATATGCTCTTCTCTATGACTCGTACAGCTGTATTGCCCAATTTTCCTCCTTCCAGAATGAAATCCCCTTTTGCAAGGATTTAATAGTATGCCTTTAAAACAGCCAAGTTTGTCTTGTGACAAATGTGCACTTCAGCAGATGTAGGAATGAATGAAATAAGTTTGGGGGTTTTTTTCTGGCTGTTTGATACCTGAAGTAGATTCACCTACTGTAAATTACATATTTTTATTAATGACAGAACTCTACCACTTCTGTATACTGATGGCACAATCTACCTCATGCTGAAGCCATCATTTCCATGCCTTGTCCCTGTGGGACACATTTGACCCATAGAGCCCTGCTGCCACACAAGCATTAAACTCTGCTCGGAATATTTGGATGCTTACATGTAAACAGACACGTGAAAGTTACATGTTTTTACCACAAATACCAAACTGATTCAGGAATACTGAAATCAAAACTTCTTGCTCTCCAGCATGCTGCTACCTACACAGCATACTCAGGAAGCTCTTCTAAAACTAAAAAGATAACGAAATCTTTTTTTTAAGTGCAAGAAATAATTGGAATGCTTTCCAAAAAGACAAAAATGTGCTCTGACACTGAGAACATTGAAGAAATACCATGATCAGTCTGGCACTCTAAATAGCTTATTTGCATAGTTGGGAGATGGTTGTTTTCTTTCAATTTAAATTTAAAAGTATGATCAAGCATGTGGCATAGCAAACTTTGAGTTCTGCAGACCTACTGAATTAATATGAATTTCTTATCAAGAACCAATGAGCAATCCAGTACGCCTACCTTGTACAAAGTAGTTGAAGGGAAAGATCGGAAGGTGTAACAGATCCTCAGCGAGGCAAGATACACCATGTGTTTGTTTTAACTTGTTTCATTTTACTTGGTTATTTTGTAACTCACCCTTGCAAAGTCTGAGAGACCGGGTGGCCCCGGGGCAGTGCGCTGAGAGTATTCATGGATGAGGGAGGGATAGTGGAAACCAGAACAAAGCATGTAGTCCATGGGGTGGATGGACGGATTGTATTTAACCCCTACTCTCATTGCTGTTGCCTTGCCCTCCCTTTGCCTTCCCAAGGCAGAGGATCCCAAGTGCCAGCCTATCAGCTGCCAAACAAGCTGCACATCGTCAGTGTTCTGGTGTAGACTGAAGCATTGGCCACAACCTTGGCTCTAAGTCTTGCTCTGCTGGTGACCTCTGTGGGGCTGCACCTGTGTGCCTCAACAACCTTCCACCTCCCTTTCCTTGTGTGGAAGCACACAGGTGTAATGCCTATGGCAGGAGCAGGTGGTCAGGTATTGCGGGAGTGTGCTGCTATGGAGCAACATCTGCACTTGGGAAATGTTACAAGCACGTGTTGAGGGGGTGCTGTATGGAAAACCAGCACCTCTCTGGCAGAGCCTGTGTGTTGCACTGAGCCTGCAGAGACTCCTTAAGAGCATCTCTTTTCCACTAGACCTAAAGTGATCCAGGAAAGTCCTGTCCTGAATCTCTCCCAGAAGGATCCTGAGCAAAACTTTCTCACCCCTGCCTGTTCACCATGAGCTGGCCTGGGGCAGGTGTCAGAATGCTGCTCTTACCTTGCCAACAACCCTCCTCCAGAAATGAAGGTGTTTTCATTGCACAAAGCAGTGTATTTCATTGCAAAACAACTCTGTTGACTGCTTGCACATCTGTTCCTTTCTCCCCTGTATCACAGTCTCCTCCTTTGGGTTTTGGAGTTCTGGGGGCACCATAAAGTACTGCTTGTGGTGCACCAGACCTGCACAAGGCATCCCCTGCTCTCTGGCCCCAGTTAAAGAGCCATTCTTGTGCACAGGAGGGACTGGCTTTGGACAAACAGAGATGTGCCCCTGCAGCCCTGCATGGAGACGAGTCAACTGCCCATTTGCTGCCTCTCTCTTTCTCTGTTCCTTCTGATGTATTTTTGGGTGGAGGGATTGCAAATTTGATTTGTTAAATAGGCTTAAGAAAATGTAAATTATAATTATAAAATTCCCTGAATCTTTTTTTTTCTGTGATAAATTTTATGTAGCTGGCAGTTAAAATAAGTGATTACCTCATAAATATCATTTTAATAGCCTAGTCAACTGTGTAGCCTCTGCTGTTCTGAGATTTTTATCTCAGAAAAGGGAGGGAAAAAATCCTTTGCCGTGGATTTATATTGCTGTAGTGGCTGCTGCTGCTGCTCATTACTTGCTGAGTAATTTGGGGGGAACATACTCTTCTCATGCAGGCGGACACAGAGTGAGTAAGCATGGATGCTGCTGGGGGCTGGCCACCCTGTGCCCACACAGCCAGCTGTGCCCCGGCCAATGGTGGCCCTGGCCAGCGTGTCAAGTGTTCTAGCTGAAGCTTTCGGGGTAGCAACCTCATGTTTTCCAAAGCCAGTTGTCCCTGCACACAAGCACCATCCTCATTCATCAGCAATAGGCAAACGGGCCAGGATCCTGCCCACATCCTTGTTGCTAAACTGAAAAGAGATTGGTTTGGTGAGCAGACTATTCACTGGACAAGGAATTGGCTGGATGGCTGCATCCCAGTAATTTTGCAGTCAATGGCTCAGTGTCCAAATGGAGACTAGTTACAAGGGATCTCTTTCAGGGGTCCGTATTGGGACTGGAACTGTTCAATATTTTTATTATTGCAACAGACAGTGGTGGCCAGTGCTGCCTTGGCAGGTTTGTGGATGACAGCAAGCAGAAGGTGCCCTGGATTTGCCTGGGGGAAGGGAAGGACCTGGACAGGCTGGAGGGGTGGCCCTGTGTGAACTTCATGGAGTTCAACAAGGCCAAGGGACACCTTTTTGACCCCTTTCAATATATATAAAAGGGCTTGTAAGAAGGATGGAGAAAGACTTATTACCAAGACCTGCAGTGACAGGGCAAAGGGCAACAGTTTTGAACTGAAAGAGGATAGGTTTAGGTTAGACGTAAGTAAGAAATGCTTCACTCTGGAGGTGGTGAGGCACTGGAACAGGTTTCCCAGGGAAGCTGTGGGTGCCCCATCCCTGGAAACGTTCAGGGCCAGGTTGGATGGGGCTTCGACCAACTTGCTCTAGTGAAAGGTGTCCTTGGCCCATAGCGGGGGGATGGAGCACAGATGGTCATTAGGTTGCCTTCCCGCCCAAACCATTCCGTGCGAGGGGCCTGGGGCGCCCTGAGATTTCAATTTAAAGATCGCTAAACCCCAGACCGAGCCCGCCCCCTCTCCCCGCGAT
>NW_008238448.1:1509294-1549979 GCF_000691975.1 Corvus brachyrhynchos | reverse complement strand
GATGGGGATCCCGGGGATGTGGTCCTTCCGCCTGCGGTGGGCCAGCGCCTGGGCTCGGGGCACCAGCGGAGCCTGCCTTAAGGAAACGCAAGGTCGGTGGTGTCTCGCCCGCCACCGCGCAGGCCGTGTGCGTTCCTGTGCCGTGCTGCAGCCGGTGTTTTGCTGGAGACGCTGCTTGTGGCCGAGTGGTACTTGAGGGAAGAATCGGAGCAACTGGGTCAGGCTCCAAGCCCGTGTATATGTGCGCACCAGTGCTCCCATTAACAATACCAGTGACTTTCCAGGTTGTGTCGGAGCTCTTGGCATGGCACAGGAGAGGAGCTGAGGAGTTCAGCATGGCTGCTGGACAGCAGGAAAAGCTGCCAAGTGCTCTTCTCTCCCATTAGCATCTGCCTGGGTTCTGGCTGAGAGGTAGAGTTCTTTTTCTCTATGCACTCTCTGAACAAAGGGTACACGGCGATGTTACCCCTGGGCTGTGCAGGGCCCCTGGACCTCGAGTGCTAGAGCCATTGCAACGCATGCGTGTGTTTGGGACAATAAAGCAGAGATACCAGGGTTTCCCTGCTGGCTCCCAGCCCTGCTCTCTGGCTGGCATTATCAGATGACCGCTATCTGTCTCTCTGTTCGTGTAGGCACTCATTTTTTCCTCTCCCTGTGAGCACGCAAATTCATCTTGCTAGGGATGGTGTGCTTCTGCAGGTTTGCCAGAAGTGGAAATATGAATTGTTCAAGCTCAGCGTTAAAGGTTTGGACTCTAAGGTTGTTTCCACATTCGTTTTAAGCAGATGTAAATCTAAAGTTAACTGTGCTGAAAGAAGAGTTGTGTGGCACAAAACCATCGTGCATTTCTGTGAACAGATACAGCTGACTGTCAGAAAAATGAAAATAATGAAGTGGTGGTGAATAAGCCAGGCGCCTTGCTTTCAGCTGTAATACGCAGAGTTTCTGAGGGGCAGATATTCTTCCTTTTGCAACTGCTGGTCTCCAGCTGAACATGGCTGAGGAGGCACTGAGGTCCCCCGAGCCTGTGTGAGGTGTGAATGTTTGTACAGGTTTTAATGATGTCTTAAAGGCCAAGTCCCCACAATCTGATCCTTAGATGTAGAATTACAATATTAGATGCACTGCCAGACGTGCTATAGACATGGATTGGCTTTACAGGGACCTACCTGCCTTTGCATGTCTCTTGATGTGTGCAATAAGCTATTAAAGCAAGATTAATGGACATACTCCTTGGCAGTTCTGTGCTCTTGCTGCAGATTTATATCTCTAGGTGGGTCCTGTAATCACTGGTGCCATACCTTCTACTGATTGCTTGTGCCGTAGTGTAAGGACTCTTTCAGTCCTTTACAACAGGTAGTAGTGCCATTTCCAACAGGTCTGGGCAGCTCTTGCACTCCCTGGGCTCTTGTTGTGTGTTAGCAGGATTGATGAAGGTTTCTCCCATCCATTCACTTTAACATGCTCCCTGATCCCAGCAAATAGCTGTGTACTGAGCTGGGACAATGAATCTCTGACCTTTACATGAGCCTGGAACAGGCATGAGGGGAAGCTACACTAGTCTGCTCCTCTGTTTCTGCATTTGGACTTGAGGTAAACTTGTCATCTAAGAGTATTCCATTCTCAAATGCTTCTGTTTTTCTTCTAGTGGCCACCTAGGGAACATTGTTTATCATACACCTTAAGGAGGTTTGCTTGACAGAGGTTTCTAACTGCTTTCTGTATTTATATAGCTTTTCTCTTTCTTTGACCCTGCTATATTCAACAGTGGCTTGATAAAGTCTAGGGGACTGGACTGTATGATTTGGGATTGACCTGGACACTTCTGAATCTTTCCCACTTCTGTCATTCTGAGCAAATTTTGCATCAATTTTGGTGTATATGCATTTACATATCTGTTTCCTCTAGTGACTGTTACTGCTCATTTTTACTGGTGTCAGTACTAGTGCTATATGTGAGGAATGAGAAAGTGTAAGGACTTAAACTTTTTTCTCTTTTGTCCTCCTGAGCAAATTTAATTCTAATTTTGGTGTATGTAGTAGAGGGTATCTCTTGGTATTTAATAAAGTCAGAAATACCTTGGCTACAGAAGCTCTTGAATCCAATTTAGCTGATTATGTGGAAGTGAAGGAGCCAGCTACCAACCCCACCAGTCCTCGTAGAGCTGTAGGATAACCAGGACCCAGAGTGGTTTCCAAGTGCCAGCCACACATGCAACAAGCTACACAAACTTGTGGAAATGTGCCTGTGGTATCTTATGGATTTTACTGCCACCAGTGGAATCCATCTGTACCTTTCATTTCACATAGCTACTGCAGCTGGAGCTTACAGGAGAACTAAACAAAGGTGTCACTACTTATGGTATGTGAGGCTGCTTGTCTGTCCTTCACAGAATAGTGTTTGGTCCTCTTTCTGGGAAAAAATTCCATCAATCACATTTTGATCCACAGTGATGGAACTGGTGAGTTTTCTTACTTGAAAACTTGATTCTTAGACAAAAATGTGGTTACTGGATCTCTGTAGTTCAGCTTGTATAGTTCTTCCTATAGGTAGATCTTAGCAAAGTGTTCTAAGTAAGAGGTTTTCTCTCAGGGAGGGCAGATCTACCTTGGTATGACATGAAATTTGGTGAAGTTTATTACAAAAAAATCTCCCCCCAAATCAAAGAAAAGGATAGAAGTGAATATTAAAAAAAATTAATTTTGTGGGCATTTTTTTTCCTTTTCAGGTAAAAAATAGGGAGCAGAGTATTTACTATTTTAAAGGCAAGCATTTCCTCCTTTGTTGTATTTTTTTTGTTGGTTGGTTGGTTTGGTTTTTCTTTCCCTTAGCCAAACTACCCCCTAGCTTTTATTTCAGGTAGATTCAACTGAAATTTTTTCTGCCCATGATTGTTTTTTGTTTGGCCATTGAACCAGATAATCCAATATTTGCACAGCACTCCCTGGAGCTGCATGAAGAGGTAATGTTGTCATTATGACAGGTAGACCTCAGGAGATTACATGGAAGCACGGGGTCTCCTAGCAGAAGCTTCTTGGCCTTTAAATGTTCACTTTCAGATCCTTAGGATTTCCCTGCAGATCTCTGGACTGTGTTATATTAGAGGGGGTCAAAGTGTTGAGGGGTCTATGGTTTCCCCAAGGAAGGAAGAGCAGTAATGGTATTCAGCAACAGGGCATGGAGTTTCTGGACTGTTCACAAGTATTTTTCTCCTAAGGGAAGGATAAGGCTTCTAGTGCTAAATGCTGGGATTTACTCCTATGTATATTTGAAATTTATTTTCTTTTTAGATTGTGGCTTTTTATAGTTCTGAAAATATGGTGAGATCTATATCTGTATCTATATCTATGTCCATGTCATCTATATTTATATCTATCTATATCTCTTCTGCTATGGGTTCTTGCTTAGGTCAGTACACCTTGTTCTGTTTGTACAAAAGTATTTGTTCCTAATTGAACTCATCTTCTTCTGTTTGTACCAAAACATCTTGGGCTCATGAAAACTGCCTGACGCGTGAAGCTGGCTGCTTGGACAAGGATTTTGCAGATCACTCTGCACACTGAAATTCAAAAATTTTCCTGCCTGGCTTAGATGGTTAGTAGTGTAAATTTTCTAGGGAAATGCCCAGTGTTACAAGCAGCTGCAGGTTTTGTGCTTGTGAAACCTATTTGCACAAATATTAAAAGCCACCAAAGTCTCCACCCAAATCTGCCACAATTGCTCAGATCTCCAAACAATTACAATCTAATTAGAGCCGGCATTCAAAGTTGCCTCCAGCATTTGAAACAAAAGTAATTTAGCAGTATTAAAGTGTAGATTGGCAGCTCTGGAGGCTGAACTCTGCTTATCCGCGAAACATACCCGGGGTGGGAAAGAGCTAGAAGAATCACCACAATGACTGAAGGGCCTGACCCCCTGCCTTGAGATGACAACCCCCAAGGGATGAACAAATGGGCAATTTTCTACAGGTCTCTTTACTGCCACTGCCAAGAGTGCTGCTAATTACTGACAATAATTAGTATATTGTCTGTGGCATGTATACTTTTCTGCTAGGAAAAACACCTGATTCATTGTATGGTAACAGTCAAATGCCCATCATATAGTGAAGGTGTTTATGAAGTTAAGGATTATTCTGAATTTGAACTCCAGCCTTTGAGGAAAAGGCTTTATCCTGTTACCAGTCTGCTGTGTGTGAGGCACAGAGCTGTGATTACCAGTTCATTTCATAAAGGCCAACCGTTTAAAATTCTCTCAAAATAGCAGCTGCTGGAGGAATGAAAAAGCAAGTAGGTCTGGACAAATATCTTTTTCTTTCTCTGTGTTAATTTAAAAAGAAACCCGGCAATTCTTCCCCCTAATGAAGGAGACTTTCAATCAGTGTTGAGCTATCACTGCTGAATGATAGCTTGTCTGTGCTTGCTTGACATAAGGAATTCTTTCAGTTCTGGAGGTAGAAGTCATGGTTAGGCTGCAGAGCACCTGAGAAAATAAGCTGCTTCATGTTACCAGTCAATAAGAGGAATAATTTGGATTTGATGCGGAGGTGGGTTCTAGATGAACCTGCTTTAGCAGGGGTGTTGCATTTGATGATCTTCAGAGGTCCCTTCCAACCACAACCATTCTGTGAAAAGAATGCACTCTCCTCAGTTTCTTGTGGTGCTACTGGATTCTTTTATTGCTGTCACTTATAACCAAAGGCAGAGGAAAGAACTAAATTCCTTCCTTCCCTTCCTTCCCTTCCTTCCCTTCCTTCCCTTCCTTCCCTCCTCGTCCCTCTCTCACCTCTAAAATACTGAATTATAACATAGAAATGATCACCAGTGACTTCTAAAACTGACAAGTCTTAGCTTTCCTCCAGCCAAGTTAGCATACGCCTTACTGCAGCAGGCAAACCTTAATGCAGTTGGCAGTAGGATTACAGCAGGTATATTTACCCTCAAGAACACTAATTTTCCATTTATAATTATCTTCTGTGCTGAGCCAGGAGGAAAATCAAAATTATCCTCTGTTTGAGATTATGTTTTCCTTGGACTGACATGAAAATTCTGGGTGACATTGTCAAAAGCATCCAATTTATGTAGGATCAAAAGACTGCAGCTTTCAAGATCATCTGCTTTTCAGATGTATAAGGGACATTAGAAAACAGTACCTTTGGCTTCTAATGTTGAAGATGGAGACGTAGATAGAGGGTTGCTGCTTCTATTGCTGTTAGTATAGCATAAGATCATAATTTATGTTTTCAAATGAGGCTTTGAATATGATGATTTTATGTGTTCTAACTAGAAGCCAAGTTGCCCCTGGGGCATGTTTCAAAAGAGTATGAGTGTGCACTAATAGTTCCACTATAGTTTTTTCCTTTGTCCCTCTGCAATATGTATTTCTGGGAGTCACAATCCACTCCAGAGGATGAAGAAGAAAGTAGGAGGCTTTGTGGATGCATGTGAGAATTTTTTTTTTTTCTGGGGGCAGTTGTGGTTTGGGTTTTGGGTTTTTTTTTTTTTTCTGTAACATTCTTCTCATCTGCAAATTACTATTTCCTGTTTGAAGAGTGTGTGTAAGCAAAATGCTTTTATGCCTCCTTCATCAGTGTGTTCCACTTCCCCTACAAGCAGATTCAGACAGAGGATGTCCCTTATTCCAAGGAGTATGTATGCCACCAATATCCATGCCTCAATGACCTAGAAATATTATGCTATCCCACTCAAAAGCCAAAGCTGATGTAGAGCTGTTGTACCTAGAGACATGCAGTGCAGGTCCTTTTCTTTCCCAGTTCTGTTCCCTCATCCCTATTTAAGAAAAGCAGAATTCTGTGAACAGCTATGACAGCCAGCAACCTGTCTCCTCATCTGACTGCATGGAGCTATATCAGCAATTTGGCCCAGCATCTAACCCAACACCTCATGAATCTCACCAAAATACAAGATAACAATACAGATGGAGTAAGATAACAATACAGATGGAAGCATTTAAGTTAGTATATGTATGTAGAGTAATTTGGGTTGATAAATGCTGTAGAAGTTTAAAGCACTATTTTGTCTCATGCTCACATAAACTTACATTCCTTGGCTTTGCGTTTTGCTGTGTGGATTAAGTTATAGCAGATCTGTCTGGAACACCTGTTGAAGCTAAACAGTGGTGCTTCATTGTTTAATATCAGCTGCTTTATTATGGGAATTCAAATAAAATTTGACCTAAACAAGGCAGGCCTTCCTGCTATTTTTAGAATGTTATGCCATATCCTATGTCCATGTTTTGCAGGCCAGTGTGTAATTAATGATGTGTGTCCTTCCTTGTCTTGTTAATCCGCCCACAAGCTTTTGGGATGTTTATAATCATGCAGAAATGTGAAAAGTGGAAAAGGGAAGAAAAGAGAAAAAAAATCTGCATGCCTTGATATCACAGTTGAAGTGGGAGTGGGGGTGGGTTGCTCTAGACAAGTTCAAAACGGCACTGCCTCACAGCATTGCTGGGATCCATGAGCTTTGAACAGTGTCTGGCTCCAATGCCTCCGTGATCCTGTTCAGAGAAGTTGTTTCAAATGTGTCTTTTCCTTCTGTTGCCCCTTGCCCTGGCATCTGGCAAGAGGGCAGAGGAGCCTCTCCTTCAATTTTCTCCTGAGTGATCTCCATCTCACCGTTGTTCGCTTTCAGGTTGGAGGCAGGTGTGCAGGAGACCATAGGTTCCTTTAATCCCTATTAAGAACAGCAGATCACAGTGGCCCCTCTGGCCTTGTTCCCTATGACTATGAAACTAGCTTTAGCAGCAGAGAGATTTAATCTTTCTAGTGGAAATGTAGTGCTGGTCAAAGGTCTGCACTGCATCTTTTAGGACAGTTTCTTAGCTGTGTGAAGTTAATTGTGAGGCAGTGTCCGTTCCAAGTCACAGATTTTGGCAGAAAGCTTGTGCTGCACTCTTGCCTTTCTGCAGCCCTGCTCTCTTTCCTGGGAGAGATCCCAAAGAGGAGAGCCACAAACTATGCCAGATGTCCAAAGAGGCCTCCAGCCCCTCTTAGAGGCTCCTTTATTTGCCTGCCTCCTCTTCCCATCACCTATATGGTGACCAGAGGGAGAGAACAAGCAGTTCCGGGATGTACTACAAGCTGCGTGGGGATGATAAGCAGCTCTGTTTTCCTTTGTTATCTCTAAAACCTACCTGGTGCAGTCTGTCAGCTCCTTCAGGTCCTCTCTGAGAGCACGGACGGGGATGAGCCAAGGTGTCTATGCTACGTAGCACTCTGGCTGTACCCTTGCCAGTGCCTGCAGCAGATAGGACGGGCTGATAGGAAGCAGCCAGTCACTCTTTCAGCAGTTGCTGCCCAGTTTTGTTCCTCCATCTTCAGTTAATTTAGATCATACCTTAAGTGCGTCCACAACTACGTTTAAGCAAAAGCTGTTACCATAGTAACACTGGAGATTTTCTAAATGCAGTCTATGATGTAAACAACTAAAATGACTGTCACCCCAAATAGTTTATTTCTTCTCTGTAGTTTATTGAGTATTTAAATCTGTTTTGGCACACACAGATTTACCACTTCTAAGTATAACTTGGAGGAGTAACACATCTTTTCTTACTGCTTCCATTTCAGCAGATCTGTTTCCATGTCAACAGCTCACATTGATAAAGAATTGACATTCTGACTGCATTTGGCAGTGTAGGATACAAGGTGACAATTAAAATAAATCAATGTTTTTAATGATGCTGATGTTAAAACCATGCCAAAATACTGGGATTCCCATGCACAGTAGGCAAAGATTGCTTCTTTTAATCTGCAGAGAGTGAGGCAGGAATTCTCATGGGAACACACTTTCTTTGCAATGTTTTTAAGCCTTCCTGCTTACAGATGCAGAAAGACTGGGAAAGCAAACTCTCTCTCTCTCACACAGAAAAATGCAGCGAGCACTCTGTGTGTATGTGCACATGTGTGTTTGCTTTGGCTCATCCACTTCTAATCTAGGTAAGGTCTAGGAATGCGTAAAGCATGTAATAAAAAACAGAATGCAATTGTTGGACTAGAAACCTGTTTTGAGCTGAGTTTCTCACAAAAACTGGGGAGCAGGAGGGCTTAATTAGTGCCCCCTCTTTCCACTCCTGACTTCCTTGTAGTGAATATATATGTTGAAATTACTGAAGGACGAGAAACATGGAGGCCCAGAGGGGCATTTTTTTAAGCTTTCAAGCCTGTTCAACAAAGACTGGCACTTCAAATTGTGTACTTGGGGCAGGCTTTTCTCTGTCTCTGTGGACAGCATGTAGATATGTAGTTGCCACTGTTGAGGTGTCATCACTGTGCTTGTTCTCCCTTAGTTCATAAGGGCTGAGATTAGTGGCCCAGTGTATTAAACACCCCAATTATACATGATATGAGAGACAGAAACATGACACCCATTTTACAGGGGCAGAGAGGGATTGAAAGAAGTTTTTTAAAGCTGCAGGTTGGATTGGATGCTTCCAGGTGGTGCAAGCTCCCTACCTTTGGTTGGGATGCCAGAAAATCCCTTACTTGGTATTGGCTTGGAGTCCTACTGGAGTCTTGTGGCAGACATGGAAATCCAGCTTAGCTCTCCTGATTTATAATGTACTCACCTTCAAGAGTGAGCAAAATTTGGTAAAATATTTCCATGGAGGCATTCAACTTGTTTGAAGGTACTCTGTCTAGTTTGAAGTAGGTTTAAATCTATAATTTCTGTTGCATCTGGGGACTCTAAATGCCTCCTAATGTTAGGCATGTAGGTGATGTGCCTAGTGATCTTAGTTGTTGTGGATTCTCCTGCAATCCGGTGAAAAGAAATAGTTGTGTCCAAGCAACAGTTCATATCACCTTCAGTATGTGTCTAGCAGTGCCTGATACTGCTTTGTGAATGTGTAAATTCACTTGTTACATCTTTCATATTATGGAATTATATAATTTTTGTGGGTTTGACAAGTGCACAAATTTACTTTGCCTAGCGAGGCTTCTATTTTTGAATGAAATTCTTAGGTGTTGTTTTAGAGAAAAGAATATAAAAGCAGAAATACTGGTAAGAGTAATGTGATTCCTGGTACCACGGAGGTATACCAAAATGTGGTGAGCTTTTGCTCTCGTACACAGAATCAGTCATTTGTAATCAGTCATCTCCACCAGTGTAATGGAGAATGGAGATTAATATAATAAATCCCTCATATGTACTAATGGCAATTACTCGGAAAAAGGAAAAAATCACCATAGCTAAGGCTTTAGGAATAGTAAAATGGTATAATGTTAAACAAAATTATGGTTTTATAACGAGGTGTGACAACCAAAAAGACATATTCGTTCATAGAACTGCTATTAAAAAGAATAACCCTGAAAAATGCATCCCAAGCTTGGGATATACAGAGGTGGCGGAGTTCAAAATTGTGCAAGGTAGAAAAGGATTACAAGCAGCAAATGTTACTGGGCCTGGGGGTATTCCGGTCAAAGGCAGCCATTATGCACAAAATTATAAACAATATCCATCCCAGCAGCTTCCCTACCAACAACCTACTTTGCCCTTTTACCCTATACCCAGTATGAACCCTTTCCTAAGTTTACCCCATCCCCAGTTTATTCCTAATCCCTTTTTCACCCCATGGCTTCCCTATACAATTCCCTTTCCCTGCAACTCCTCTCCAATGCCGAGGGGGGGATGAAAAGGGGGAGGGAAGAAATTAACTCTTGTTGTTTAGCGTTCCAACAGGTACAAATGGAAGAAACCCTCTCCTGCCTCAGTTTCCCCACAAAGCATGCTCAGAGAGTCCTGTCTCCCTTCTGTCAGCCTTAAGATATTCCTAAGAATCTGTTTGGACATTTAAAGACTCAGGAGAGTGGTTTGTTCTGTTTTGAAACTGTCCTTGTTATATCATGTTTATCCAGTTGTTTTCAATGTTAAGTTTTAAATCTCCTTTTGTTAAAAATAAATGGGTGAAATGTCAGGGTCTCCTCCCCCCGCCGTGTAGCCCTGGGAGAGGGGCCCTGAGGGCACAGACACGGGGTTTCCCTGCCCCTGCTCAGCCTCGTTCCCATGGGTTGGTTTGTGTTCCCTGCGCGGGCAGAAGGACCCTTGGTCCCGTGATTGAGCAGCTCCTCGGCAGAGCTCCGGCCATGCGGCTGGAGAAATAAACACTTCTGAAACAGCTATCAAGAATCAGTCCATATGTATTTCTTTTCCATGGGCCTCATCTGATACATCATGTTGCAGTATCCGCACTGTAACAGCAATTTTATTTTTGATTGTATTCTTTGGAGGATCTCTGGGCACTTCAGAAGAATTAGTGGATTATGCCTCACAGCAGCCCATAAGATGGTAAGTATTATTACTGTATTTTGTAAATGTGAAAGAACTGTGTTTTATTACTAAACAGAGAACTTGCGATATCAGTCAAGTCCATGGCAAATAACTTTTCCCTATAGAAAAATCTCACTCCTTCAAATACAAGACATGTGCCATGTTTATATTTCAGCAAACGAGCCATTGCTGAATTACTTTAACTTGATTGCGCAGGAGTGAGACACTTTTAGGACATACCCTGTGAATGTCACTGAAGTGCTGTAGCATAAAAAATAGATTGCAACTGAGACAGGATGTGTAATCTCTGTTCTTTGGTCTTGACTATTGGCTGTAGCTGACAGCAGAACAGCAGCTGGTTTGATGGGGCTGCACAATAATTAGGGCTAAGAAGATCCAGCCCTCTCTGTTGAACTGCTGTTGGCCTTCCTTACCGTATTACCTCATCTCCTGCTGCAGGGATTGGCAATCCTTCAGGCAGGCATGCACAATATTGGTTTCCCCCACCTTGAGTTAGAGGTATGAAAGTAGCAGGGGCTGTATGTGCTGCTTCTCAGAGATTGGGCTGAGTGAGGGGTCCTGTGAGGGGGTAACCTCCAGCACCTGTGGGATTTGGCTTTGAAGGGCACAAGGGTCAGGCATATGTTCCTCCTGGTGCCGCAGCTTTCAGTACCTAGCTCTGCACGAGTTCTGCTGGCTCTAGACACTAGAAGATTTTACCACACGCTTGTGGCTGTTCACTCTCAAGCTAAGTTTCAGTACCTATAGCCGTTGTTCCATGGAGACGTGACTAGCCATATGGTGGTGCTGCTTCTACCCATTTTATTACCTAAATTTAATTACCAGGCAATTATAATATCTAGACAGACAAATGTAATAACCTACTGTCATGCTTCATGGTAAATAATGTCTGTAGTAGCGAAAGCAATGTTATTTGACTTAATATAAATGTGCTTGACATATGCCATCTCAAGTGAGACGAACATGATGCCTAAGACAAACTCAGTAGTAACATGTGGTCCCTGTTGTTCAAAAGCTCTGGAAACCCTTCCGTAATCAATAACAGTAAAGTTCTAAAGAATGAAAGAGTGGTCATAATCATTTATATATGAGTTAATGCAAGCCAGAAGAAATGTGTAACCAAATGCAGACAGGAACTGAAGAACAGCTATGACTTAGTCCAAGAAATTCTGTACTAAAGACTCTAACTTTAATAAGACCCTAATGCCTAAGACACAGCTGAGAAACCTTTGTGCAAAACAGAAGGAATATATAAATAAAGGATGTTAAATGGTGTTTGTCTGTAATTGGATACAGCATAAATGCCCTGAAAATGTTAACCTAATTCTGTCCAAATCTGAAAAAAACCTTTGCTCTTTCCACCCAAAATTTCTTCTAATTTTGCAGAGGTGCACTTGGAGACGTAATTGAAAGAAAACTATAATTCTAATAGCTGAGCAAACCCTATTCCAATCCAACACTACAAAGTGGAGGAGGAAAGAAATTAGTTACAACCCCTCATGTAGGAAAAAAAAAGGTGCGAAATAATAAAAAAATTAGTTTTCCTAATAAATCAAATATATTGCATTTTCGGCTTCTGCCCTTCTAAAATAAAAGAAAGCAAGAGGTTGTCAGTGGCAAAAATACTACATTGTTGGATTTTAATGGAATTGTAAAACCCATTCCTCAACCTTTGTGATGATGTAGTGGAAATGCAAGATGCTACTCACAGTTCTGCTTGGTTTCATTCAGTGTCAGAGTTGCCTTTTGTTGTCAGTGGGGTGCAGTTCCTATGGAGTGAAGCAGCGCATACAGCATGGACTAAAGTGCCTCAAAACAGCTGTGTGCTGCCTTAGGCAGTACCTCAGTGGTTAACAGGGATAATGAATGTGCACACTAACAACAGTGAACGCAGCCAGTTTAAGGATCAAGACCAAAGGTTATTTTTGGGTAAGACAAAGAAGAAGATGAAAATACACAGCCATGCAGGAATAGCGTTGTGAGCAGATTTAGGTCCTTGGCAAAAACAAAGATTCTTCTTCCTCTGCTGTTACTTTGTAACAAAGGTTTTAACCTGAAACATACATAGCTAAAATACTGCTTCAAGCTGCCTTTAACTTCGTAGAAGCTCTGTTCTGCTGAGGGCTGGGCAGAGCAGAAGGGAAGAGTAGTAACTAGGGCTTACTGAAAACTAGTGGGGCTTTCTGCTGGGGCATGCATTACTGAGCAGTCACTTTGCTACCTTTTGAAAGGATAGGGATGCTCCTAG
The DNA here is from genome assembly GCF_000691975.1 of Corvus brachyrhynchos. NCBI lineage: Eukaryota > Metazoa > Chordata > Aves > Passeriformes > Corvidae > Corvus > Corvus brachyrhynchos. The sequence continues at coordinate 1,537,427 of NW_008238448.1, read as the reverse complement.
ACTCTTCATGCTGGTGCAGGTACGTGTGCAGGTACAGAAACCTCATACCAGAGAGAATGCTGCAGTGTTTCAATAGTTATAGGTTTTTTGGCCAAAAGAGTGAAAGAGCACATGAAGTGAAGAGTGACATATGCAATGCCCCTGTCCACCTCTGCTATCCTGGACATGCCAAGTCTTCCTGCTCTTTTTCTAGTCCACAGCAGATGAGTGATATAGCAAGTTGACTGGTTGCTCTATTCTCTCTCCTGTACCTGTAAGATGACGAGCTCGTGCTACCACTGGAAGAGTGGCACTGGGCTCTGGTGACAAAGTAAGCAGGTACCAGTGACTGGCAAGTGCATACTGCAGCCAAGGGAGATTCCAGGGTGTCAGAAATGTCTCACCTTGGTTCTGTGTCTGGATGTTTAAACACTGAGTCAGCATCCCAATGCACTGTGTTATTCTGGAAGAAAGTTACTCCATTTACTCCTCAGGTTCCTGATTCCTGGGGTCAGAGACTGGCCTATAATTGCAGCTGTCAGCTCACTGTTAAATAGAGAGATGTAAAATACCTCCTTGCACATCATTTATTAACATTTAAAACCCATCAGGGGACATATAAAACATTCCTTTTTTTGTAACATTTATAAACTACTGAGGAGCGCAGAAATATTCCCCCTTATTAATTACGGTAATTTAGGCGATGTCCGTGGAGGGCTGGTGAGCACAGCAGCTATGATTCTCCTCCACAATCCTTTTATTTCTAGGCACTGAGATTCCCCAGAGCCCCTTCCAGCTGCAAATTCTCCTGGCATGAAGAAGGGTAATGCTGGAGAGCGAATGTATTTTCAGACCATGTATACATGAGGGAGTTCCACAAAGATTACTGGTAAGCCTGCTTAGTTAAACCAATGGAAAATGTGGCATGGACAGTCTTATTTCATCTGGTCACTTCTTTTAGGTTTGGATTAGGTTTGAAATCAAGTAAACTCCCATTTAACATCTTTAAATAAAGATGTATGAAGGCATTCACATCAGTTTAACTTGAATTGTTTCGGTCAGATTTAAATGAAACCGGTGCAACTTTCTTGTACTGAGGTGACCTCAGTAAATACAAATTTCTGTCTCTGTTCTACAGACCAGAGGAGCTGCAGCTCTTCTGGGTTTTCACAAGGCATAATTTCAGTCACCTATGCCAGGAGCCAGTGGGAATTATAAGCTTTGCTGGATGAGGGTAAATCAAGTGAGGGACATTTAGTGGTCAGGAAAGGAACATGAAGGAAGGCAGCTTTACTTGTCACTTGATGAAAATGAACACAGCAACTTATTTGAACGCCTCCAGGTCTAGTGCTGTGAATGGTTGGGCTGGCCATAGGCCCTCAGTGACTTGTTATTGTTGGAGTATCCAGTGGGGCTAGTACACATGGGGTAGTCCAAGTGATGCATCTGACTGGGGAAGGGTCAGCCTGCAGCATGTATAGATGGCAAATTCCCTTCAGAGCCTTTACTCCTCTGCTGGGCCAATACATAGCTATGTGAGAGAGCAAGAGAATGGGCAGGTACCTGAATCCCTTGGGTTATTTCAGCCAGCTGATGCAAAGTAAGAAATTCAGCTACTTTCAGTTCATGAAACCTTTGTGGTGGGTGTGTTCTCCTGCAGTAGTGTGACATTTGGAGAATGGAGTATGTTATGCTGAATGTCATCTTGAGTTTCCCCCATGAAATAATTTGAAGAGTGTTCCCCAGCTGCACATGCTGAGCTGTGAGAATTGTTGCTGAAAGCACATAATGTGGTGTATACTTAATTTTAAATGGCTCCATCATGGAGAAGTGTTAGAGAATTACTGTGGTTTTGAAGGGTACAGATATGTGGTTTTCTTTATCAGAGGTGAAGTCATATAAACACTGCTTGTCACTTTCTTGCTATGCATTGCTGTGTCACCTGTGCTTCAGTGAGTGTCCCAAAACAGTGATGGAAAAGCACTGGATCTAAAGTAGTAGGGTTCTTGAGCCAGAGGGGAGCTGAGTAGATCCAGTGCCGAAAGGGGAATTCTTCTGCAGAGGTATTCTTCCCATTACTGTGCCACTAAGCCATATATCATTGGAGGGCTGAAATTTGTTTTTATCAATTCAGGAACAAGATCCTACATCTGTTCCTAATTACAGGTAGGGGTCTCAGAGGAGGTCTGAGTTACCGTGTATGTGGATATCAAAATGCATAGCTCTCATTATTTGAATAGGTAAATAATTTTATTCATCATCTGTGCAGGGACATAGGAAGCGTAGCCCAGGAGATGTTAACAATTAACAGCAATCTCATCTGCATTACTGGCTATCAATATCTTCAGCTCTTCTGCTCAGTAGTTTAATATTGACTGTGTAAATCCTCTGAAAAGGGATAATTTTCTTTTTCATGTGAATTGAACATTTACAAATATATTTCTAGTTTTGTTCAGAATGAATTTACATCATTTTTTTCTACAGAGGATATGATTTATGGTTTTTGCTGTCTGTGGGGGAATGAGGGACCAAGTGTCTTCCATAAAATGTGCACTACCACAGCTTGTGACTGGCTTCCATTCAGGTCAAAGTGCTAACCACCATGCAGGACTGCTTCCTGTGCCTGAAGTAGGTAAGTTCCCTGGACCCAAAAATTTCGTTTTGACAGAGCTGGTATTGTTTCTTGTCATTTTGAAGGCATCTGTCCCTGTTCCATACAGTGTACAGTTTTACTTTCCAGTAAAAGCAAGGATTTGGTCTTAGTTTTTAAAAGGCCTCACCCTCACTGTACAGTTACTCTAGTTGCTTGCAAAAAGGTCCCATGTAAGAAATGCACCAGCCTGTATTGATACAATTTATTGCTATAGATTCAAACAGACATGAGAGAAAAATAACAAAAAAGTGTAGTTATTTGCAACCAAATACACTACTATTAGTATTTTTAACTTGAGCTGGCTTACCTGAAGCACACTAGTGCCTTTTACTGAAGCCATCTGCATAGCCAGAGAGTATGGGCAAGAAATGGGGTTAGTACCACATACCAGATGCTGATACCACTCCTCTGTGTAGTTTAACCATGACACTACAACGTGGCTCTGCTCCCTGTAGAAATTGTAACTCAAGGACTGTTAACTCAACCCTCTGTTAAACTGTAACTGCTGGAAACTTTTTTTTATGTTAGAAATTCAATGGTATTCCAAGCAGTACAAAATACTGCTGACAGATTTGTTCTGCCCACTGCTAACTGTGGTAGCAAAAGTGCTTTGATGGTTTCTATATATGAGGCTGGGAAATCCCTCTGAGGAACTTAACACATGCAGTAATGTAAAATACACAGGTGCTGTTACTCGAATTTTTCAGTTTGTTGAGGTGAACAGCAGTTACCTGCCAATGGGAACAGAAGACAGTCTGGTGATTTCAAATCAGTGCATTTAATTTTAATTCAGTACCAAGCACGTTGCTGGAGTTATTAGTAAAGCAATCAGTTTGGGAGCAACTACAGCAATATGGGTGGTAAATAGATGGCAGCATGGATTTATTAAAAGTAAGTAATACGAACTAACTTAATTTCTTTCTCTGAAAGGATAAAAAGCTTAGTGAATAAGGTGAATCCACCAGAATCGTGTATCTCTGTTTCACAGACGTTTTTGTTACAGTTCGGTAAGAACCGTATGAAAAGACAGTCTCGTAAGAAAATTAGAAGTGTGAATAAGATATAATATTTTATAAAATATGATGCTTTGTAAGTCATTTTGAGTGACAGTAAATATATATGTCAAGGTATATCTGAAGTGCTTGTCACATTGGTTCTTATATATGTATTAATAACTCAGTTTTGAGAGAGGAGAATGCTATCTTCTGGGAATCAATTCTGGCTCAAATACTAAGTTAATGTGCTCTATTTTTACTAATTGTTTTGATGGTAGGACTAAGATTTCATTGATTGTATGTGTGAATGATATTAGTCTTCTTGGGACTGCAAAAACCATGCAGAGAGTAGTCATTAAAATATCCCCTTCTATGTAAATGTTCTTGGCATATGCACTAGAATCTTGGACAGGGAATAGGTGCATAGCTGTGCCAGTTTAGAATTTTGCCTATAAAGAAAAACTCCTTCTGTCCTACCTGGGATCAAGAAATTTGCTTTCTATCTGCAATTACTCTAAAAAACCCAAACCCCAAAAAACCTCACCTTGAAAAACTTACATTAAAAGAACATTAAGGTTGTGAAGCCAACCACTGAGTAATTAGGAAGTAATAGAATTCAAGTGGCCTGTATAATTTTATTTCAGCTTTCTAATGCATATTTATTATGAAGCAGTCTTTAATTCCAGGAATTCACACTATTTTTAACTCAGGATTCTCAAGATTTCTCCAGGTAGCTGTCTGCAAAGGGAGGAATTTCATCCAGAAAGCTATTAGCTTCATGCAATTTCATGAAAAATTCCTCAGAACTTCATTGCAGGCCAGTTTACAGCCCACCATTCCTAATTGTATTCTTGCAAAATGGAGATGTGCAGGCAGAGACATTGAAGCACTTCAGAATAATGTTTCAGAAGCACTACAAAGAAACATGTAGTTCTGAAGTGCAACAATGATTTAAGAAATTGGTGAAATCTAACTTTTTAAAAAAATAAATAAAAATCCTTCCAAATTCAAGTTTCAGTGCAGATATTTTGCAAGGTCTGTAATTAAAGTCATAATATGATCTATACGTACACTGAATCTTTGTGTCTGAAGGTTCGCACTGTTGCCTTAGATGCATGACAAGTAGGCATTTTCTGTTGGATGCTCTGGATAATACCATTAGATACACAATAATTAGGTGTTTTCATCTCATTAATATTCATTTTCATACATTTAAATGCCTCTCTTCTAGCATTTGTTAATTAACATACGTTTACAATGGTATATTCCTCTTCCCCATTCACCCATTCTGACTAATTTAATGAGCTGACATATCAGATGACTTCTCTTACAGGATTCTGCTCTTGTATCTTTGGTGGGAACAAAGGAGTGGTTATCGTGCTGTTTGCAAGCGCTGTTAGTGCAGCTATTTTTTCTCGTAAGGAGTCTGAGCCATAGAGAGTCTGTCCTCAGTGATGCTATTGCAAAATAGAGGGCTCCTCACTGTCTATTTCCTTTTACTTGTATTGTTAAAACCTGCATCGCAGAAGCAAAGCTTGTGCCCTAATGTGTTATTCAATTTGAAAGCAAATACAGTTTGTAACCCTAAAAGTTTGTGTTTTGTGCATCTCAGAGAGTAGAGTGCAGCCCATGAGACTGTAGTGAGGGACCCACCAACATTAAAAAAAACCAACCCTTTAGTCATACTTGTAAGTAGGGCTAATTTAAAAGGTAAACTAAAACATTCAGGGGAGTTGAAGGAAATCCCCATCTCCTGATAATGTCTGCAAGGAGGTGAAATAGTAACTGAAATGCTGCTGTATAATTACACCTGCTGGGGATCTTCATTATGATTCTTTGGTTTCTCTGGAGTCTGACTATTAGTGTTAAGTTAGACAGCTTGCCTGTGTATCGTACAAATATTTTAACAGACCATGCACAGCACCTCCCACAATAAAGTCTGTGGTTTCAGTTCCTGTGTTGCTGCTGAAGGATAAATAATAATAATAATAATAATAATAGAAGCAAAACACATACAGAAAATAAACAGTTCCTTCTGTAGGTTTAGCAGATAAAGTTTTTCGCGTACACTGCAGTTTTTCGAGTCTAATTTCACCAAAAATTCAGGTGAAAAACTCCTGTAAAATTCTTCATACTGATACATCAAAAAGCAATCTCAGCAGTTAACAGATTATTCAAATTCAAAGGGAGAAAACACACCTGGAGGGGAATTTTCAAAAAGGCTCAATGTCAACTTAATTCTGTTCCCACTGAAGTCAATGGGAGTTAAGCCAGTACAGAGCATTTTTCAAATCTTAACCCTGGGATCTGCATACCCATCTAAGTTCGATGAGGTTTACTCTTTAGGAGATTCCAAGTTATTAAGGGAGAGATTTTCAGTAGCACCTGAGGGATTTAGAAGCACAGTTCAATTAGTCTTTCAGTGCAATTTGTGCTTCTAAATACCTGAGACAGGTTTGAAAATCTCACGCTAAAACCCTGTCTCAGCTGTTGGTTAAAGCCTCAGTGCACATGTCTATTCTGATAAAAATAGGATTGCAGTGCGAGGCACATGCAGGATTTTGCGTGTGGTTGGATGGTACGTCAGGAGAATAGGCTGTCACATCCTCGTTAACTATAAATGAAGGGCACTGTCAAATGAGGAGCGTTTGAACAACACTGCAAACACTGCCACCGCCGTCCTGTGCTGGGCTCTGCTTAATATTGAGGAGTCACGTTCTGTGACCTGTGTTAAACTGAGAGGCATAGAACTCCCTGAAGATGCAAGGAGGGTAAGTTAGTATTCATTTTGAGCACGATGAAAGGATCTGGTGCCCCACTTTTTGGATTGGCATATCATTTAGGAGTGATGGATGTGGTTATACGTCAGTGAACATGATTTACATGGGTTTAAATGGCTCCTTTTGACGTGTTTTTTGTACAGTGCTACTGCAGCCACCCAACAAAACCCTGCCCTGCTAGTGCACTGAAGATGATCAGATTTAGGTGTCTTGACAGCCCTTGCTTTTTCTGCTGGCAAGGAGAGACATATCCCTCCTTTCCCAAATTTCATGGAAGAGAAAACACACTTCCTTTTAAATGTCTGAAAGAGAAAAGAGCAGAGAATTCTGTCAGTGTGTTAGAAACTGGGAGATTCAGCTGTGGCTCTTAGGAGGAAGGGTTCAAAGTCCAGTGTTCCTACATTTCCGGGCATCTTGTCTGGCAGTGCCAATTTAACCCCCATCACTGTTTGGAAGCTCCAGCTATGAAATGCCGGTGGTTCAAAGGTTAGTCTGCCTTCTTTGCTCATAGGATGCAGTGTATGTTTCACACAGAAGTGGGCAATATGCCTCTTTTAGAGGTCAGATTCTCCTTGAGATAGATCTAAGCACTCCCACTGATGGAAAATAGTTGGATAGCTACTGAACAACATTACTACCAGAATGATGTTTTGTATTACACTGGTCCTCCGCAAGACCTCTTGTGAAAGTGCCTTGCTTTACATTTTGAGTCTGCTGTGGTGTACTTGAAGGAATTTGGGAGCCAGAAGAAAGGAAGAAATTGGAGTAAGAAGCTGATAAAGAAGTTGTTTTCCTTTGAAATGGGTGACTAAAAAAGGATACTAAATTTGAATTATTTTAGTGTGCACTACACCACAAAAAAAAATGAAGAGGAAGCTTTTGATTTATTGCAGGGACTGTCCTAGTCACTCGGAATTTAAGCCTAGCAGAAAAATCAGTCTTAGTCTTTACTTGGGTAAGCAGATGGGTGAAAGAAAGTAAGTCTGTTTTTGTACCATCTCTTCTTCTCAGCAAGCCTTGTACTCATGTCACAGGGAGGAGCAGCAGGAACATTACAGCAGCAGACCTAGAGAAATGCCAGATGCTCTTCTGTGAGCAAAGGGGGATGAAGCAGCAGGAAATGAAAGGAGCCTCATCCTGATGAAAGCAGAGAGGTAGCAAGCTCTGCGAAGCAGGGTGAAATAGCTGCCCACTCTGTCAAAGGAAGGAGTCTGGGAGGTGAAGTAGCAGTAATTCACACAAACCATGCCAGCCTATTCAAGGGACTACTGTGTAATTCAATACAGAGTGAAGAATTACCATCTTTATACACTATTGAACCTAAACCAAGCCCACAGCCAAACTGTTTCAAGGGAAAACATTTGCACTTGTACTGGAAATAACAGTTAATGAATGTCTCTAGAAGCTTCAGATTACATGAAGAGTTGAGATTTACTGTCTGAGTAGGATATCTCTTATGACAGTACTTTTGTTTAAATATAGATTCCCCTTTGGAGCTGCTTGATAAAGGAAAATACAACCAACAATGTTATGGAGCTCACATTTCAGAGAAAAGAATTCTGCAGAGAACTGCTGCTTCTGAGGCCTTCTGAGTACACTAAAGTAGGAAAGCTCTGAGTGTCAGAAGGGTGGAAGAGGATTTGTAATAGGCAGTTCCTAAACTGAATAAGGCAAGGCAGTGTGTGGCTGGCTCATCATCAGGACAAAAAATGGTTGCATTATGGGGAGGCTAATGTCATGGACCTAGGATAGGTCAAGAGGCAACTGAATTAGAGGTGAGAAAAGGGAATCATATAATGGTTTGGGTTGGAAGAGACCTTTGAAGGCCATATAGATCAACCCCCCTATAATAAGCAGGGACATCTTCAACTATATCAAGTTGCTCAGAGCCCTGTCTAACCTGACCTTGAATGTTTCCAGGGAGGAGGGATCTACAGCTTCTCTGGGCAGCCTGTTCCAGTGTTTCACCACCCTCACAGTAAAAAAATTCTTCTAATATATCTAGTCTGAATCTACCCTTTTTTGGTTTAAACCCATTCCCCTCGTTCCTATCACTACAAGCTGTATTAGAAAGTCTGTCCCCATTTTTCTTATATAAGACCCTTTCATGCGCTCTAAGGCTGCTATAAGGTCTCCCCAGAGCTTTTTCTTTTCCAGGGTGAACAACCCTAAGTCTCTCAGCATGTATTCATATGGGAGGTGCTCCGGCCCTCTGATCATTCTGATGGCCCTACTCTGGGCTCGCAACATTCCTGTACTCAGCTGGATGCAGTGCTGCAGGTGGGGTCTCACCAGAGAGAGTGGATGGGGAGAATCATCCCCCTTGACCTGCTAGCCAGGCTCCTTTTGATGCAGCCCAGGATATGGTTGTCTTCCTGGGCTGCCAGCACTCATTCTCATGTTAAGGTTCTCATCAACCAACTCCTGAGTCTTTCTCCTCAGGGCTGCTCTCAACACATTCTCTGCGCAGTCTGTATTTGTGTTTGGCATCACTTGAAGCCACATGCAGGATCTTACACTAGGCCTCCTTAAATAGCATGAGATTCCTATGGGCCCATTTCTTGAGTTTGTCCAGGTCCCTCTGGATGGTGTCCCATCCCTCAGGTGTTTCAGCTGTACCACATAGCTTGGTGTCACATGCAAATTTGCTGAGGGTGCACTCAGTCCCTTTTTCTGTGTCATTGGTGAAGGTATTAAATACTACTGGTCCCAGTACAGATCCCAGAGGGACACCACTTGGCATCAGTCTCCATCCAGACACCAAGTTGTTTACTGCAACTCTTTGAGTGTGACCATTCAGCTAATTCCTTATCCATGGAATAGTCTGCCCATCTCTCCAATTTAGAGATGAGGATGTTGTGGGGGACTGTCAAAGGCCTTGCAGAGGTCCAGATGGATGACATCTGTAGCTCTTGCCTTGTCCACTGAATGGAAAAGCTGTTGGAATAGTCACAGGAAAATGCAGCATGAAGAGAAGGATGTAAAGAAGTGAGGAGATGACAAAAGTATCCCCATACACAGAAAAAAGACTGAAGAGTTCTGGGTAACTTTTCTGATTTGGGCTGCAAAAGTGTCTGATGCACAGAGACTCCTATATGGTGGTCAGTCTCTGAACAGGCACTTAATGCAGTCTTATTTTAGTTTAGATTTTGTGAACAACTGCAGCTCCTGATAATCAAACACTGGAAATATCCTTTTGATTCTGCATGGCTTTCCTGGCCTGGAGGCTAGATCCAGAGTGATGGGTAATGGGAGCTTTGACAGGAGCTCTGCACAGATTGGTGATTTGGAGAGCAGCATTTTCTTCACTCTCGGTATAATCTTGGAGGAAGTGAGTCACTGCTATCTTTCTTTCATTTGCTTGGAAGTTGTGCGGGTAGGAAGAACATATTACAGAAGAGTCAAATTTGCTGTCCTTCCTTCCTATACTTGTGTCTCTCTTGTGCTAACTTATCCCACTTAATGCAGAAGGAACCACTCATCTCGAAATGGGGTTCATAAACCTGTCCCTGTCTAAAAGGGACAGAGGAGCTATTTAATTAATGGCTTCTGTTCATCCCTGCCACCCAGCCTAGCCTACTCGTGCCTTTACCTGGCTCAAGGGGAATAGATGATAGGGCACTAGTGCTGTAGTGTTCCCTTCCAGGCAGAACCTGAGACCTGTTCAGCTTCATGGGGAAACAGTGACCCTGCAGCAGCAAACCCTCTGCGAGATATTAATCCTGCTGTAAGGATGACAGCGGTGCAAAGTTGTCTTAACATCAGCATTAGCAGGATGGACAGGTGAGGTGTAGAAATAGGTGATACAAGAATTTTGGGACATTGCTTGGGGCCATCCATAAGACCATGCAGATCTAGGTCCTCTAAAGATGCTTCTCCTTCCTGACCCCCTGATGAGCTGTTCTCACGATGCTGAGGCCGAAGGCTGGGACAGAGTGCATATCCTAAGGTAAAGTGGAAATAGAAATATATACCACAACTCATGCTGTTCTCCTTCCTGACGCAATCAAGTACTCTTAAGTTTTACACACCAGTGCACAGATTACTGGCATTTACTAGGAATAATGAGGAGCAGGCTGGCAACTGCTTGGAGGCACATGGAATATACAGGCAATTGCTCTGGAGCATGGGGAACACACAGGCAATTCAATTCCCAACTGGTTTCTAGGCAGGAGCAACCAATTAAAATTAAAAGAATAAAAGACTGCAAGCTTGGGACTGATGATACGCTCTGGAGAGAGGAGTTGCCAACAGCTTGTGCTACAAAGATGCCTCTCTTTCAATGGATTTCAAGTGGTGAAAGAAACTCAGGTAAAAGATCATTCTTTTCTTTTGGCTTCCCTGATTTTCATGTACTCAGTCATACAGCCAAAATTCCTACAAAGACAGACGGGGCTGCTCCCCGTGAATTCCAAACAGCAAGCCAGCCTTTTGAGAGCTGATGCAGTGAATATGCCAGCAGTCAGCTATACTGAGGAAGTGAGATTTTAAAACTGGGTATCAGGTACCTGAGTAGAGAATGTTGAATGATGAGGCTTAGATAATCTACTAATGAGAGCGTGCTATTTTTATATATCTATATCTATCTATGTCTATATATCTATATATTAAATGATTTAGGAATAATAATAAAAAAATCCATCTGATGTGTCTTTCACATTAGTTGTTCATGTGTCTCTGAAGCAAACCTCCTCTTCTGATGAGGAAAACTGAAGTCTGACTGGGTGAGGTTATTAGACATATGTAGGATCTGCAAATCTGGGATTTATGCTGTGTCCATCACAGTGGTCTCTGAGGATCATATGGAAAGTGTGTAAGTTTTAACTGTAATTACAGAACTGCAGCTACCATGGGGCAGATGAAGCTGTAAATCATAATCTGTCATTGGTTATGAAGTCAAAACATGCTTCCCTTGCCTCTCTGAGAAAACATGTGAAAGTTGATTAACTAGTCAGGGAGAGGCTGCTGGATAGGAGAATTTTCACAAAAAGCAGTGAGTTTACTCAATTTTTAAAATTATTTGTATGAAAGAGGATAACACAAAGACTCTTAGTGCTTCAGGATATGGAAGTTCTAATGGTGGTGCAAGGCAAGAATTGTGATCCTACCTGAACTCCCTGCCAGCCAGAGAAAAACTGTGCCCACCAGCTGCTGAAAAATGGTGGCACTAATCCAGTCAAAATCTCTGGAGGTAATGTATGCATTGTTTTAAGATGCATTTTGTCACATGTGTCCTTCACTTGGGAATCAGAGTAAGGAAGTGAAAACTTTCTGGCACTTTACCTCTGTTGGTAACGTAGGAATCACCAGACTCCACACCACAGTACTTAAAAGTCATTGTGGTTCCTCATGTCAACACAATTCTGCTACAGTAGGGTTTGCTTTGTGAAGGATAAACTATGTGGCTTTCAGATTTCTCTTTTGGAGGGCTTAACACAGAAACCGATCCACCAGCAGGTGCAGGATGGAATCATTAATTATTGCTTAGCTTAACAAACTGCATCTTAAATTATGATATCGATTACAATGCTGAATGAAAAGGCTGAGCTGGCGTTATAGTATTTGACACAAGCAGCATTTTAAAGTGTTCACATTGATTGCATGATGCACCAGTATTGTTTTTGGAAAGCAATAGACTTAAAATACATCATTGCATAAAGTGCTAGGTGCTTCTGAATTCATTTACTTAAACTTTGATTAAAATATTTTGTATGGCAAAAGGTGCTCACCAAGAGTTCATGTTCTCCTTAACGAGTACAAGCCAATGTTTGCTGTATCAGTTACCATATAAATGACATTAAAGCACAGCAAAAATACATTTGCAGCATCCCTAGTAAGTTCTGTAGGATCTCCTGACAGGATAAACATGTCTTTTCTGCCCTCCTTTTTTTCCCTCCCCCCCAAACAAGCAATAAAAACATTTTGCATAAACAAATTCCAAATTACAACTAATCATAGGAAAGCTGACAAATGTATGCTATGCTAGTCTGTGAAAATACTAATCAAAGCAGTCTGTCAATTGTTAAAGTTAATGATTTAGATATGCAAAACTCTGACTAAATTTTTGTGGATAATTACATAATTACGCCTGGGTTAACACAATCAAAAATAGCAATTGCATGCTCCATCTTGAAACCACCACAGCAGTTCCCTACTATCTTTTAAAGGCCTCTTTACCCTTGTTCCCCCTGCACACAAAGTGCCGTAGGAAAATAAAAAACTGGGAGTCACCTGGGAAGGAAAAGTAGTTGTGGTAGGTGCCTCCTGCCTGTTTCAGTCACTCTTTGCCCTTTGCAAAAGCAATCCCCTGGAGAACAAAGAACCTGCTAGCATGGGTGGAGGTGTGGGGAAAGACAGCCAGATAATGGAGGATTGGAAACAGGAGAGTTATCTGCTGTAACAAGCTGAAGGAGCAGCACCTCCACCCATGGATTAAAATGTGTGTGATGGTGAGCTTTTCCTGTGGGAGGCATTGCAGATTGAAGGGGAGGGAGTTTATACTTTGTTTTAAAGGTCTTGCTGTCATGCAGGAACCTAGGACTGACAAGGCTTTCCTATGTCATTCATTTTTTCATTAAATTATCAAATCACTCAAAAGTTGCTTTTGAGCCCAGACAGTCCCCTCACAGGTGTTTGCCCTAAAAGGTGCTATCAAGCTCTTCGATCCAAAGCCCACCCCCTTGAGCTATGAAATGACCCCTCCACCTGACCATATGCTTAAAGCCTTTGCTGAGGTGCTAGAGAAAGGGAGACTTTTGGTGGAGGGGAAACAAGAGGGGGTAAGCAAACCAGGTCTTGGTAGGCACTGGTCTTTTTTCAGCTCCTTTGAAAATAGCTCTGAGTCTATTCTAGGCAGCTTTGAAAAGCCAAGTCCTTGGAAATCTTGAATTTCTCTTACACCGCTGTTTCTTTTTCCTTCTTATGTTGGCTTCTTGCTCTCTTTTTATACTAGGTCTGACTAATACTGTATAGAGATCCCAGTTGTCAGGAATCTCAGGAAAGTGACAGAGTATAAATAAAACGAATATTGGGCTCTTTGCTGAATGTCACATTGGCTGGGATGGGGTAATGGTAGTGATGGGGATTTAAAAAGTAATATATCTCTTGTGTAATTTTTTATCATAATTTTTCTATACAGTTTCCATTAAGTAGATGAATGACCTAAATGAAAAAGAGAAATAAAGTGAAAGTATAAAATCAGTCCCTGTCAAGAGCTACATAAAAAGAGCCAAGGCCCCAGCCTTCTGAAACTCCCTGCCTAAACTCCAGAATCTGCAAGTAGGTGTTCGGGTGAATTGACTGGCTTTACTAGTGCCTTACTACTAGTAGGGATCTAACATGTCAGGGGAGCAAATGCTTATTGATGCAGATGTATTCACAACACCAACCCTCTGCCCAGAATATGCTGTCAAAGTCAGCTTTAATCCACTGATGTTTTGGGGCCCATTATTGTTTTTGTTATATTTTCAAGTGTAACTATTAGAAATGCGCTCCGTGAGTTGCTCAGTCTGGATTAAGGGTGTGAAATTAAATAGTGGTGCAGTTGGATGTCTGAATGAAACCCAAAATGTTGTTTTGGAAACCTCACAAGCACCTGGAGCAATATCAGAACTCTGAGGCACTATTCACCAGTCTTACACTGCTTACTTCTGCTGCACTGAGGAAGCAAAAATAAACTTCCTGTACTTAGACAGATTTTAAACATTTTTCTACAAGACAGAAACCAGATGGAATATTTTCACAGCTGACACCAAAATTCACAGTTTTCGTGACTTCTGTGATATTGTGATTTATACAGGGACTTTCTGTATCAGCAGCCCTGAGCAGACAGTGTCTTGCCATTCAAGCTTTTAAATGTTATTTGGATTGGTAGGTCAAAAGATCATATTAGCTGTGTGAAACATGAAGTATCAGTGGATTTAAATGATAGTTCTGTGAGCTGTTCTGTTTTCACATCTTGGCTATAAGTCATAGTAATAAAATATGTTAAAAGTACACTGCTCCAAAATGGATAGCAAACCCTTAAGTCATTTCTAGAAGCAAACGAGAAATTCTTATGTCAGGGCACGAGCACAAGGCTGGCAATTGCTTTAAGCATTTGCAAGATCTTTTAAAGGGAGGACATGAGTGGCAGAAGGCATTCTGTGTGGGGCTGCATATTTCACAGGCAATATTTTCAGATAAACCTGACAAAAAAATGTTGAACATTGTTTCTGCATATTGGGGAGGTGGATTTTTTGTTTGATTGGTTGTTTTCCCCTGCTGGGAATTAAGAAACCAAGTCAAAATTGCTGGTAGACCAGCTGGAAGGAACTGGTGGTTTGTGTGGGACCTGGCAGAGCTTAATGCAGGCAGGGGTTTTTCTCCATGTCCTGCTTTATTTGCTCTACATTTGTACCCAGATTAGCTTGTTATTCTTTGCAGTGGAGATTCTTCCCATCTTTATGGGAATTCACGGTTTCATGGGAAACTTGTCTTGACCTGTACCTGAAAAAAAATTCAGAAATGCATTGGTATTTCTGGTTTTACAAGACTTTCTCTACACATGAGAGCAGTATTTTGGCAACCCTGGTGGCTGCCTGCCTGTTTCCAGATTTTATGTTTTCCTTTCATAGTCATAGCTGATGTGACTTTTGTCTGTGTGGTATGCTGTCTAATCTGAAGCAGCGTGTTGGTGGTTTTGGTTCTAATCATACTCGAGTTCAGTCTGCTGAAGGAGGCGGTGTTGGAGGTATTCCTTGTATGTGTATATTTATAGACTCCCATACTCTGACAATTCACTTTTCTCCCCATCCAAGAGATCTGGTTTGCATAGGGCTCCAGAAATCAGAGAACTGTCTTTTCTTTGATCGGGTGTTTGTTTAGGAAGGGTTGTGTTATTGCTAGGGAATGTAATTTCATAGAATCATAGAATGGCTTGGGGTGGAAGGGACCTTAAAGACCATCTTATTCCAACCCCTACCCTGGACAGGGACACCTTCAACTAGGCCAGGTTGCTCAGAGCCTCATCCAACCTGACCGTGAACACTTCCAGGGATGAGACATCCACACCTTCTCTGGGCAACCTGTGCCAGTGCCTCACCACCCTCATAGTGAAGAATTTCCTCCTAATATCTACTCTAAACCTACCCTCCATCAGTTAGAGGCCATTCCACCTTGTCCTATCCCTACATGGTTGGGAGCTGCAGAGCTGGATGCAGTGTTCCAGGTGGGGTCTCACGAGAGTAGAAGGGCAGGATCTCCTCCCTTGCCCTGCTGGCTGCACTGCTTTTGATGCAGCCCAGGACACAGTTGGCTTTCTGGACTGCAAGTGCACATTGATGGTTCATGTTGAGTTTCTCATCAAACATCTTCAAGCCTTTCTCCTCAGGGCTGCTCTCAATCCATTCTCCACCCAGCCGGTATTGACACTGGGTGTTGTACTGACCCAGGTGCAGGACCTGCTGGACTTGTTGAACTTCATGTAGACCACATCTAAAGCCTGTCCAGGTCCCTCTGGATGGCCTCCCTTCCCAGTGGTCCTAATACCAACCCCTGAGGAACACCACTCATTACTGCTCTGCACTTGGACATCAAATCATTGACCACAACTCTTTGAGTGTGAGCATCCATCCAGTTCCTTATCCATCGAGTGATCCATCCATCCATCAAATCCATACCTCTACAGTTTAGAGAAAAGGATATTGAGCAGGACAGCATCAAGTGTTTTGTACAAGTTCAGGTAGATGATGTAAGTCCCTCTTCTGTCATCTACCAGTGCTGTAACCCTATTATAGAAGGTCACCAAATTTGTCAGCCATGATTTGCCCTTAGTTAAGCCATGTTGGTTGTCATTAATCACCTCCTTATTTTCCATGTGCCTTAGCATAGTTTCCAGAAGGATCTGCTCCATGATGTTTTTGGGCACAGTTGTGAAACTGATCAGCCTGTAGTTCCCTCGGTCTTTCTTTCCTTTTCAGTAATGGGGGTTATGTTTCTCCTTTTCTATTTTCCAGTTTCTTGACAGCTCTGAGAAAGGTGGAGGTATATATAGTTGTAGGTGCTTCCAATATGTGCACCTTATTTTTATAGAAGGATTTATTGTGTAAATCAAGGACAGAATAAATGTTTAACAGGTAATACACAGCCAGGGCAAGGCTCAGTCTCCAATGTGTTTTTCCTGCCCAACCAGGAATTCTTAAGGCATGCCAAAGTATCCTTCAGTCTTCTGGAACATATGTGCCAGTCTCAACTCCACTGCAATGGTGAAACAAAGTAGCATTGAACCACACTTAACCTTTATAGTGAAATGGTACTAGATATTGTTGGACTTCTGTACACCATCCTCCCCCCCTAAAAAAAAGGTAGAAATATGGTAGAGACAGAGGGGGAGGATGGTTAATAATTTACAGCAAATCTTACTGAATTTTGTGCAAAGTAAATATTGTTTCCAATGATATCTGCTGAAAATTGGCATACAATAAAACATTTGGTGATAACATATGGAAGGAGGTGTGAGAGACAGTTGAAGAAGCTTTCCACTTTCCTGTACATGTTTATAATCGAGTGTCCTCAACATTACAGATACTACATATTGAAACTGTCTGTATGCAACCTGGCTTACAAAAAAAAAACCAAAAAAAAAAACCAGCCAACCCAAAACTGTTATGAATAGAAAATACTGGCATTCTCAGCATGTTATTTCTCAATTTGTACCTTTTTTTGCCTGTTTCTTTTCTTTTCTTTTTTCACCCCCAGCCATCTTCAATGAATATAGACACTGTTTTACAAGGTTCATGCTAATGAACAATTGTTTAGAAGGCTGTAGGACAAATCCTTGGTGTTTTTCTGTAGACAGTCTGTGAAATCCAGGAAACCACATTTTAAATATAATGCTGATATATATCTAGGGCAGTTTAAACAAATGCAGTCACTTTTGCAAGATACTTCCTTTGGCTACACTGATCTGGCAAGTTATACATATATATAATATATATGCTTAAATCCCATGTGTACTTGCTTTGAAGTCAATGGGATTACTCGTATGTTTATATACTTTGGTGGTTTGAGGCTTTAAAACATAGAAGGACATTTGACATTTAGAAAAGTAGGGCTGGAAGGGGCCTCAAGAAGTCCTCCTTCTGCAGGATTGGTTATATTTATATCATTTCTCAAAGAATTGGGGTTTTTTCTAGGCTGTTCTTAAAAACATCTGGTGAGAGAGATTCCAGATTCCGTGGTTTTCCCAGGCTCCATCCCAGTGCTTCACTATCTTTGTTATTATAAATGTTTTTCTGTAATGGCTGACCTGCATCTGTCTTGCTGCAAATTAAAGCTGTTATTCATCGAACTTTGTAACATGCAAGAACACAGTGTGTGACAAACTCTTACATATTTAAAGTCTTAAAATTGCCTTCCCGGGAATTCTCATCTCTGAAGACCCCAGAGTTTTCAAATCTCTTCCCCTGGACACATTTTCTGGACCTCTGGTCGCTTCCACTGCTTTTCTTCTGGGGCCCTCCACTAGACCGTCTCTCTGCCTCAGTCTCT
Source organism: Corvus brachyrhynchos (assembly GCF_000691975.1). Classification (NCBI taxonomy): domain Eukaryota; kingdom Metazoa; phylum Chordata; class Aves; order Passeriformes; family Corvidae; genus Corvus; species Corvus brachyrhynchos. The sequence continues at coordinate 1,519,491 of NW_008238448.1, read as the reverse complement.
CCTTTTCATCCCCCATTAAGTGTCATCGCTTTTCTTGACACCACGGTTATTCGTCAGCATCTCTTCAAACTCTGAGCCTCCGTACTTGCAGTTGGTCTCTGCCTTGCAGTCTCTTCCTTTCCATCCCCTATTAAGTGTCATCGCTTTTCTTGACACCACGGTTATTCGTCAGCATCTCTTCAAACTCTGAGCCTCCGTACTTGCAGTTGTCCTATGCATGCCATTTGTATAGTCTGCAAGCACAGTAAGTGTGCTGTGTCATGCCCAGATGATTTATGAAAGTACTAAAACACAATCATATCCACAGCAGAGTTTTTTAATCCTCCTGTCCCTCTAGACGGCTTCGACTATGGGCAAATGATAACTTTCTCTAGACATTACGCCCAACCGCTTTCGTACCTGTCTTGCAATTTTGTTCAGACCATGTTTTGTTAGTGTGTGTGAGAATGACATTTGAGACAGCACCACAAGCTTTACTAAATCAGGAAACGTGACATCTCCTGCTCTGCTTCTGCCACAAGGCCTGCTCCCATATGACAGAAGGAAATTACATTGATTTGACAGGATTTACTCTCTAGAAATCCATACTAGCTGCTATTCATTTCCATGTTATCTTCTAGGCACTTACAAGTAGTTTGAATACTTGTTCTGGTGTTTTTCTGAGGATTGAAGACTGGCTTGTAACATCTTAGCTCTGCTTTCCCTGCTTTGCAGAGCTGGATATTCTGTTTACTTTTTCCCATCCTTTTAGTACCTCATCTTCTATTCTTGCACTCTCAGAGGTGACTGTCCAGTGACTCAGAGAGTTCTCAAGCGGCCATGTAAGATTCCTGACTTGAAAAGCATTGTGCCCAATCAATTTGAAGACCTTTGATTTATTTAAGGGCATATTAATCTGCTCTTTTTAGGCCATTATCTTCCTGCTACTGTGTCTTTTGTTCCTTGTCTTCACTGGCATCTGTGACCTGTAGAAGTTTCTCAGCAGCACTATCAACTCTCCTAAACTGTTTATTTTGCCTTGCATGAAATATCTTGAGTTTAGATTGACTGCCAGGGTTAAATCCTGCTCGTACTGTGTTGAATTCTGCTGATTGTGTTGCTTTTGGATGAAGGCTTAATTATAGACCATGGAAAGAACCATGATTTTTGGTTCCTTCTTGGACAGTAGTCTTGCTGAAGAGTGAATGATATTAACTGCAATAATGGGACCCGAGGTGGGTTGTGATTTGGGATGCCTGCTGACCAGCTTGTGTGAGGGAGGGTTTGAGCTGTTGTATTGATTTGTTTTCAACCAGAATAAATGGCTCAGCCGTCACTCTGGGAGCTTAATGAACACTAATGCCACAGTGTCTGCTCCTCTTTGTTAGATCTGAGAATTTATTTTAGCAAATATATAGTATGTTTAGAGAATAAATTAACCACATTGTATTTGCCTCCTGAAGTTTCTTGTTTGTGGTGGCACTTCCTCCTTTGCAATTATTTACTGTTGGTTGAGTTCCAGAATGGTAGCTTCATCCTTTTTCTGCTTCCCTAAAAAAAGGGAAGTAGGGAGCACCATTAGAAACTTGAGTACATTTTTGAACATAACAGTTTCTGTAATGTCAATTTTTCCATAATCAAAAGAGGAATGTTCAGTTGAGGTTGCTCTTGAGCTGGTAAGAATTCACTGTATATAAATTAAAACTTCCTGTGCTAATTATAATACATTTATGAAGGCTTCTGGTCTCCTTCCTATAGGAGGGTATTTTCATGCCTATTGTATTTTTGCATAATCTGTTTTTCTGAAAGGAAGAAATGTAAAAACTCAGTAGCTGAGGTTGTAATTTTAAGAGGTGCAGTGAGAGACTCAGCTAAAAGAAACTGCAATATTCTATAGAATTTCATGGAGTGTTCTAAGAAAATGTGTCAGTTTCATGAGGGCTCTTATAGAAAAATTCTGCTTTTGTGTGGATTCAGGTGAAAAGGTAAATTTCATGGGATTTCTGAAAATGGCTGGATTTCACTGGTTCCATGAAATCTATGACAGCCATGGAAAAATGCACAGTTCTTGTCATGGAGGAAATTTTTATTGCAGTTTGCGGAACTTTTATTTTCTGTGTACATCTGTTCCTCTGACACATATTATGCATTCTGGACCTCTTTCTCATGTTGTAGTCTCTTCCTGTGAATATTTTACCCCTCTTGATGGATGCATAGTGCTCTGATCCTCAGATGATAGGAATCCATGACTGCCTACAAAGGAGGTTCAGTGTGCAAATGTGGGTGGGGGAAGGGTATGAAAAGTAAGAAATACTAAATACAGTCCTGAGGATTTTGTGTTTTATGGTAATGCCAGCTTATTTCTTGTAATAGAGGAGGGAAAATAATCAGGGCTAAGGAATAGGAATGATTTATCATATTTAACGTGAGATCTAAGCAATGTAGCATCAAAAACCACCTACCTGCAATCTGTAAAATCTGGGTTTGTGTGGAGGGTCCAGCACAAGACCACCCAAGGAGCATATAAAGCTTCAGAGGAGAACAAGTGTATTGTGGTATCTTAATTTATCCTGTAAGTAATGCCCTCGTTGGCTAGGACACAAGTGTGGCTGTAGCATGCTCATGTTATTCCCTGTCTTCATAGAGGCAGCAGAGCTGAAATAGATCTTGCTTTTCAAGGAGAGAAATTAAGACACAGAGGAGAAAAGGAATGCATCCTCAGACAGGGCTTGAAAATCAATGGTGAGATGAGGTGAAAACTTACAGGAAGACTGTGTCAGAAGGGCATGGGAAATGACAAAGAAAAAGCAATATTAGGTAAGCGGAGGAATTGGAAAAGAAAGAGTTGTGAAACCAGTTAAGCCAAATCTATGCAGGGTTTTAAATGAAGAAGTCTGAACAGTGTCTTGAGACAAACAGGGAGCCATCTGATTAGCTTTGATTTAATGATATTTTTTAGCATCTTTGTGTGCCCAAGCAGCCAGAACTGAGAACTTCTGGGGAGTTGCCTTCCCCTTAGCCAAGGGAAGATGTGGAGTGTCCTGGTTTTGGCTGGGATAGAGTTAATTTTCTTCTTAGCAGCTGTTGAAATGCTGTGTTTTGGATTTAGTGTGAGAACAGTGTTGATAACACAGTCATGTTTTGTTACTGCTGAGCAGTGCTTACAAAGTCTCAAGGCCTTTTCTGTGCCTCATCCTACCCCACCAGCAAGGAGGCTGGGGGTGCACAAGGAGTCGGGAGGGGGTACAGCCAGGACAACTGACCCCAGCTGACCCAAGAGATATCCCAAACCAAATGGTGTTATCATGGTCAGCGTATAGAGCTGGGGGAAGAAGAAGGAAGATGGGGTTGTTCAGAGTGATGATGTTTATCTTCCCAAATAACTGCCGTGTGTGAAGGAGCCCTGCTTTCCTGGAGTGACGAAACACCTGCCTGCACATGGGAAGTGATGAATGAATTCCTTGCTTTGCTTTCTGGCACACAGCTTTGGCTTTGGCTATTAAACATCATCACCTTTTGTTATATTCTTTCGAGGAGATTTTGGCCTGCGGAGACCTGTTTTTCCCACTTCACCATCAAAAAACCTGCAGTCCAGCTTTTCTTTGCATTTGTGCTGCATTTCAAGGCCAGGTTGGATGGGGCTTTGAGCATCCTGGTCTAGTGGAAGGTGTCCTTGCCCATTGCAGGGAGCTGGGAACTAGGTGATACTTAAGATTCCTTCCAACACAAAGCATTCTATAAATCTGTGTACTCCATGAATTTTCTTGCTTTTCCATTTTGATTCTCTTCCCCCATTCCCACTGGTGGGGAGTAAGCAAGTGTCTGCATGGGGCTTAGTTGCCAGCTGGGGTTAAACCGTGACATGGAGAAACATCACAAAGTACAGCAGAGCTGATGGTACTATGGGTTATTACTCATGCAGGAGAGAGAGAGGGCATAAATATCAGGGTCCTGGATGATGTCATTGACCACTCCCACGGCCATGAGAAATGGAAAGCAGAAAGCTGACACCAAGGCCTGCTATTGATGCACATGAAGGCTTGTCTATATTTAGTGAAGCCAAGGGGAGGTTCTCAGGGGCAAAAGGAACACATGGAAAGGAATATCTGAGGTATGAGGGAGTTATTTGTATTAACTGCAGTGGACACAGGTATTTGTGCTACATGTTACACTGTTGATTATTGACTGCTACCCACTCTCTTCACTGAACCTAATAAGTTCCTAGGATCTGTATTCCCTTTTGCTCAGTTTCTGTAAATGCTAAATAGATTTTTGCCATGTATAATGCTTTCCAGAGAAAACATCATCACCTTTTGTTGTGTTATTTTGAAGGAGTTTTTGGTCTGCTGGGACCAAGAACTGCTTTTCCCACTTCCCCATCAAACAACTTGCAACCCAGCTCTCCTTTGCATAATCCTATTTCAAATACGAATAATATGAATCCTCCAGTTTATACTAGCAAGGAAATTTGTGTGGTTGTATTTCATCATTGCCTTAGAGAAGAAGAGCAGGGCAGCTGCCAGGCTGTCTGTACAGATTTTCTCTGCTGAAAACTAGTGAAGAAACTGTAGTCATCTTGATAACATATTCAAGATTTTCTTCCCCTCTTTCGCTAGCTCCCAGTATCAGGGAGTTGTGGCTATGCACTTTTCACTTGCAGTAGATAACAGTCTGCCCAGCTCATCCTCAAAGCGTACAGGTAGACAAGGTCCTTCTGTCTCTTTCTCTGGCTGCAGCATCCTGATATATCTGGCTCTGTCTTGGTGACTCTCAGATCTCTCTGGTGATGCCCAAGTCATCTCTAGTTTTAGTGAGCTTTTCAACATAGAGAAGGGGTGTTCAGCTCAAGGACAGCAAAGCCTGGCAGGAGATGTCTGTAATAGTACTGACCAAGTCAAGCCTGTAGATCAGGGAGCTGTGGGAGGTGGGAATGAGTGGTCTGCATCTGGCCTGTGTTGTAGTGACCTCTCTTTTGCCAGGGAGCTAACACATGCTGTGCAGGGTTGATTAGCAGCAGAGCTTCTCCAGTCCCACTCTTTGTGTATGTCAGGGCAGGGCTGGAGATTTTATCTCAGTGGGGCTCTAATGCTGCACCTGGTCCCTGTGGTGTAGGAATCAAAGCTCAGCATGATATCTTGTGGGGTCAGAACAGGATGTGTTGGTACTTCTAGTCAAGAACATAAATCAGTTATGATCTCTGAAACTTCCCAGTTGCTCCTTTTCCTTACATCCAGTGCACACTTGTATGTTTTGTCAAGTCAGGCAGGAAGAAAATGTCCACTCATAATACGTTTTGGCAGACTCCCTTTTTCCCCAGAAGCAATTTGTGCCAATATTCTCTCTATTCTATCAACTGAGTATACGTGGCTAATGCCTACAAATTTATTCATGCTGATGGGCCCCACTTGCTGAAAGTGTTCTGTTCACACCAGATGCTGCAACCGTGACCATACTTTTGTGGATTAGCACACTTGATTAGATATGAGTACAGAACTGGAGATCACAGTGCAAGGGCATGGGCTATCTCAGCCTTTAATCTCAAATGTACCTCATGGGTAAAGGTAGTTGGATTAGTACCATCATCACAGGTAATCATATAATTTTACCTTTCAACCTCATTGATTGTCTCCACCTTGGGAATCTCCAAAGATTCATGGAGAGATGTGAGGCCCCAGGACACCTGAGTTCACATAAGCAGAGATCCACATTCCCTGTGGTGGTGGTTTCTTTCCAAGGAAGAACTGGGTGACAACCCAGCTATTTCCTTTCGAGTGTTTCCTTTCAAGACAATCAGAGGCAGTGGGACTTGGAGTGCCTGACACCCTGCTTTTTGCATGGATCTGACATCGTCATTTCTTCTCCAGAGTAAGCTGGCTAAATTAATTTGATTTTAAAGAAGTGAAGCACTGAGGCTGTGCCTGACATTTTCAGAATTTCAGGACGCTGTGTTCCCAAATCAATATGCTGATTTAGTAACATAACTTATGCTCAGGAAGGCCACGTGACACTCTCAGACCCATCTATCTTAGTTGAGCATTTCTATTAGAGATGTGCAAATCCTTTCCAAGACTGCAAGTGAGATTTTACAAGTTTCCCAGTAGAAGGGGGTAGTGTGGAATTACAAACACCCTGCTATCCCCTGCACCAAACACCAGATTTGAATATGCCCCTTTTCTTGTTTGAGTCTCAAGCAGGCCCTGACACAGGACCATCTCTGTACTGCTAGAAGTCAAATAGACAGGTGCACACATCCATCGATGTGCAGATATAGCAATAATAGCCTACTGCCCATAAAATATGCACTTCCATATGCAGATAAAGATCCATTTTTAAGCAGGCACTTTAGGGAATCAAAAGATGCACTTGAAAAGGTAAAAGGGTACCTCAAGAGAGATTTAAGTTTTTCACAGATTTAAATAGAATCAGAATAGTGCACAAATGTAGTCTGGGTCTGTCTACATGAAAACAAACCAAATATATTTTGGCCATGTAGCTCATTTAATATGTATCAAAAGTGTCTGGCTGTAGGCCATTCATGTTTATGATACCCATGGAAACAACCTATTTGAGTCAGCGATGGTTGAGTCACTCAAACAAAAAGTGACTTTAGGACACAGACAATGTGAGTGAACTTATTCTGGCAAAAGTGTTGATAAAAGTATATCACAAAAAATGCTACTTTCCTTTTCTTTGTTAAACAGCTGGTGGTGCAGCCATCTTACATTACACAATGCTTTGAGTTTATACTTCCTTTTACTTATAAGGTACTGGCAGCTGAATCTTCTAATAGTGCTAGAAAGGTCTTTGTGTGTTATTTCAAGATGCACAGAAATTGTGCTTTAAATAGTGAAACAGTTAGTTGATTGTAGCAGTGAAGTTGCCTACCTTCTAAACTGGTACCACTTATTTCTGTGTAGGCCCAGCTTTGATTGAGGATATTTCAGTACCATCCTGTTTACCTGTAGGGATGTTTGCCTGACTACAACTTTTAAGGACAGGCTTAAGTTTATGCTGGAAAGTGTCTGCACCTTACCAAAGAATACAAATGTTCTTCTAAGTGCCTTTCCTTACTCCAAGTAGCCGCTGTACTCCTGAAGGCATCACATCTTTTATGCCCTATGCAGTGACTGGCAGAGCCCAGCACAGCAGAACCCTTTGTGCTCACCAGGTAACCAGGATTTGAAGGATCACTAAACTTAGCCATTTTGTATCTCAATCCACGAGGCAGCACTTTAATCGTGTATTTTCAAGGTTAGAGTGTTCGTTTTGGCCTCATACTTGCTAAGTGGCACAGAGATGTTATGCACGGTACATGGTAATGCTATAATTTATTGCTTTCTAAAAGCCACCCAAAGTACTGCACTGTAATCAAATAGCACTTCTTGATGACACTGCGTGCTCCAGATATAGCCTGAAACAGACTGACACAAATAAGTCATTTAAAGGTGCACAGCCAATCAGAAATTCTTGTCAGATGGAAGATTTGTGAATTAGCAGTTTTCTGGTTTTAAATTATGGCTTTGTCTTAATGAGACATTTGCTAACAATGAAGCTATGTACCTGCATTTGGTCTGTCCCTGCTACTCTAAACAAGGTAACTGATATGGCCATATTCTGATCTGCAATGTGGGACCAACCTGAGCTTAGTTTGCCTCCATGAGAAGAAAATAGTCCTGTTACTCCTACTCCTTACTTAACTTTGGTTACTGACCAAAAAAACACACAGTTTTTATACTGGGGGAAAAAAAAAATCAGAAGACTTAAACAGAAGATGAAAGTTGCATTCAAAGTGGCTATTTCGAAGTAGGGTTTGTTTAGGTTTTTTTACTGTCAAACTGTGAATGCCCCACAATCTAACTGCTTTCTGCCTCAGTTGGTTCTTACAAACATTATCAGGTTACTTGAGTTAGTAAGGAAGGCATTAGTTTTTATCAGGCTTGTATAATTTAAAGTCTCTCCTTTTTCTTTTGTTACCCTTTTTGGAAGTCACTGTAGACAGTCTTTCTCCTGAATTCCCTTTTTTTTTTTTTGTGAGGACCCTCAAGTGACCACTTCTTACTATGCTCCTCCAGGAACCCTGGCTGAGCAAGCTCACAGCTGGTAAGGCTTCACCTCTTACCTTTGCTGCAGTGCTTCTGACTCCTTGAGTGGTCAGGCTTCCGCCTGTGCTGTTTTCTTGGCTCTACCAGACATCTGTGCTCAATGTCTGCATGTTTACTGGGGTGTTGTACAGCCCAGTCCAGGCATCCTTTCTGCCACACTGTCCTGTCATTTGCCCACCAGTTACAGGAGCTGCTCTTCCATGCCTGAAGGTACCTTGTCCAGCACCTTCAGGTACAGAAAACAGCCTCAATTTCTTGTGACTGGGGGAGATGGGTAAATCTTAACGCATCTGTTGGCTGTATTTCTGAGACTACTTAGGAGGTATTTGTAGGGGTAGATCAGCCACCACATCTGCGTGAGGCCAGATAACGTTTACAAATTGTCCACTGGATTTTTAGAGTTCTCAGGGACAGGCATCATTACTTCATTATCAATCATTATTGACAACAAGTAAACAAAGTTCATGGTATATTCAATATTTCACGTAATTCTTGGTGTAATATTGCTCTGTGTCTTTGTAGAAATGTAACCTGTGTCCCAGGAAACAATGGCCCACATTTGACATTGGGAATACGTCCAACAACATAAATGCAATTTTGGCACCTTAATTTGTAGAAATGTACTATTTAGCTACATCTGATATATTTTTAAATGTTTTTCAGTACAATTCACTTGAAGATAATTTATTGTGTAAGACAACTTGGCCAGTGCTACAGTTCTTGGAGACCTGTGTTCTGTAGCAGAAAGAGAAGCTGGTGTATTTATGCCTTCTGAATCCAGTGGAAGTCTGTCTGTTGACTTTCATGGGGCTCTGGATTAGATCTTTAATGAACATCTCCTGATATCATTATGGGAGCAAATATTGGAGCAGCATCATGAAAATTTCAGATTTAGTCGATACGAAGGATTTATTAAATTTTTTTTAGAACATACAGTGGTTTGAAAATTGCTTCTTGAAAATTGCTTCTTTACCTGCTGCTCTGTTCATGCTTATCCCACAGTGACCTGAGCCACACAAAAGATTATTTTGTCAGAAAGAAGCTGAGGCCAAGATTAGGGCAAATGAAGAAACCATGCAAAATAAAAGCAACTGATTGTTTGGAAACAAATAGACAAGGTGCAAATCCAAAAATCAAATCTGAATGCACCCAAAGAGACGTGGGGAGAACTTTCTGAACCTGTTAATTTCAGAAGTGTGGCATGTTGCGTTGCAGAGAACCTAATAGTTTTGAAATGTAAACACATGGTATGTAAAACATAAACCACAGAATTAATGAATCATGTTAATTTCACACTGCCCCCGCTTTGGACTAATTAGTGCAAATTAAATGTTGCACTTGTCAAGCAGAGCAGTTTGTGCACCATGTATTGCATTAAGAATTATTTTTGGATCCATTTGCACAATGTGAAAATAGTGCGAAAATATTTTATTTCAATTAGTGGTAGTTTTACAGTCATTAAAAGATTTCTTTAATAGGCTTAGACTCCCATGGCCTGCACAGCTGCATGAGGTCTGGTTTGCATTTAAAGGTGGGAAAAGATGTAGTGGGAAGGAGGACATTTAGCTGACTGGATTTACTTAATTACCCCCCACCCCATTCTAAAATGCCAGACCAGGCTGGTCAATTATCTGTCCCTTCGTCAGAGGCCAATTGCTTAATTGCAAATTATCCATAATAATTACACAGCCAAATAACTACTGGATTTATTTTTAATGAATGTGGAAGCCCTTAACAAGGATTTAAATGTACCCACCAGGATTAGTCAAAATCGACAGCTATCAAAGGGCTGGAATCTGCCACTCTCACTTCTGTGGAGGAGAGCATCGCTCTGCTTATTTCCTGTTCATTTTCAGTGAGACTCAGAGAAGTGAAGATGCTGTGTCCATGCTCCGTAATGTTTATAGGGTCTAACATTTCCATTGTTTCAGTGAGACAGACTGAAAAAGAGGGATTACTGAAAATGGAAAAGGCTGTCAGAACGTGGGATGCTGTGAAGCCGGGGCAGAATATAGGACAGAGTGGAAATACTGCCTTTGCTGAAATGAGATGGAGCTCTGCCAAGCAGCAAAAAAAGGGATTGTCAAAACAGCAGCGCGCTCCCCCTCGGAGGCAT
>NW_008238448.1:1506748-1509240 GCF_000691975.1 Corvus brachyrhynchos | reverse complement strand
CCTTCCCCCTCGGTGGGATGCAGCGCTCGGAACTGGCCGGCAGCAGCAGGGATGTAATTAGCGCTGACACAAAACACAAGGCAAGGCTTTTGACGCTTGTTTTTCAGTTCTGACAGAGAGGAAAATCATAAGAAAGGTGGCCTTTTTTTAAATCTTTTTTTGTGTTTTGCTTTTTCCTTCCCTCCCCCCGCCCCCTTAAATAGCTTTCTCTCTTCAAATTACCTGAAACCACTGGGTACGTGGGCCACGTTCCATGGTGCTGCCCACTTGTCCACACTTGTCAGCCTGGAAAAAAGAGGTGTACTTTATTGAAATACTAAAGGAAATGAGAACAGGAATTTAAATATAATGCTCTGTCTGCTCACGGGCAGACGAAGACGATTCAGTAGTTGAAGACGTAACAGAAAATTTGGAGTGTGAAGGAGGAAATAAACTGAAAGCAAAGGAGCATGCAGAGGGGAACTAAGCTTTATAACGTGGTGCAGGTAAATTTAAGTGGCTGAACTGTTTTTGAAATGGAAACTTGGCATCTGTCTGCTCTCCATCTTGCCTATATTGGTGTCCCGAGGTCCAGTTCAGAAAGCTGTGTCCCACTGTGCTAACCTCTGTAAAAACACTGTAACTTGGTGTCTCCCAACACTATTGCCCAGCATCTAAGCAAAAGCATTCTCTCAGTTCTGATTTGCTTTTTCACTTCTATGTTGCCTGCTCTTAGTAGGTCATGTGTAAGCAATTTTTTCTGATGCTTTTTCTAGGAGGTTAAGTAATTAACTTGGAGGAGAATGGGAAGCTGTGATCTCGCCTCACTTTGAAAGGCCATTTCCTGAGATTTCTGCAGCATGGCTCTTCCTCCTCCTAAATTTCTTACACTGAATTCTTGCATTGGGAGTTAATATTATTGACATCAAAGCCACAGCTGGGACCTTTTTTGATTGTGAAGTATTCTATGGAATATTATACTCCTAAAGGAGCTTTAACAATGACAGAGTGAGGCATGATGAAATATTAAACTGTTTTGTTTTGAGGCTTGGTTTTTTTAATGGCTTAGCCCTGTCTGCTTGTACCCTGCTCTGATGGGTGTCAAAGTTTGCTAATGCAAACACAGCCTGAAAACTTCAGATTGTGCTTCATGGCTCAGTGGTTAGAGGACACAGTCCTGAAGTTCCTGAAACATGCCTGGATCTTCCTGAAACATGCCTGGATCTACATGAAATAGTGACCCCATAACTGGTAGAAACTTGACTTGTCATCAAAAATCTGAATTTATTTAAGATGTAGCTGATCTCCCAATTATAAATTCAGTACCATTCATCATTTTCATCTATGACTTTGAATAACTTCTCTAGTCTGTTTCTGTTGTTGTCAGTCTGACGGGTTTGTTCCTTACAGGGTTAATTAAGAATACACTCTGGTTCCTACACATGGAATCTGCATGTTAAAATCAATGTGGATTTCTACCTACACTCCTTGTTTGCAGAGAGAAAACGAAGACTCTGCACTATGAAAACAGCTGCTGGATTCATTCTCTGTACCAGGTGCCAGTAATGAGGTGGGGAGGAAGAATCATCCATCCATTCTTTTAAATTGAGCAGATATTTTCTTTCCTATTATTCTAATTGATATACCATACCCTTCAATGTTTTTATGATCATTTTCTCATTCCTTCCTCCTTGGTTTCTTTTCCCCTTAAATATACATCCCAGTCTGCACTGCTGTTTGCTCTTCGTAAGTCATGATGCAGTTTTGATTCTTAGTCACATTAAGAATATCTGTTTCCAGTATTTCCAGCCCTGAAATAAATGCCTGTAATCGTTAAAGGTGCCACAAAATTCCAGCACTGTTGTTTTTTCTTATATTTTTATTTTTAGTCTGGAACCAGTGCATCTTCCAGCTTCCTCAACTCCCTTATAATTTGTTTAGCATGAACACTTTTCTGAGAGCAATACTAGGTACAGGCACCTCACCTTTTTTTTTTTAATTTAAGATTTCTCTTTTCCTTCTCTAATGTGGATTTTTATGCACCAGAAATGATTGCAAAGGAACCTTTTCCTCAGCCCATGTTTCTCAATGAATCTTCCCTTCCCATGTTCTTTGTCTTGTCACAATAAATAATCAACAGTTCCAAATAATGTTGTTATTAAAATTTCCTCAAGGAATAATTGTTACCGATACTGTTAAGTGTACTGAGAAATGTCGGGGGGTTACTGGGAAAGAGGAAATAGAGGAATTAGAAGCAAGAGAAGGTAATAACCTGTCCCGCCGCCCCCGGGGGGCGGGTCCTTGTGACGCGGCCCGGCGGAGCGCCGCGATGGGCTCCGCCCGGAGCATCCCCGGAGAAACGCGGCTCCCCGGGGCTCCGCTGTGTCCGGGACACACGCCCGCTCCCACCGCGTGCATCGCTTCGTGCTCTGGGCCTGGCAGTGCCGGCCGGGCCGGGCTGCTTCGCTTGCCGCAATGGCAGCCTGTGTGTCGCTGTTCGCCGCCTGCTGTGG
>NW_008238448.1:1503005-1506586 GCF_000691975.1 Corvus brachyrhynchos | reverse complement strand
CTTCCCTTCCCTTCCCTTCCCTTCCCTTCCCAACTGCTATTGCCTGTACTGAAGTAAGGTTCTGCAGGTACTTTTAGCCATACACACATATAAATTTACTTTATACCACATTTTTTCTGTATAAGGTTCTGCAGGTACTTTTAGCCATACACACACTTTATACCACATTTTTTCTGTAAAAAAAATCATGAAAATTCGGTAGAAAATAACGTATTTGTTTCTGCTCAGACATTTAACTCCTTAACGCCTCAGATTTTTTTTTTAAATATCATTTAATCCAACCTGTCCACTTTGTTAGTTTGGCCTGGTACCCCGTGTTTCTGCTCCTCCTAAATGAAAAGTAAAGCATGGCAGAGAAGCAGGCGGAACAGCAGTCTCTGTTGTGAATATACATTCAGGGAGTTCAGAGAATCTCTTTGGAAAAGAGGTACTCAATGGCTCACCCAAGATAGAAACTGTGGCTTTGCTTCAATACCCTATTGCAACAATGCCAGTGCTGCTGGCATTCCCCGCTAGGAAGGGCTGTGATCTGCCCAATAACTCTTTAAAATGCATAAAATCAGATTGGAGGGAAAAGAGGAAATTATCCTGGGTCATCCTGGGAAGCCCTGAAAAGTCCGACGAACAAAAGTAAGGAACATCTAGAATGAGCTAAAGGGAAGATGAAGCTTAAAAAAACATTTATAACAGGGAAAGCACAGAATGGCCTCTCAAGTGATGTGAAGGCCTCTTGTATTTGAATACCTCATTAGGCAGCTGCAGGGGAAGGAGGCACCTAAATATCTTAAAATATAGTCCCAAAAAACTAAGATTTTAAGCTGTCTGAAAAGGGAAGTGATCTTCTATTTCAGAATATGAAAATGTGGGGTGAACGGTTACTTTCCACTCCATGTGTTTAAGATTTGTCTCATCAATCACAAACCTAGGAAATAATAGTAAAGATTTATATTCTGTATGGCTGTGTACTGGCTTATTCAGAGAAATACAGAACGAGAAGGGATGTTAGAAGTCCTACTTTATGAATTAAGTATCTTGTAAGTGGAAGTTGTATCCTGTGAAGTGATTGGCTCTGAACATGTGTAGAGCTCTATGGGACTATCTCAACACTCATGGTTGGGTGGGTACCTGTGTGTCCCTTGTGAGATCAAGGCACATCCTAGTTTAACATGGAAAAACTCAAAGGCTGGGGCAAAAGCATTCAAGGTATATAGAAATACTCTTTCCTGATGCAGATATTTCAATCTTTTGTTCCTTTAAAAAGAAAACCCAACCTTTTTCATTCAATCTTAGGCATGACATATTTGAAGTTTTAGGATAAAACTGCTTTTGATTTATGATGCTGAGCTAAATTTTAAAATGGAGGAGAGGAAAAAAAGGCATTCCAAAGGTAAAATTTGGAATTAATGCTAAAAAAATTCAGTATCTAGACAAAATTAAAAGTAGCTAAGAATAGGAATTCAAAAACTACTCTGCCCTCTCAGTACGTTGCTGCCATGACACTACAGTAATTTATTGCTGCAGAACATTCCCTTCTAGAACTCTCTAAATATTTTAAGGAATTTCAATTACATATTGCAGGGGAACATCTTTAAAAGCGTTCAGGTTTGCTAGCTTTAAGGACCTTAGAGAAATCCACATGCAGAAAAGCAAACAAACCAGTGAGAAATGTACACTGTTTAATTAAAATACTAGGTTTTGGCACATTCTTTTTGTTACTAACTGTGACTTATTAAGGAAAAAACTCCTGCGTAAAATCCTTTAAGTGTACAGATAGATATTTTTTTTTTTTTCTTCTGAGCTTTGTACAAATGGCTTGTATTGTCACCAACAAAACAGTCATAGACTTGGGTGTATGTTTTGCTCTTTTCATATGTTAATGAGTTCTGGACTGCGTTGCACCATGTATATGATCGGCCGTTAGTTAAATGCTCATTGTCCTGAGAAATGTTGAATTCATTATGAGAGAGAGAAGTAATAGATTCCCTATCTTCATCTCAGTAATCAGTTGTTATGATAGATGCTCAATTGCTGTGGATGCAGGCAGACAGGAGAGCTGCTCGTAAAGAGCACCCTCAGTGCCAGTCAGAACTCTCTGGCTCTCAAGTGTCATATGGAAACACACAGGTTATTTTTGCTACACGATTGTATGCAATTAGGAGGTGTAGTTCCCAGGCTGTTACAACTACAGAGTAGGTATTTTCAACACAAAACAGCTCTCCTCCTTTCACACCATGTGAATCTTTAACGATTTCGAAGAGTATGATTAAGAAGGGGGAGGAAGGCTTGGATGCTTCAGTAACTTGTTAAGGGCTCAGTTATAGCTGTCTGTCCTGTACTGCCTGTTTCTGCAGTGCAATGCATGATATTTCACAGCAAATTAATGCTGCGTAAAGCATACTTCAAAAATTCAGTTTGGGAGGCAGTAAATAGTGTTTCTGTTTTCTAACTGGCGTTTACTTGGGAACCGGACTTTTCCTGTGATGTTCTTCACTTCACTTTGATGCTGAACTCTGCTTTTGCCTGCTTTGTGAAGTTGCATAATATAAGTAGGATGTCTCCATCTTTAGAAATAGATACTGGCTTCCTTTCAAAGCCTAAACTGAGGCTACTGCTAGTAGATTAGGGTTAAAAGGAGTTGTGAGAGGGTTAAGCCTCTACCATGATAATAAGTAACAGAGCCCTTTTTGGGAGTAATGCAGAAATCTTGGCACATCAGGAAAGATGTGCTTGTCCTTTGTTGATTTCTCTCATATCAGGAATCAGTGCTGCAAAGGAGTGAAGATCCTGGGCATGATTCCGAGCCTCGTGGACTAGACTTGGCTATGCAGTTCAGTGAAGTACCCCATCTCTGCTTGCACCAGCCTAGCTTCTCCCAGTGAGTACAGCAAGGGAAATGCACTGCAGGAGCTGATGAGGAGCTCTTACATAGGTGTGATCACTATTAAAGATTTGTTCCCAGTTTTGATCTTGGTGGCATCAGTGCTCTCCTAAAATCAACCAGCAAAGAAAATGTAGCTGAGAGCAGTGTGGCTATTTATTTTTACAGTCTCTTGTATTTGTGGTCTCAGTGGTGGGACCTGATGGTATCAGTGCCCTAACTCAGAACATCTCTCAGCAGGCACTCAGCTCACCAGCCCAGCCTGGGCTGTATGGTACTAATTAATTCTAAAGAAGGCTAGGTGGATTTCAGGTATGATATTATTAGTACTGAGGTAACTGAGTGACATACCAAAAGAATTTCAAATTGCTAGCTCAGTTATGAGCATAAAGGACTCTGGCTTGTTCTTGCTTAAATACCCTCTTTCTACATTCCCTTGGCTGCAACTAAACTGCAGAATATTTACCTGCCTGATTGTTGTTTGTAAATCTGGGTTCTTCCCTCCCCCCATCCACTAAATCTTCCTTAGATGCTAAGAGGAAAAAATAGTGTACAAGAAAGTGGCTGTACAGCTTTTCTTTTCTGTTCTGCCGCTCTGTGTAGAGCTTTTTGTGGCACTCAGGGGTGCAGTAGGGCTTGAACAGTCCAGACAGTGTGCCAAGGCGTATTCCTGTAGGACATCACTAGAGATCCCTGCTCATAA
>NW_008238448.1:1464314-1502985 GCF_000691975.1 Corvus brachyrhynchos | reverse complement strand
GTGAAGCAGGAAGGACACAGAGGTGTAATTAAGGACTTACAGAGAAGACAGAGAGAGAAAACTGAGAGAAAGACCATAGTGAACAGATTGGTAGATGGGAAACAACCTCCCAGGGCCAGGCTGAAGACAAAGGGGCTGAAACATAGAGTAAAGAAAAAAAAAAGGTAATGTCAATTTTGGGGTATTATATTAAGACGAAAAGCTGGGCCAGTCCCAACCAGCCTGTGTGGAAAGTCCAAGAGCTGGCTGGAAATCAGAAGGCAGAGGCTGTGAAAAAAAGGGAGAGGTGGAAGAAAGGAGGGTTGGCCTTGAGAGCAATAAAATGTGCTGTGCTTTGTGCAGGATTGAAAATTGTTCAGCTGGGAAGGTGCATTTGGTTGTGGACAAAATGCTCAGAAATCTACAGGGAGAGATGGAAAAGGTCTTTTACAAAGAGGCAGTGTGAAGAGCTTTGCATAGAGATCATTTTTAACAAAGTAAAAAGGGTGGTGACTTCATTAAAAAGTGCTTGATGCTTACCACAGTTTAGATACCGCAGGCCACTTGCCTGGGTATCTAAACACAGATTTAAGGGCACAGCTTTGCATGTGTGAAAGAAAAAGAAGTGGAGTGGTGGGCTTGGTCTACCTTCTTTGCTGGTGTAAATGTCTGGAAATCAGATTTACCTGGATGTTAGAAGGCACAGATTACTGCTATTATAGTAGATTGTTGGCAACTCAGATTGTCACTCTTAAAATCAAGAGAGTCTGAGATAATGGAAAGAGAAGTCAGTGGAGCTCTTGCAAGCCTTGCTAGTGCAGAATCTTCCTGGATGTTTTTAGTTATGAATCAACTTCATCTTGGTTTCTAATGGGTGATTTGGAAGCTAGTGCCCGTTTGTGAGAAGCACTTTCATACCGATAATATTGTCATATGTTGTTAGTCTCACAATTTATTTCTGTGTTTGGCTAGCTGCTCTCATAGCCTCTGAAGTCTAAAATTGAACATAAATTCCATACCACCTATGGTGCTAAATACCAGTTTTAATGCAGGTTTTTATTGTATTTGGCTGTGACTGAACAGAAACTAAAGAATACAGGCAGCATTAAGAGCCTCTTTAGAATTTCAGCCAGTCCCCTCATTCTGACTAGGGGCGTCATGAGAAACTGGAAGTGGGATAAGTGAATGGGGCTGTAGGGGAGTTTGAGGGCTCCTTTTCTTCCCTTCTTCAGTTCCTTGAAACTTTCATTAAATTATGGATAAACCCTCAATAAGAACAAAATAGTAAAAGAATGACAGCTGAATTTTTAGACTCTGATGACCTAAAAAATAGCTTTTCAGACATAAAGAAACATAAAGGATTGAAATGTACGACTGTAAACATCCAGACGTTATACTGTCTTTTTTCAGATTCGGCTTCTGATATTCACGTTCATGAATAGCCTATTTCAGTGACATTACTGGGACAAAAGCCCTATGGGTGTAATTCCTGTTACTTCACTAACATCAGTTAAAGTCAGCATCTCTATGCAGATTTGAACTCGCTTGATGAATTTTGTGAGGTTTGTGTTATACGTGCAACAAGATGTGTCTGCTGACACTATATGGGTATATATTGGAATCTGGTGTACTGTCAGCTGTGTGGGGAGAAGGCTGCAAAGTGCAAACAGAGTAGAGCTTGACCAAGCAGCAAAGGACTCTATGAGGTGTCCTCTGTAGGGAAGAGTGGGAAGGGAGTTTGTGGGTAGAAAGTGTTGCAGAACAGCAGCTAAGGACTCCATGGAACAGGTACTCACAAAAGCACTGAATGCCTACAAGCTGTTCAGCAAATACCCTTCTATGAATTTGAAAGGGACTGTGAGCACCAGACAAGTAGCATTATTAATATGGCTTGTTCAGCAAGCTAACATTAAGCTAAGTGAGGGAGTAAGAAACAGTTAACACACTGCTGCAAAAATGAGAGGTTTATTGCAGTTGGAAAGAATGAAACTCTGCAACTACAGTATTAGTTTTCTGTGAGGGGCCAAAACAAAGGGAGAACACTTGAAACACATAGATTTAAAATTTAGAAGTTGCACAGGTAATTTGGAATCCTTAATTCAGAAACAGATTGTAATGGGCATCAGAGACCCAAACCATGAACAGAGATGTTTGAATATCCTGAGTTAACCTTAGCAAAACAGTAAGGATGGAGGAGGCCACAGCACAGAGGCAGACCAGACTGCAGATGCTGGAAGGAAAACCAAGGCGATGATCCCCTGAATCGGGGCCACAACCTATCACAAGCCCATGGGAGCACAGGAGGCAAAGCAAAACCAGTGACTCCAAGGGGAAATCTGCAAACGTGCACAGAGCTCTCTTTATATGCTGCCCCAGCACACTGAGCTATCTGCATGTGATGGCTTTCAGCAGGCTGTGTGAAATGATTTGGTAGCCTTAGCTGAGTCCCACCACAGAAATGCCAAGCTTCTTAAGCTGCTTAACAGGCTTGGCGAAGAGGATAATGATTAACCGTTTATTAAAGTCAGCCCCTCCAGGTCAGAATGAGGGATATTGGTAGTGAGAAAGCTCGTGCTGCTCTTGCCTTCCCAGTGCCTTTTATGCAGATAGAGGACTTTAGCCTTTGGGGATACAGTCAGTGGTATTAAATTTACTTAGAAGTATGAAGTGCCTTCATTTCAGCACTGAATGCCACTGTGGGCCATTGTAAACTTCCCCCGTGCAGTCTGAATCTCCTTAAAGGCAGACATGCACTGGTTTCTCAGAAAAGCTCCACTGAGAGCATGCAGTGTACATGTCAACTTAATTAAATGAATTTGTTTAAAATATGATCGATGGTGTGTGAAATTATGTAATTATTCCATAAATACACTTTGTTAATTAATTAATATTTTAATTAAAGGGTAATTGGAAACTCTTTGCATTACTACCTTTTTTGAAGGACATGAATGTGGCTTTACCTCATAGTCACTGATTAGACCAAAAACCCCTTTTTTTTAAAAAAAGCAGGTATTAAACTAGGAGCCCAGGAGATTAAAAAAAAAAAAAAAAAAAAAAAAAAAAAAAAAAGGGCACAAGATGACTGCCATGTCCCAGTTTGCCATAGGAAGGAATTTGGCTGCCCTTTAAAATCTTCGCTTTCAATCAGCCTTCAGTTTTTCTAATATCCTTCATGTCTCTTATTCTGGGAGAGTGATTGTCTCTCTGGGAGTTTTGCCTTGAAATGTCTCTCTGGAAAAAGAACTTGGAACAAAGTGCTAGTTGTTGTTTGAGAGAGGCTGGTATTAGCAGTTTGTCAGAGCTAGACATAAATCCCTCTTTTTCCCTTATAATCATTTTCCTCCAGTATTGTTCAGTTTACCTGTTTATTTTGAAGACTATCCATATTAACAAACCCAGACTCCCTATTACTCACTGCCAGAACAGCACGCCAATCCCCAGACAACTTTTTGTAACTGCTGGTGTGGAATAAATGAAAAGAAATGACTGGAAACCAAGACAGAAATGACTGTGGCCCTTATCTCGCCCCTGGAAATTCATATATAATTCACACTGAAGCCAACAGGCTAGGAAGGGCAAATTTGAGGCCTGTCCGTGAAAAATTATCAAGGGCCCACAAATTAAGGCGCTAATTTTGCAAACTTACCCAATTAAATGTGAATGCCTTCTGTGAAGGCCAGTAAAAGGGTGCTGCTTGCAGGTCTAAACTGAGCTATGCTTTCATTTGAAGCTTTGGGATGTAGACAAATATGAACCAGGGAATTCTGGACAGTAAGTAGTTATTCTGCGTGTTTTGATCTTCTGCTTACCTGGCAAAATTAAACTGATAAGTTTCTGCAGCTGTTAACCACTCTGCAGCTGCCTGCTGCTCCTGGATGCCTCAAGAGCTCGTAAGTGTTTGACTGTGACTGGTCTAAAATGTTGGTGGTTTGTGATTTCTTACCTGTCCTGCAGTACCATACCCATTGTAGACCTGGAATGTCCTAAGAGAAATCATAAGTTCATCACAGTGACAGCACTTTAGTGTGTGACATAAGAGGATTGTATGAGGCTAGCACAGAAAGAACAAGGAGGACCATAACTAGCATAGGGACGAATAAAGTCCAAGTCACTCAGGGGTAGATTACAGCACATTTAGGAATGTGCATCTGTTTGCACAGGAAAACTTACACAGCTTTTCAGTGATTCATAGATTTTTTTAAAACAAAATGTGAGATTTAAAATATTTTTTGAATTCCTAATTGCAAAACTGAGCTCACTGTGTTGTGTTCTCATAGAAAAGCTACCCTTTTTTGTCTTTAAATCCAACAGTGAATCGCAAGCCATGCCTGACTTATTCATGTGTGACATGTCAGGTGCATGAGAGCTTACATCACATGCTATGCCAATGCATAAAATTTTTAAACCTGTCCTTGACAGCTGAACAATTCAGCAACCTGGACACAAGCTGCAAGGATCAAAAAGTAGGACAAAATTACAACTGTTTATACAGCTTTGCACAATGCCATGGCAATGCTTTTTGCAAGAAGAAATATTTACTGAGAGTAAACACAGTTTAGAATGAGATTTAGTGTCTGTGTCTTCTCTGCAGAGGTCCACACACAGAACGCTGGGTTTAATGCTGCTTGAAGAGCCTGAGCTTTTTCCTTGGTGAATCCTCTGTTTTTTGAAGGTACAGGAACATTTGGCTTAAGAGAAAGTGTCCATGATATGAAGAAATACTTGCATAAGCAAAAAGGAAATTTAATGTGAGTTCTACTTCTCTTTTTTTGCCATACTGCAGATTGTTTGACAGGAGTGATACCAATTAGTGCCAACGATGGCATAGTTTATGATACTGACATCTGTCCAAGAGAACCTGGCCCAAAAACATCAAACTTATTTTGCAGATGTCACTGAATAATCATTAGGTGGTGATAATTTTCAGTTGTCCGATGGGGAAAGGTTCGAGCATATTAAATGGTTCAAGTTTCTGAATTTCAAAAATATTGCAGTGAGAATTTTCACTTGAGACAGCAAGCTGAGGGTTTACATTCCATTATTTGCTTCCTTGCAAAGCATAGGAGCAGAGGGAATGGTCTTTTCAGCAAGGCTGGAGAAAGTCTGAAATATTTGTGGGGTTCTGTGTTCTGACTGGATTTACAGGTCCAAATTTATCTTGGGGCTAGTTATACCAGCATCTCTGAAGTTGTGCTTGTTTATGTCCACACAAAAAAATTATCATTGGGTAATGGGCATTTTATTACATTCAGGAACTAGGTAAATGCTGGGGTGATTTTAGCTGTTATCTGTTTCACGTATTTTTATTTCATCTGCAAACATTCAAACTTGCAAAACTGAAAATACAAACCTCCATCTATAAGAAGTCACCTAAGTAAATGGCTTGGTTTTTTTCTCCTCCCAGGAATGTTGTCAACATACAGGGCTCAGTGAAAGCTGTAGTGAGCATTTCTGGTCATTGAGCTTCCCATTTAAGTGAACAAAAAGGAAGTTAGGTGTCACTGGAAATTCATGTGGCTTGCATTTAGAGATCCAAGGATATCCTAACTTATACTGGGGGCCATATATCTTGATATATCCTTTTGGGTTTTTTGTTTAACTCCAGAATTATCTCCCTAGGAGAGAGCATCTCTCACAATTTCCAGACAAAGCCTTAAATTTGGAAGGGACAAGTCCATGCAATACTCATATCAGACTGAAACTAAGAGATGAGTCTGAATAAATCTAAGCTGCTATTTTGTGTACTTCTAGATTCCTCAGCCTCTTCCTGGCAGTGATAAAGGGATTGGGATTCCTTTCTGTGTAAATCCAGGGGGAGAACAGCCAAAGCCTTGATGGAAAATCTTGTCCCTTCTCACACCCCAGTGTAGAATTTACACCTTCTTACACATCAGCTCTGAAATTAATCCTCTTGGTCCAACTGAATCTGAAATAGTCTAACATGGAATAGTTTACATGGATGAGGGTCTGAAAGAGATGTGTTGCAAGAAAGACAGCAATCAGAAGGATATAAGAAGATAGAAACTAAAGTAAGGGGTAGTTTATTCATAATTCGGATTTACTTAGATTTGTATATGAATTTGGCCCTTACTCTGTGTGGGAGAAAGCAAGACCTCATCATTATTTCCTGTTGCTAGATGAGACAGATGTAACCATATCAATATTTTTTAATTCATATGTACCTGGTTTTAGGTTTTAGAAGGAATTATGAAATAGATATGATTCTTCTTTTATTTTTGAGTTGCAGGCTGGGAAAACAATGCACTCATGTAGATATGAACAGCAATCATTGCTGCCTGTTAATACAAATTAGGAAATATGTTTTCAAATCTTAATATGCTTTCTAGAGGAAGAAGCCTCTTGACTTGAATGGTAAAGGTCTGAAAATGGTCAGACAGAGTCATAGAGCTAAGTGGGGATCCCAATTACAGATTAGCAGTAATGCAAATGTTGCTGCAGAGGGACCACTCAGCCTCTGCAGCTCAGGAGCTGTGTCTGTGCCTAGAGCACAGGCATAGAAAACCTCCCTTTCATTATTGTTTTTAATTATCTGCACACTGACAGAGCTGGAATACCTGCTGCACACTGAGGCCCTTTGTGCAAGCCCATCAGCAAAGACTAGGCAGCCAAAGCCTGCATTTTTTGCCTTCTGCAGGTCTTTCAGCTGAATTTTGCTTTCATGCAGATGCCTTTCTTTCTGTTTACTCCTTATCTTCACTGGCTATTTTCCCTGCTCCACTGAACATACACAACATATGCAGCCTGATATGATGACACCAGGTTTCAGCTATCCAGCTGTGATCCTGAAGTTCTCATGTGCAACTGTAAGACTCGTGTGTTACTGTGAGGAAGTAAGGATGCACTGCACAAGGGTGGCCTTGGAGCACAGATGCCTTGGTGATGAGCAGTGTGTGTCTAGCCCCCTCCCTCTTCATAAAGGAGCTTGCAGGCTTGGACAAAGAGCAGGAAGCTGACAACTCTTCACTAAACTCAGGAATGAGGTGTTAGTCTATTCTCTGGTCTTCTCATATGTTAGACTTACGTTCAGCATCCCCTTGCTCTTGTTGCTTATCCCTGTGTTTTTCCATGTACTTAGAAGGTGTGATATACCTTCAAGGGAGGGCAAAGCAACCAGGAAAACAAAGAGGAAGAGTTGGCAAAGGGGAGTTCACTTTCTTATAGACAGTCACTGAAACTAATCCCCTCTGAGGAAATACTGCCAAAGTTGTATTTCAAGTTGTGTTTCCAACTAGAGGCTGCATAGTTTGAGACCATGTGAAAACGTAAGATACTGCTGGTACACTTTTGATTTGGACCTATGTGGTCATGTGCTGGAAATGCTCTGCCTGTAGCCGTGAGAGAAAAAAAGGGACTGGCTGAGCAATCTGTGTGTCCTGGGGCAGAAGAGTCCAGGCCAAAGCATATGGACAGGTGAGCACAGGCAAAATGAATACCCACCGAGCAACAGTAAGGAGTGAGAATGGAACCAGTCAGAGACAAGTAAGTGCAAGGGAACTTGGCCCAAGTTTTTGACCTCTTGGCAGTGCTGAGCTGTTCTAACATGATGGGAAAGAGGCAGAAAGGAGGTAGCTCAGCCCTTCTTCACATGAGCATCTTCCCATTCCAAAGCCTTTGCCTCCAACTCAGTCTCGTTGTGAGGAGTCTGAGGAATGATTAATAGCAAAGGATGCAGGCAAGTTCTGATGGATGCTCTTGAGGTACAGGGCTTGTGATAATGCAGATCCTCCTTGTTCACCTTACCTGCTTTCCTAATGGCCCTGTGCCAAAGATTCATGTGGCAGCAAATTCCTACCTGTTGTAGACACATGAAGAATGATTTGTATATAGGAGGGCATAAGGTACCCTTTTGACAACAGAGAAGCAGGCAGATGAAAGCAAGAATAAAGCCTGGAAAAAGCTGTGTGGGTGAGGACGGGGGGAAGTGGCAAAGTTGGTTAAAGCTGGTCTGGGGAATGAGAACTGACTGCACAAATGGATCAGCAGGAGGATAGATGCTTACAAAGAATGTGTCCATTAAGAAGTGAGGAGGAGGAGGAAAAGAGTGGTGAGGAAAGTCATAGCAACACTATACTTTGTTTAAAATAAAGGAAGAATGGAAAGTGATACAGATATCAGGAAGATAGCTCTTTGAAAGCATCGAGGGGATAGCAGGAAGAAATGCAAATCAGCTGGCCCACATCATGCGTATCCACATAAAGGCAATAAAGGGACAAACTTAGTGAATTGCTAATCGCTGTTCCTCAGAAATCACCAAGAGCTGCGGCAGCTCTGGAGGGCAAGGGAGGGGGAGAAGCGAAGGTGAAATTCCACCCTGAGCCTGGCAGGGCTGAGCAATTAAAGCCCAGTCAATCCAGGAGCTGTCCTCTGGGAAATAACGCAGCAAGTGAGCGGAGCAAAGAAAAATCTCTCAGAAAAAAGGAAATGATGAATGGTGGCGGGTGGCCTGGTGCAGCTCTTCTCAAGGTGATAGGAGCAGCGCAAAGTGAATTCCTGAAAGTTAAGCTTTGAACCCTCTGTTGTGGTTCAGGTCTCCATGTTGTTCTCTGGGCAATTCATAAGGGCAGTGTAGGGGGAAGCTTTACATGGATATATCTCCAAGGCACTTCTAGTTTTTGTTGTGAGAAGGGAGTCCTGTGGAGGGAAGGTAAATTCTATTTGGGAGTTAATAAGATGTTTAAACATTAATAGTACTAAATATCATAATGGTATATATGGTGTAAACTCATACCAGTAGCACTGTGCCATTTAGGATCTTAATGAACACAGGCAAAAAAGGAACACAGAATTCAAGGGACAAAGCAAGTGGTATGGGTTTAAAATGTATTCTAATTTCCTACTGTTGTTAGCCCATTTTTCAAGTGTTTGACTGATGTTATTTCATCCCAAAACATCTGCTTTACACAGCAAGGGCTATGTTTTCAATTGGAATCTTCCTCTAAGTAGCACAAGGTTTCTGCCCTGAACCCCAGAAACCTTACCAGCTTAAACACTGCCAAAATCTAGGATGTCTCTGCAGGGCACTTAAGTTTTGTCAGAGTTTTGCCAAAATTCTTTTACTGAAATACTGAATTCTGGTTATCTATGACTGAGAATATAGTTATAGTTAGACCTATACCACAGTAAGAACTGGATATGGCTGGAAATAGGTGTCAAGTTTGGTTTTAAGCTGGATCAGGTTTTGGAACAGGATTTGGTCGTATTTGTACCATTGCATACATGCTGGTCCCAGCAAGAGGGATCAAGAAAGCACCTTGGAGGGGACAGGGTATTATTGCCCCTATGGGAGCAGCAAGGACCCCTGGTTACCACTGTGTGAAGTGCTTTCAGAATTCATCATGTTGATGAGTCAGGCCAGACAACAATTTCAGTTTGCTTGTCTTTCACTTTTTGCTCTTGCAGGGTTTTAGCAGGGTTTTTTTTCTGGGAAGTGAGGGGAGGTAGGGGGAAAGGAAGGAGAGCTGGGATTTTTTAGGCATTTTTTAATTTTTTGTCCATCAATGTGGCTCTGAATGGCTGCAATTCGAATGCAGTGATACAGCAAATGTAACAAAGGAAGAAATACCAGGGAAGCTGGATAGCTGGAAAATAACAGTGGGGAAAGTAATAAAAATGAGGATCAGATTGGAAAAAGAATGCAAAATACTTGATGTTAGGACAGTGCTTGGGAAGGGTGGAAAGGCACAGAGAGCTGAGAGATTTCTAGCAGGTGTTAAGCCTGATGCACACATCCTTTGCACAACAGCAAGTGGCTAGGCAGGGAGAATACAAAGAAGTATGACTGACATAAGCACAGTCACCATGCCAATGAGCACAAGTGGCTGTATATATTAATAGGCCAGGGGGAAGATGTGAATGCAACAGGAGTGCAAGCTACTGAAGGTGAGCTCTATCATCGACAATATGTGGAAGTAGGGTGAGAAATTGACATCCAATTGCACTGCTCGCTCTCTCTGGGGAAAGAGGGTTGTTCAGGTATTTTGGAAATGTGCCTCCCAAAGATAGCTCGGGTGTTCTGAGGTTGGAGCAGGGGGTGGTGGTGGTGGGACTAGGTAACATGCAGCTAACAGTGCAAAAATACCCAGCAGAGCTGAGGCTGTACAGCAGCTGGGGACAGATGTTGTATCATCAGCATGGCCTTTATTGGCTAGGGTTAGAAAGCAGCCTGGAGCCAATGACACAAAAAACTCCTGCTGCTGTCCAGGGCGCCATAGCAGGGAGCTACCCCTGCCCCTGGTGAACAAACCTGGGCTGCTGTGGCCCCTGGAGGGGCTGAGACCAGACAACCAATCTCAGCTCATATGACACAGCTGAGGCTTGCAGGATTTAAACTCACTGCTTTGTGCTTTCTCTTATTTCTAAAATATAGGGACAGATAGGCAGCAAATGACACAAAAAACTCCTGCTGCTGTCCAGGGCGCCATAGCAGGGAGCTACCCCTGCCCCTGGTGAACAAACCTGGGCTGCTGTGGCCCCTGGAGGGGCTGAGACCAGACAACCAATCTCAGCTCATATGACACAGCTGAGGCTTGCAGGATTTAAACTCACTGCTTTGTGCTTTCTCTTATTTCTAAAATATAGGGACAGATAGGAATACACTCCCTATTTCCTGTCCTTGGTCTGAATGCCTGGGTACCCTTCCCCATCTCTCTGCCAGTACTCTGAACAGTGTAGCTGTTTTCCTTCTGCGGATTATCCTGGCTGTCGCCCTCTCAGTGTGTTAATCACTGAGCACAGTAAACATGCAAATGGCCTGGGATGTTTTAACACTGGGGACAGCTATTCTCCTTGATTGACAGCCGGGCCTCCACTGGCACTTTGGTTTTCATGGTATGAGGGTGGATGGATATGTAGATAAACAGTGGAGCTTTCATAAACATTTCAGGAGTGATTGTGTGTCTCTGTGCAGGTACCCACACATGGACTTCTTGCTCCATGTGGGAGACCACTTTTCTCTCTGAATGCAGATGGGTTCTGCTTTAACCAAGGCTCTTCATTTATTGCTGTGGCTTCTCATCACTTCTCTCTGGCATTAGAGCCGCCTTCCACAGAATTTCTCTTGCTCCGTAAGCAGACCCCCAGTTTTGTGCTCCATGCCTGTGCCATTCTTTGCTTGGCAGAATATTGGCAAGCTATTTGCTTATTGAGTTTGTATTTGAAGCACCTAACCTATTTTCATCTTTTTTATTCAGTCCTTCTACCTGCTAGTGGCTGCTCCTGGTTGAGAAACCTCTGCCTCCTAGTTTTGTCCCCCCAGTCAGGTTTCCAGCCCTTTTATTTCCTTGCAAAAGGCTCTCCATTGTGTTTGCACACACATTAGGTAGCATCTGGTGTCTGTAGCAAATCTGACAGGTGCAAATGTGAAAACTAAATAGTTTCTGAGATATTTAAGAGCTAACCCAGCAATTTTGTCCTCTTTTAATATTTGTGTTTCTTTGAGGGAATTACTTTCTTTGGTTACAAACACCTGAAGAAGTCCTTGGCTGAATTTTTAGTTGTTCATTTTTTAGCAGATTTCTACTGGTCTTTGTGATTCCTATCTTCATTCTCTTTTCCTGGATGGATAAGGAAAACTTGCAGGAATGTGCTAAAATGCATGCATGCAAAAAAAAAAAAAAAGTTGTGATATATGCTAGCATAATAGCAAGTAGTGAAGAGGGAATTTAGTAGGCTGGAGGAGTTTTCTAAAGCCCTACTCAACATCTAATTTTATGATTCTTAATGACAAATGGTGATTGTGAATATTCATGAATTTTTCCCTGGGTTAATGTCATAACCTTTGCAGTAAAAAGGCTGTTTTCACCAGTAATAACTACCTTTCAATTTATTTATGCTTGGTTTTTTTCTTGTTTTACAGAAATAGACCCCAAATTAACATTCAAAATGCAAGAAAGTAATTTTGCGTGTTTGTTTGCTGGGGGAAGGGGACAATGTATTTTATAAGTCCTATCATGTTGTGTCTTTATTGAGACAATGCAGTTCTTTACTTTCAAACTCTTGAATTTTTATCTCAGCATTTTTAGAGTGCTGGAAAAGATGTCTCAATTCAGCTTTACTGAAGAGACAACTCAGCGTGTAGTATGAAGAATTTGTTTGTCTTTTTAAGCATGAAGAATTTGCCTGTCTTTGGTTTTTTTCTCCAGTTATTCTAAGCATTCATTTATTGTTTGATCAGTAATTACCTTATATCCTTTCCCCTGGACAGTATTCCCTCTTCTCCTTCCTTTTTCCTGCCTATGATTATATTTGGTGCCTTGCAGTCATTATGTCTTACTCTGCTGCACTGAACTGGATGTGCCCTTTATCTGTCCATAAGCCTAATTTATTCAAATCATTTTAAATTTGCTTGCTCTGTGCACCATTTTACACTTACGTGCTATCAGCAAAAAATTCCACTTTAAAAATTATATCCCCTGAGGGCCATTTATATAAAACTTGAATAAAAATGGCTAGGGTGCTTAAATTTGGGAGTACTGCCTTGTTCCTGTCCCTCTAGTCACCCTGAACTGTGCTGTTTTGCTGACACCTTGCTTCTTGTCCCACAGATAATTTTGAAGGCATTTGCTATTGTGCTTTTTCTGTGCTGTGCTTTACTCATTCTCCAGAACAATCTCTCTATGTCAGGTGCAGCACCAAATGAATCTCTTCCATCGGGATAAATTATGCCCGTCACTTCACTTTTTACTCTCTGTTGAGAAATGTATTGAGAGAACTTAAAGCACATTTGACAGACATGACATGAATCCATCTGCCTCTCCATCCACGGTCTGGCTGTTTCTACATGTTGCATAACCCCATCCCATATTAATGCTTCCAATATCCGTTCTGTGGCTGCAGCTAGGATTACTGGTGAATGAACTCCTAAATCCTTCCTTGACTTAAAAAAGGAAAAAAAATATTTTTTGTTGTTTTTGTTTTTTGGTTTGGTTTTAGATACTATTATTTTTAAAAGGTAAAGTTGGAGTAGTTACTATCTAGGCATCTCCAGATACACCATCCTCAGGAAGCTATCAAGCAGTATTACTAAAGGTTTGCCAATTTCCCTTGCTATTTCCTTCCAAATTCGGAGATGCAGTTAATCTAAGTCTCAGGTCCTGTCAACTTTTAATAGTTCTAATTAACTAACTACCTGTCCAGATTGGATCATAAAGCCTTTTAACATTTCATTTTTTCCCCTCATGAAAATGGATCCCTGTTTCCGGGATGTGACCTTCAACTTCTTCTGTAAATACTCAGGCAAAGGATATTAATTCAGGCTCAGTGCAGCATCAGTCTCATCTGTTACTGACTTCTCACTCATTCCCTTTCATGGCCTCACTGATTCCATCCCTGGTCATCTGCTTTTCATATATCAGATGAAAGATCTCCATTGAGTTTCTTCACATCCTTGCCATTTTTTAAAAAAGCATTTGGTACTCCAGCGTTTCCTGCCAGTGTTTATAATTGCTCCATTTTGAATGCAATGTCATTGGCAGACCTGCTAAGTAATATAATAACAGTACAACAGAGGAAACTGAAACCATGGTTGGGGCCTGGTGGCAAACTTCTCTGGATCTGGATATATTGAGGTGGAAGTGGCTCTGCTTTTACAGTGTGTGGCACAAGACCAGAACCTGGCCTTGTATGTGAAATAGCTCATAAATTACCCGAGGCTTTTTAGTACGGCATAGTGGTGATGCTGCCTCGTGTTAAGAGCTCTAAACAATGTTTTGTAGGGCAATCACATAGAAACATGAAACTTGCCAGAACACCTTTTGGAAGAAAGCTTATATTTGCTCATGAAGAAAAATATCTGACCTGGTTCTGAAGTAAATCCCGTTTTCTTCCTAGAATGTTATAACTGCTGTGTGTCTACACTAGGGATTTTTTTGTGGCACCTCGGAACATCTTTGTGTTGGTTACATGGCGATGTTTGATTTACTGTGTTGTGTTCCATCCCACTGTCATTATAAGCTCAAGTCCCCTCCTGATAAACTTTTTCCTTTCACACATGAAGATGTTACACATCAGAGACCTGCTGTGAGGTTCCCCGTATGTAGGGAGGGCATGGAGGGAGTTGCCTTGGGAGGGATGTTTCTGGTGTGCAACTGAGGTGACTCCTGACAGCTCTGTGACCCGGAAAGCACATTCGAGAGGCAGCTAAAACACAATCAGGCGGCCCCCAAGCCTGCAGGCATTGCTCACCTGCTTTTGCAGATTATTAAGCAGATCAAGAGAGGGCAGAGGTGATGTAAAGTGACCATAGTTTATCTATGAGGTCTCTATAGCCTGCTTGAGAGATGGCAGGTTTGCCGGTGGGCTGCAGAAGGCACACTGCTTGTACCAGCACCTTGCACCGGAGCAGAGCTGTGTAGTGGGGTGAGGGGTGTTTTTGTAGGACCAACTATTGCTCTGGCGAGGATATGTACCTACAGCAGCTTGTACCTCTGCCCTCTGTTTTGGAGGGTATGTACACCTTGTAGCTGGAGTAGAGAATGCTGCCACAGAAGGTCTTTTAGCTTAGCAGTCACTGCACCTTCTACCTTTTTTTTTGGTTTTGTACCTTAATGTCCTAAATCATATTCTCTGTTGCTTAATACCATATCTGGCATTCTTCTCTTCCTTGTCGGTTTATGTACACATTAAATTAGAAAGCAATCCTCTACCAGATCAAGCTTTGCCTCCTCCCCTTAATCTATTCTGAGGTCTAGATAATTAAGCTCTCCCACTATCACTGCCATGGTCTTTCACATGTTTTGCTTCTTGTATGCTATGCTTCACACCTCCTTCCCAGTCAAACTGTGCACAACATATTGATTTTGGTACATCTCCAGTGTAGGTATAGTCCACAGCACTCTGCTACAACCTAGTTTATCCCAGGCTTCAATCTTCAAGATGGGCCAGATTGTCTTTTGGAAACATTAGAGGTCTCTAGAGATGAAAAAGGAAGGGAGGGAAAACCAGAAATATTTCTCAGATTCTTTGTGCATAAGGCATGCTCAGTTCTAGCCAAGTCTTTATTAATTTAAATTCAAAATTGTTCCTACTTTATTTCAAAATACAAATAAGGTGTTGCACTTCAGTACACTGTTGTTTTCCAAGTTAAACTTTTTCAGTCAGCAAAAGCATAAATAATGTAAAATGTGATATCACTTGAGGAAAAAAAACTCTGGTGTTCTTTGTCATGTTCTGTAGTGGAAATACCACTAGACAGCATTAGAGATTTAAATATGTTGGTCTATCTCAGGACATGACCTGCTTCCAACTTATTCTGAAAAAGAAATACAGAAATTCTCATTTCAGTTGTTTTTCTTTTGCTGTCTGTGTTTTTCTCTGATTTGATATGTGATCATCAAAAGTCTTTCTGCCAACCAGTGTAGGTATTTTTCAGTGCCCACAGGGTACTCAGTATTGGTATTTATGTTAAAGTTCAAGCAGTACATGGCTGTGCTTTAGCATAGTGCTTGCTGGTTTTTTCCCACATGGGAAGACATACAACTTCATTGGTAGTTTGGTTTCATGAAGGTGGGCAGGGGCCTGTGTAAGCAATAGCAGTGTTTTGCCTTCAGAGCTGATAGTATCTAGAGGCCAAAATAGCAAGAAAAATTCCCTGAGGTCTGAGTGTATTGTGTTTGGTCAGGATTACCGAGAAAAGAAGCACTTTGAATGTTTGTGTAGAAATGACATTGGAAATCTCCATGTGGCTGATTTACACTGGAATCCTAGGTAGAAGAGGGATCCACACCACTGCCTGCCCATGTACCTGCCATCACCACAGCCAGAAAGACTCGTAAGGGTCATGGATGTCTTCTACTACTCAGCTCAACACTGAGGTTGGAAGAGTCAGCTTTTCCTTTTTATATTTCCAGCTGAAGGGCCTTCTCAAGGAGTTCCCTGTGTTGTTCTCCAGCAGCAGCCAGTGCATCAAATCAGGGGCGGCATCTTTGCACCCCTCTTTTGTTGCAGAAGAGGGCCAGCTCTGCCTCCATACCCTTTTCTCCCTGAGCAGGTAAGTGATTGTCACTGTTACATTTGCCAGCCCCCCTGGGAGACAGAGGAGTGAAGCTGTGCTCCTGAGACCTGAACATATAATTTGCAACACGCAATTTATGTCGCATCATACCTAGCTGGAGTTCTAGTGCCTGGAGTACCCGAAATACATCTACAAATAGATCATGTCATGTCAAAAGTGAAATGGAAGGTGATAGTAATTGTGGCCTATCTAATTAGAAAGCAAGAATCAGAGTGTCTAACGAATGGCAACACCTGGAATACCTGCACAAAAAGCTAATCAAAAGTCAACTTGAAATCCAGGGAAAGCCTATATATGGCTGTTTCTGCCCCTTAAAAAAACTGCTCAGAACATTGCAAATTACACTCCGATCACACTTCTGCTGGTGTGAGCCATATGGAAATAAAGCTTAAAACAATAATCTGACTTTTCAAGAAGGTTACATCCACATAAATGTACAAAGCTGGACATGGTAGGTTTTTCTATATGTAGAATCTATCTATAAAATCATGGTGACTCCAAGTCTAATAAAGTTTGCTTGATGTTATGGAGCCTAAAAGTCTGTCAGAAGTACAGGGTAGGAGGAGAAGGAGGAGGGAGAAGCAGCTTTAGGGCCATGTGAAAACAAAGCCTTTCTTCTCTCCTTTTAAATATTTCTGCTGAGCCTGATTGAACACAGGATGAAAAGCTGCTGTCTTGAGATTTGAGGAAAGCAAAGGATTTCTGTCTCCACTATTACATTGAAAAGTTCTTTACTGCATGAAAGGTCATCCCTTCTAAACGTCCTCAGATTTGTGGCTTAAGTTTTGGGGGAGCAGCGCTGCTGGTACCATGGAAATCTATTATCAATAGGATGTGGTATCTTTGAGTAGTCCATGTGCTCAGGAGCATTAGCTCTCTGTTCTTTATATTAATTTTACATTGAACCTTGGGTTAAATATTTTGAGAATGAGGTTTTTACTTGTAAAAGTAGTGTGCTGGCACAGAGGGGTGGTGTGTTTTGACAAAAACTCTGTTATTACATGGTAAGAAAGGCAGAGTAATGATCAGAGGTGTTGTACTGAGACTGGCAGTCACAGTGTCAGTATGAGAAGTGGGCTCTTCCAGAATCAGGCCTAAATATTTGATGTTGTTTTTGAGCTGATGTTTCTCTCTATTATATAGATTGTCAAAACCACACCGAGCATCCATTAGAGCCTTGTCATGACAATTGTTTGGAAAAAACCCTTGTTTTTTTGAAACCTTGTATGGAAAAAAAACCCAAAACCCCAAAACATTCTGCTGTCAAAATACTGCATTTTACAAAAGTACAAAATATTTCATGGAAGTGTGTTTGTTTCAATGAAAATTTCTTAGGGAAAACTTCTTTCTCAGGGCTAGGCTGGAATTTTTGGGGAAAAAGAGAAGAAAAGAGAAAATGACTCCTTGGAAAATAGTGTGGCAACTCTGGGAAATGACTCCTGGGAAAATAGTGACCAGCTGGGGCACTGGTGACCCCATATATGTCCAGCCTGGGTGCAGAGGTGAATTGTACTGCATGTCTGCCTATCTACCTGCCTCTCCAATTTCTGCGAGCCTTGTCACAGGTATTCTGGGGTGTGAATGGTTCACCATTCTCCAGTCCAGACTTACTCTGTAAGTCAGGGGTTAGATTCCCCATATCCACCATAGAGGCCAGAGCTCCTGTAGGGATATAGCAGGACATGAATTTAAACTCACCTTTTCCACTTGTAAGCAAGCAAGTTGGTCACCTTCTTATTACTCCTGTGGTGGATATGGGTCCAAATGTCCCTCTTAACTTTTTCACATTTTGAAACATTTTCATTCAATGCTGAAGTGAAAGTCTGCTCTGAAACCGGTCTTTCCCTCCTGTCCATGAAATAAAATTGTTATATTCCTGATTGCTTTTCCAGTACATTGTCCATCAGGTAAAACCACCATAAAACAGGCTGTAGTTCAGTAGATGCTAGACCCAGTCATGCATGGTTGATATATGCAGACCTTACGAGTGGTCAGGGGAAGGTTTTATGTGTTTGGGTGAGCAGAAGGGGAAATCCTGCCTACCAAGGAGCGTCTTCATTTGTGCTCACTTGATCTTCTCCACACTCTGAATATGGTGCAGGCTCTTCTATAAGAGTAGCTGCTGTTTTGATATTTGTAGAAAAAGCCAAAAGTTAGGTTCACTTTAAAGACAGGAGAGGGTTGAAGTCAGCACTAGGTTCTGGTTGCTGCTATGTCTGAGTTGTGTAGTATGCTAATGAAAGTAGTGTTAACAGGAACAATGCACAGTTGTGCTTTCAACCATATTTTCAGGTCAAGAGCACCCTCTTGCATTCTCACTCTTTTATGTATCAAAGTGGAGGGAAGCAGGACTGTAGTCTGCTTTCTCCTCACCTCATTTCATGCTATTTATTGTTTGAAGCAGGTGGGAAGTGGCAAGCAGGCTCATCTTGGACCCTGCTGTTGTAAGAGACTGGTCCATGGACAGCTCATACAGGACCTGTGATCTCATCTTTTTCTTCTTCTTGCTTCGTTCATGACCAACCACAGCTTATCCCACAGGAAGTATTTCCAAGAGAATCATGTATCACTGACATCTTCATCATAAACCACTTAAACACAGAATCAAAGATTCACCTTCAGACATTTTCATTCAAGTTGTTTTTAAAGAAAAACATGAAGAGGAAAACTCTGTTCTCCCTGATATGCTTATAAATCTGGTGCAATACTACTGAAATCAAGAGCTAAAATTGAAATAAGGCCTGGAAATTTTATCTTCCAGCTCAGAAAACAGGACTCTACAAAGGACCTGATTCATTGTGGGGGAAAGCCAAGTCCACACCAAATGTTCATATTAATTTGATCAGTTGATTTAGGACTTGGCTGATGAGGCAAGGTGACCCCCTAAATCATTGACTTCAGTCAACTTGAACCATGCTTAAAATGTTCTATTATTGAAGACAGGCACTGCTCTAACTGCAGAAGGGCACAGATTTGGAATGTATTATTGTTGAGTGATTGGGCAGCCTAGCCCCAGACTGTGATGCAAGTATGATGGGTGCTGGAAAAAACAGAGAATAAGGACCATAAATCCCATATACTTTTCCAGGTGCAGGGGAGACATATAATATTCAGGTATTAGTTCACTATTACAATACTTGTCTTTGTTCTGTGTCCAGTTGTCCAAGCCCAGCAACATGCAGACCTTCCAAGTGTCTAGTCTTGGAAAGCTCACCCATCAAAAAAAGGCACTTTTCCAAGTGTTGTGCTGTGAATGGCAGCCTGGCCCTAAACCCAGTTCATTTGATTCACATGAAGGAGTGGATGGAATGATGTGCACAGGTAAGTTGCTTGAATGGCTTTGGAACAGAAGGGAAAACTGCAGTCTTGCATATTGTGTGGTTGAAGCTACAGGTAAACTACTATGCCACATTTCCCATTGTAACTCCACATTGCGGGTATAGCCTTATTTGGGGGAATGATATGGGAGATGCTGCTGCTTATTTACAAACTATTTCTTCGTAGTAATTGTATGAATTTGAACACAATGATACAGGGTTTTTATTTTTTTGAAATAAGAAAAAGATCATCTATAGAATTCATGTGTTCCAACTAAAAATCTCCAATAATCTATTATTAAATCATTAAAATATTTTAAACTAAATTGGTTGTAATGTTTTTATGAACGGCTAGCTTGTGAAGGCAGCAGTTTCCTACCATATGCAAGAAAAAGCATTTCACATGCACAAAAAGCTAGCGCACCAAATTCCAGGCTATAAATAAGGCAATTGTAAAATGTAAATGCTTAGAAACACTAGCAAACTTCAGCCAACAAAGCAGGGATCAGAAATTTATACCCTCGTTACTGGTAATTACAGTTGCATTCTTTACTGATCTGTATTCCCAGCCAACACATAAAAGTGTCCTGGTGCATTACCTGCTCAGAACTGAGTCACCCCGAACACACATGTTCCAGAAAGCAAATCTGTGCCCATGCTAGCACATGGAGCTCTGCGTGTGCTGCTGTAAATGTATCTATCTACCTTTTAAGCAAAGTAACTGAAAACCCCTCAGGGTGTTCTTACAAAACGTAAATTCTCTGACTTGGAGACCTCAGCACAAAATCGCTGTTTTTAGTGGATGGCAGTTTAACCCCCTCCTTCCCATAATAAAGTGAGGAAAAAGAAATTCAGTCCCATGGTTGCTTTTACATACATGCAGCATTTGTCTTTTTTCTTCTTCTTTGACAAAATAATTAATTTAGGCATCTAAAGTAATGTAGGCATCTAAAAGTAGCTGCTTTCTTTTTTTTAACAAAAATAAACAATAAATTCTTAATGCCCTTGTGACAGATTAATCTCAACCTGTCAATAATTCATATTTGAAGCTTCTGCTATTCAAGAAGGAATTGTGAGGAAAGATGAGCCTTCTTTTAGGTTCAGGCTGACACCTCCTGCCAAATATTAATATGCTTAAGAAAAAAAACCCCCACACATGGGAGCTTAAATTCATTAGCGATCATCTTGTAAATATTTTGACAATACTGCATGAATCACATGGTTTTCTTTGAATGATGTGCACATACACATGAT
This sequence comes from Corvus brachyrhynchos, assembly GCF_000691975.1. Taxonomy (NCBI): domain Eukaryota; kingdom Metazoa; phylum Chordata; class Aves; order Passeriformes; family Corvidae; genus Corvus; species Corvus brachyrhynchos. The sequence goes on along the minus strand of NW_008238448.1, from coordinate 1,482,405 downwards.
TCATGTGTCTTAAAAAGTCCAAGTAACTATCTTGGTTACATAAAATTACCCATCCAGAGTGGCAAGCATCCACATGCTTGACTTCGGGGGAACTGCTGCAGTTCCTAGTTCCTTCATACCTGATAACTGGGCCCTTTTTGGTGTACAGTGGGGTGCCAAGTGCTGCCTGTCCAGTTCCAAGGCCACTAAACTGTAGCCATGAAGCAAGAGCCCTAGGTGATGAGAGCTTGTTGCCTGGAAGACTGCTGTGACTTGAGCACCTTCAAGAGTCAGTCATTCAAGTCTAAAAGTAATTTTATAGTAAGATGGCTTCCTTGACGGGACAGAAGTTTCAGGACATGTTACAGAAGTCCAGAGTACTGTTAGCTAAATTCTGATCATCTCGATTTGAAAAAGAGGGATCTAAGAAATTACAGAAATCAGAACCAAAACTTCTCATTGAATCATAGAATGGTTTGGGTTGGAAGGGACCTTAAAGGTCACGTAGTTCCAACACCAGAGCCCCATCCAACCTGGCCTTGAACACTTCCAACAATGGGGCATCCACAGCTTCTTTGAGCAATCTTTTCTAGTGTCTTGCCACCCTCACAGTAAAGAATTTCTTCCCGCTTTCTGATCTAAACCTACTCTCTTTCAGTTTGAGAATTCCCTATTGTCCTGTCACTACATGTCCTTGCAAATAGTCTCTCCCCATCTTCCTTGTAGACTCCTTAATTCTTGTGAGTACTGGAAGGCCGCAATGAGGCATCCCCATAGCCTTCTCTTTTCCAGGCTGAACAGACTCAATTGTCTCAGCCTTTCCTTGTAGGAGAAGTTCTCCATCCATCTAATCATTTTGGTGGCCTCCTCTGGACTCACTCCAACAGGTCCATGTCCTTCCTGTGCTGTGAACCCCAGAGCTGGATGCAGCACTGCAGGTGGGGTCTCACCAGAGCAGAGCAGAGGGGCAGAATCCCCTCCCTGGCCCTGCTGCCCACACTGCTTTGGATGCAGCCCAGGACACGTCTGGCTCTCCGGGCTGAGTGCCCATTGCTGGGTCATGTCCAACCTCTCACCCACCAGCACCCCGAAGTCCTTCTCAGCAGGACTGCTCTCAGTCTGTTCATCTCCCAACCTCTCTTGATAAGGTGTAAACTTCCTCACAAAAGACTTCCTTTTTTCTGTTACTTTCTCATCCTATTGAAAGCAGTTAATGGAAAGTCACCAGTCTTAATGCATTTCAATAAGCTGATTCTCTCTGGGATCTTTCAAAGGCAATGATAAAACAACCTTGAGTTTTAAAGCATAGTGACACTTTATGTAAAAATGTTCTCCAGGATTTTTTCTGTACGTTGTTAATGATGTAAACAATAAGCTTTCTTCCATTTGAAAGTTAAAATGCTACTTTTCCTTGTCCAGTTCTCCAAATTTGTTTGGGCTCTAGTCATCATAGTCATCATGTCTCTGTTCTTTTCACTTTTCATTACCAACTTTTTTTTTTCTTCTTTTTGAGGTGAAGTAAACTTACTTCAAAGACTTCCCAATTCATACTTGTCTCCTGTCCTAAGTGCTATACAAACACAGAGAAAGAAACAGTCCCTTCCTGAAGGTCTTCCCTGATGATCTAAAACAAGAAGGAGCTGATGGAGGTGTGCTAAAATAGGCCTTGCAGGTCAGTGATGTTGGCTGGTAGGCTTGATTGAACAAGCTAGAAAAAATGTCATTGACAAGTACACAAATTGCAAAATTTTATTCAGTGCCAGATCAGAGCCAGATCAGAGATGTGTGCAGAAGCCAGGGAGACCTTTCTCACGATAAGCTAAGGGAACAGGTCTCACTCATTCTGTTCTCAGGACTGTGTATGAGCTGCTTGACAAAGCTTAAAGGCTGCCTCCTAGGGCTACAAGAAAGGGCACCATCCAGCCTGCATGTAATAAGGGAATAAGTAAGAGGAGAGCTACCTGAGCCCTCCTGTTATATCATGCATTGTTCCTGATGTGCTTAATTTATTTCTCTGAGCCAGTGTGGTTCTGCCACTGTCTCCTCTGGATTAATCACAGCTGGTTTCTCAACCCAAGCAAATTCTTACGGAAACTTGTTTCTCTCTCCCGTGAATGCATGCAAGAAATAAAGTGCTATTTTTTAAATGTAGTCACATTTTAGAATAGAACTCGATGATACAAGCACAAGACACATCATTAACTACAGGAATCTGTTAATACTCATAATCTATAAATGGGTACAGGACTGTTTCTTGTATTACAGTCACAAAGCGATGCATAGTGTTTGCTGACTGCTGTTCACTTCTAAATACTGCATGTTACTCACTCATTAATTACTACCACAATTTGCAGGAATTATTCCATAATTAATTGGCCTCTAAAGCACTCTGCTGTATCTCTTTCACATTTGGGAAATGCTGTTCAACATCTGATTTTTCATAAAAGTTTTTCGTACAAGCTCTGCTAAAGCTCTTTGAACATGTCATCTTGGCAGATAAAAACATGACATGGGAATGGCTACAAGAAATGGGAATGACTACAAGAAATGAGATAGTGTGAAAAGTTTTGGAAGCAGTGAAATATCACTATTAAATGTAAAATTAATGTGGCATTCCTACATCATGAAATTCTTCCTTCAAACTATGAACCAGGCAATACTGTAAAAAGTTTGAATGCAGACTACTTAATAATTTATCTAATTCAGGAAATGGTTCAAATTTTAGAAAAACTAATTTATTTGAATGTATTTGAACAATATGACTGACATAATGGCATAAATAATAACGTATACCAACTTGGCATTCTTCACTAGCATGGATCCCAAAGTAAAGCATCAGTTGTGGAAATGAAGCCACTGCTTCAAGCACCTCTGCCAACTGTATTATAGATCCAGTCTTCTCCACTACCTCTGGTGAGCCATTTATGAATTGCAGGGATTTAGCGTTGCAGATGAATGAGCCAGCCTCTGTTAGGAAAGAAGTACCTTCTCTACAGAGAGTTGCAGAGAGAGGGGGGCAGGCAGAGATGTAATTATTTATGTGGTACATAGCTCCTTATGATCTCTAATGACTGAAAATACTGGGAATGATTTTAAGTCTCATTTTAAAAAGCATCACAAATAGCAAGTAGCACAATCCCCACTTCACAGGACTCTTTCAAGAGCCAATCTCATAGTGCCAGTCCACACAGCACTGAACATGTAGCGCTCTGGGAAAATCTTGACATTTATTTGGGTGCTTACAAGGGAGAAGAAATCTTCTGAAAATTTAGTCCCAGCTGCAGGGGGTGCAATGCCTTTGGTAAATTCCTACCAATAGCTGGATTGTAAAGCTGGAGATCACACAACAGCCTTGGAGTAAATCAGTATTATGTACTGTTAATCCACACCCACTCCCAGCCAAAACAAATAAAATAAAAGCTCTTAGTGCATTACAGTAATGCAAAGCCCAAGATAATACAGGGAATGTTCTCCCATGAGCCAGAATGCCTGTTCAGCTGAGGTTCTGAGCACTGGTGATCAGAGCATGGCCAAGCACACCCAGGAAGAAGTGCTGGTGAGAGAAAGGGAGGCAGAATAGGAAAAGTATGCTACCAGAGGCCGGAGGATGGTGTCACTCTGTCTGTCACACTACATGTGCCAAAACCTAGTAACTCCTGCCTGCTCTGTTCTGGTCACAACATTCATGATAACCTGCCCATTGCCTGCTCTGGCAAGTACTGTCTCATCCAGTCAAAGCAACTAAATGGCATTTCATTTTGCTGTGCCGCTATCCCTAAAAATCCTTTATCATGAAGCTTGTGGACTGCTCCTCTTTGCCTCTGGTTAGACCAAATGGTAAGTTGAGATATTTGCTCTTCTACAAAACCCTTTTGTATTTATCACCTCTAGTTCCCTATCATGATCTGTTTTGTCTGTGCACTGAACACGTACTCCGAAGACAAACTCTCAAAGGAGAACAAACCCTACCTAGGCACAAATTTCTACAGTGCATAGTGAGGAGGTTGCAAAGTGCTTCTGTGAAAATGAGCTCTTAAGATGCGTAGTAGATGAAGTAGTGGGTTTTTATTAGAGAAAAATGATTCTGTTCTATGTATTAATTTAAAAAGCAGATGGTGGTTATGAAGATGGAGGAGATCAGTATTGTGATGGCTCCCTTTGGTAGTAACTGAAGACTGATACAATTTGTTGTGGTTTGGGTGCATTGATAAGGGTTGAAGATGAATAGGTATATACAAAATGAATCTAAATCATAACCACAGCTAGCACGTGATGTGCTCTCTGGACTCATACAGACTAAATGGGTACTGGCACTGAAGGACCGACCTGCAAAAGCGGGCTTCCAGAATAAAAAGTAATACACATTACACAGCTAACTGTGGTCAAAGACTATGGTTTCATGTTCAGCTCCTGTAAATACATTAGTGTACTTTGATCTCCAGGGCTGCCAAGCCAGCTTCCGCTTTTGTTAGATCAGATGCTTTTTTTGTTGAATCTGCAGTGGATGTGGTGGTTTGTTGAGTATTACACTGAGCTAAAACTACTGAGACAAGCAATTGTGGGCCATCTAAGCTGAAGAGCATTAACAATTAAGCTTTGGTGGCAGTATTTGATAAAAGAAAGATACATTACCCTAACTTTGCTGAAAGGACTGCTAATGTTGTGAAGTATTGGATGTGACTCTGAGGAGAGTATGAATGCGAACTCAGACTAAATGAGTAAAATGTGAAGAAAGTTCATTTTGGATTACATATGAAAATGATTCAACTGTAGACTTAGCCTGAAAGTTACTTAGAAAGCTTAGCCTGAATCTTTGCATAGCAACAGAAATGTTACCAGCTATTTGATGAATGTATCATTGCATATGAAAATGTTTGATTAGAAACCAGTGACCAACAATGATACAGAGCACAAGAGATTACACAGAAATATACTGAGGAATGCAGAAACAACTGGCTCATATTAATACTGTGACAGCAAATACAGCTAAGCTATCAAGATAGTAGAAAGGCTTTCTAGCTTTAATACAAATTCCCAAATTGTTTTGGCACTGAACTCAGAATTGCACAGGCAGATGCATAGGATGACTCTGAACATCATAGGAACGCAAATAGCTGCTTTTGCTGAAACACGGAAATGCTAACCTTAGTACTAAATGGAAAAAACATGATTTGGGGAGACATCAGGAAAAAAGCTGAGTGTTGTCAGGTGAGAAAATGAGGTCAAAGAAAAAGAAATGTACTTTCTTCTAATGTTTAAGGAGGCAGAACCAAAGCGGAGTTTCAAACTGGCAGAAGAAAATTGGGGAAGATAAAATAATGCAGGAATCTGACTGAGAGGGCAGCTAAATCAAAGAGGTAAGAATTAATGATCTACCCTGAGGTATAATACACATGGCACAGTTTAGGTGGCCCAACAGAAGCAGCAAATCAAGCTTAGTGAGAAGCTTGGAATCAGAAAAACTGAAAAGGGGGAAAAAAGGATAAATTTATTGCAGAGGGAGAGAAATTTATAATAAATGGGAAGCAAGGTATAATGCAAAGTGAATATGTGGGATTAGCTAGACGTATTGTTTTCTTCTTGAGCAATATGACTGAGCATTAATATAGCTTCTGTATGTGGAAAAAGTAGCAAGGCTTTGCAGGGAAAGCTTTAATGTCTTATTAAGATATGGTTCTCAACCTAGAACTCAAGGTGAAACACTGCAGTTGTCACCCCCCTCACCAAAATGATGCCAGGGACACTGAGTTAGACCGGCTGATAGACTGTACTTTCCTACAATACACAAACACCTAAACCAAAACCTTTATCTGTCTAATTATCTGCTACGGTTGGTCTAAGTGGTGCTCCAAACTGTACAATAAAGTCACTAGATCCTCTTTGTCCTTAGTCTGCCATATGCATATGGCACTTGAGGGCAAAAATGAGCTTCAGTTGAGTGGGGAAGTAATCCATTCCCTTTACTGATGTATGCTAATGCCATTAGAGCATACACAGAAGATACTATATTCTACTTATCTACCTGACTTCATCTCAAGTGCTGTAAAGGATGGTCAGAGTGAAGGAAAACATCAGACAAGAAGCTTTAACTGAGATGAGAGTATGACTGAAGGGAAAAATGCAGGTTAAAATTGTTGATGCTTTTTACAAATTACAGCAACTGAATCATCTATTCCCTTTCCTACTACTGCCAAGTCAAACAATGTACAACTGGAACCAAGAGAACTGTCCTTGTGAGAGAAACAGCCTGTGATCATTAATATATAGCTGATGTTTTCTATACCCTGTCAAGCCATATGTCCACTTTTTCCTGGGTCATAACCAGCCACAACCAGGCAACAGATAGCTTCCTGATGAAATGGAAGCATTATGATATCTAACTTCTATCGCTGTTATTGAGCCAGCAGACTTCCCTTCTTGCTAGGTCTGTTTCACAACCTACAAGATAAATCCTTTTGGGTAAAAGGCACTGGAGGAATTAGTGTTATTAAGGACATGTGTATATGCATATTCCGGTGTATTCTAGGACTCTCCCTAGCAATTTAAAAAACCCATTTAAAAGATATACTCAGTGTCCAGAAATGATCTCCAGGAAATCCCTTATTGGGCAGTCTTTAATAGTACCTCTTAAGACAATTCCTCTTCCAAGATGGAGACTGCAGCAGGTGTTGGAAATTTGGTTGCCTTTGACTTAAAAGTGTTTAGACTTTCCAGCAATGTCAGTACTAGATGCTTCTGTTCTGAGAGCTCTGAATATATTACCCTTAACAAAGAGAGAAAAGGTGAGAGTTTCAGCCCTTTTGCTCCTTTACTCCAGATAAAAGGGAACAAGTAAATTAAAGCCACCCTCAGTATCCTTTGTCCAGCTGACAGAGATTGCTGGAAGCACAACAGAAACCATCTGTGAGGGTTCCATTTTCCCTGTGGCATGTATTGGCAAGTACGGGGCTTGGAGTGGCAAGGGAAAAAACACCAGTCTGGGCAGGATAACCTTGGAATATTTATGAAGACTGCAGGACTTTCTTAATTATGTAATTGACTTCTCCAGCATCTCAAACCAGGGTGATCTAAAGCTCTAGGACAGCTTCTCACTCTGGAATAACTGTGATTTTTGTCTTTTTAATTACATTATTGGCAAAATTTAGAATCAGTTAGAATCACATAAAACTGGGAGGAAACATCCTGGCATTTAAGTTACTTGGAGACAAGAGAGATTTCCTAAATCCAACAGTAAATATGAAATTTAAAGTATAGGGGTTTTTTTAAATAAGTGGAAACATAGTAAGGAGGAACTCTTGACTTGTTGAATGACTTGAATTGTGAAAACCTAAAAGCTAGAGAGAAAATAAACAGCAAACAGAAAAAATTCAATTGAACCAGATCAAGCTGTTACAATAGGAAAAATAGCTCTTTGGATTATTTTTCTGGAGCCTGACTGCTTTTTATGACCAACATATATTTCTGCATGTTCCCTCTTTCATTTCCTTTCTTCCTTCTAAATGTTGTGAGGGAGGGACATGTGAGGGTCGATGGAGAACTCACTGTGGCTGTACATGAATGGATTGTGAGACTTCCTGAAGTGCTTATGTCCAGGCTAGGCTAGAGTACTTGCAGTAAGTATACATTACTCTTAATATATTTATTCATGTTGGTGGCAAGATTTACTTTGAGGGAAATGTTAACAGGAGTTTGATGGAGGAAGAGAGTAAGACCTGCAAATTAGAAACAACTGGAAATGGCTAATATGGTCAATCTCACAACTGGAGAGGGCTCTTCTAAAGTGACAGATGTGATATCTCTGCTAGACAGAAGGAAGACCAGTGAGTCAAATCATGTCCACCTTTCCCTCCCATGACAGTATTAATTTGCTTTCATTCCATAAAGATCTCTAATCCATGCCAGCTGTGTCTGCCTTTTAAATCCTACTTCAAAACGAACTTTTCACTGCAATGCCTAAAGGAAACACCTTGCCAAGGGAGCCTAGCTTGATAGGTAATTTGAGAGATAACTTTATTTATAGTTAAAGAGATCATACATAAACCAGACCTAGTAGTAACTAAAACTACTTTGATTCACAACTACCCCATTGTGCATGGTACGACTGTCCTACTAATGCTCATATCTTCTCCTCTCTTCCCCTTTTCATTGCTTACCACCTTAATAACTGTATTGCTCCTTAAATTAAGTCTGCCACAAATCTGATCAGTATTTTAGTTTTGGGTCTTCTCTGGGTCAGTCTTGGATTGTGCTTTGGAAGCCTCTCATTTCACTGCACATCTTACAGCATTTGATGCATGAGCCTTGTTGTTGCAAATGGATCATTTCAGCAGTGTGGGTTAGACTCATCTCACCTGTCTTCACCCCCTAACATATAAATCTGAGTCAAGAGAGAGAGGTAAGGATCATTAAGATGCCATTCAGACTTATCTGTGACCTGTACTCTAAAGCAGGTTACATTATTGACAGCTCAGGTTTGGTCTCCCCCCGGACCACAGCACAAGAAAATGGCCACTGTATGTATGTAAATATACAAACATATATACATATATACATACATAAAAAATACATACATATATACAGGTATTTGTTTTGAAGTCACCCTAGGAAGCAAAAATCATTCATAAATTTCCAGTGTTTTGTTAGGAAAAATGGATGGGTTTGTTGAGTTGGATCAAAAGCAGAGGAAGTTCAGGTGAACTGATGGTGCTGAAGGGATTGTTGTGGGGTGCAGTGGTCAAGGAAGAATATCAGCCAAATAGAAGAGTGAACTCAATTCTGGAAGCTTCTATGGGTATATTCAAGCATGAGGTGCATATATTATCTGCAGATTCATACATCACACTGGAATGAGCAGGATGCACAGATATTTGAAATACATATTTGATAACAACAGAAATGAAAGATGAATAACCCTAAAATCCTTAAATATAAAAGGACATTTGTCATGGCTGCAGCAGGAAGTGAACCACAGGAATGTCGATAGAATTATACACAGTGATGAATTTCATATGGTAGGAAAACATGGGAGTTTAGTACCCCTGTCAGTGTGTGAAAACATACATTTATTAAAGATTCATTTCTTTTACATACTCTACAGGTCTGCTGTGACTCCACTGTTTTACAGTCACAGCATGGCACAACCAGAAAGCTCGAGTGTTCCTGTTTCATTGAACTTTCTCTTTTGTCCACAGTTTGCAGCAGATTTGGCAGTGATGGGTTTTAGCAGCTGAGATTCTCCAGACAGGAGAAGGAATTATGTGGGGGAGGGGGAGCAACAGAAAGCTAATTCTGAGGCTGACTTTAACAAAAAGAAAGGCTAAAATGTTCCAGTCGTTAAAGTCAAGGTATTTTGAAGCCTTCCTGAAGGATACATTTAATTCCCGATTCAGAACAAGACTGTTCTACCATTTAACCTGCAAGTTTACATGAGACTTAAATGATACACAGTATGTCCAAAGAGTTACAACTTGCATCGTGCATTGAATGGTGCATAAAGAAATTAGTAAGGTAAGCATATAATTGGTGTTCTCAGTATCTTGCTTTTATAGATGCAAAATCAATACCTATTTTGGGGAACTATTTATTCACTCATACTAGTACTTTTACAATAACAGACATTTAAAGAATCATAAGATAACACTTGCAGTATGGCTAGAAGAACTAAAAGAAAATAATGTATTGTTAAACAAAATTATGAATGTTTGAGGGTTTTGACAACTGTAAAAACAACACTTTCACAGGCAGCACTATTAAATAATTTTAATTTGCAATAATAGTGGGGTTCAGGTTCTCGAATGTGAAACATTAGAGACCTGTGAAAACGTCTACAAAAATATTGAGAGAACATTTACTTTGTGGCAATACTAATCCTAGGTGATAGACAGTGTTCTCAAGGCTTTTTTCAATAACAAAGACAGCAATAATGCTTCTTCATAAATAGCTGTAAAATGACAACAGTCTGCAAAATCCAAAGTCATTTAAAAAAATCTACATTCAGAGAACACAATCCTCACTTTTTTCGAAAGATAGTTTCTTAATTGTGACTTTTTCTGTTTTGATTGAGTCAGATGCCAACAAATTTCTTTTGGGATCTGTTCCTTAAAAACTGAGAACAAATTATTAGCAGAAGCCAGCAGCAAAATAACAACAGTGTACAGTTTTCCATAACAAACTTGAGAAATAATTACCAGACCGCTTATGCAACTTTACTTTCTCCATGGTTTTTCTCCTGAAGAGCAGGATCATCACTTCCATGCAGATGCCAAGACACAGCTCCTTACTCATAGCAGGACTTGGTTCAGCGCAGCTGCAGTAGAGACATGGCTTTACACTGTCTTAATGGGCCAACTGGCAATCCCTGGCACTGGAGAAGACCAGCACAGCCTCTATATTAATCTTGGATAGCATCATTTTGCCCTCAGGAGATCAAATACTGCTGGCCTCTCGTAAGTCTGACCCACATCTTGTGATCAGGGCCAAGAAACACACATCAGTCTCAAATTAGCATTTTTCAGTGTCACAACCCCATTAGAATTGGCATAAACAAAAGCAAGAAGCACTACTTTCACCTTCCCACCTCCTGGCTTCCTCCTAGGATGGCTGTGGGCATAAAATGAAGATCATTAAAGAGGACTTTTGTATTAATGATTGAGTGTCTGTTACAGTAATCAGATAATGGCTATATCAGCTTTCATTAGAACTCTCAAGAAACCCATCTTTGCTATGCATGGTAAACTAATTTCTTCTAGATACTTTGACAACATTGTTGATTAAAGCCTTAATGTTCACTTTATATCTATAGGGCCAACTGGTTTTTGGTCAGTTTATTGCTTTGTGTAACAGCAAACCTGAATATTAAATGGGCTTGAGAAGCCCTAAGGAAAACTCCACATATCCAGTATGTGGAGTTCTACCCTAAAGTATTTGCATGGGTGTTATAGATAGATCGATAAAGAGAAAGACAGACAGACTTACATACAGTCCAGGTATAAAAAACATAACCCTGTTACTTGATCTCAATTATCAGCTAAAATGTCTTGGGCCATTAAGAATCAAGAGTAATAAAATAATAACATTAATTAACAATGGGCATTTGTGTCATCCTGCTTAGAGTAACACTTTTGCAACTTGGAATCAAGCAGATTCAGCAGAGCAGTGATAACAAACAAATGCTCAAGACTGAAGGTATATGGGTCCTTGTTCAGCTGGCTGATAAAATCTCCTGGTCTGCCTATAGCATGTTTTAACAAGATTTCTGCGCTCAGGGCTTTGTTTCTTCTGTTCCGCAGATGCAGTGTAAAGCAGGTGTGTGACTCCTCAAGGGGGCTAAAGTTACACCCAGAAAGGGTTGGAGCACTCAGTGAAACATGCCCGCCATTCCAAGCACGTAGCGCAGTGTGCCAGGAATGGCATGGAATCACGCCGGCACACCGGTGCACGAGTCAGAGGCGAGAGGGCTTTCTTTGGGGGCTCATCTCAGCAGCACAGCACCGGCTGCCGTGATAACAACTCTTGCTGGCAAGAGAGAGCAGCTTAAAATATTTGTGTGACAGCGCATTTGGACAGCGTTGCACATGCGTGAGAAAGGATAGCGATCTTGTTGAAACAAGAAAGTTTGCTCATGTCCCTTGTGGTGCCTTCTGTGTTTTGTTCTGCCCTGATTTTCTTGTTAAATCATCACAATACCGTTTATCCGTATTTCTTCCACTCTTACCAGTTTGTGGGGTTTTTGTGTTTGCTTTTCACTATGTTTATTCTTATTCTTCCTAAGTCCAGTAGCTCACATTTTGTTTCCATTTTTGGGATTGTAGGGTATTCTGACCACACATTGGCATCTGGAACATCATTTCCCTTTCCCAGCATCCTCTTTCTTGAACCTCTGGGTCCACAGCTGTAAGTAGGTGAATATTGAAAAAGCACTCAGGCAACTGGGGGTAACTGGTAAAATGATGGAAACTGGTAATATCTAAACCTCAGAAATTACCTTCTCTGTGAGACATTGCCTGCTGCTGAATGTCCTGCCATACAAAGAAGGTGTTTAGTTGTGGTCATCTAAATGCCAGACACTGTACTGTCAGTATCCAGCTATTTGCAGCATCTTTTAAACCCCCTGATGTGTGGAGAAGCCAGCTGGCCTCTGCACCCCTATTCGTCTGTAGATACCTCTGAAATCAGAGAAAGAAGCAGGTTCTGGGGACATCAGCAGAGGATCAACAGTACTCCTCTGGGGTCATCTGTCAGTCCTACACTGTGCAGCAGTGGAGTCCCATTTTTATGCTTTCTGACAGTAAAGCTGAAAGATGATTAACATGACCCCAGGGAACAGTAAGGGAAATGGCCACCCACTGGCTGTTGATGCTTATTGTAAGTCAGAATGATGGCCTATAGAAGGATACGAGTGCTTCTGGCACTGAGACCATCTTTGAGTCATGAGTGATGGTCATTCTTCCCAATGAAGCCTTAACCATAAATAGTAGTAGTATGTGAAATCAAGTATTTGAAAACATAAGCTTATTCCAGATTAGTCTTAACAGTGAAAGTGTGACAACAGATGAGGGGAGCAAAGCATTAACAAAACTGGATAGTAAAATATACATGTCTTTTGTCAGAGTGTGAGAACTGAGATGAAAGTAGAATCTCTGGCTATTTCAATGAGAAGGTAGCCAAAGCTATGCGACATCACAACTACAGAGAAAAGACTTTTCTCTAGAGAAAAACCCTACTCAAATTTTCCTTCCTATAGAAACTACCTGAAGCAGATACTACTTTTTCTTTTGTCGTTTTATGAGATACTGAAAAAGTTTGAGGTACTTGCTAATTTGGTTTCTTCCAGATGCTCTTCCAGACCAGCAGAACCTGTAATAGTTTGATGTAGCTATCCTGGGCATCCCAGGGCCACAGTCACAGCTCAGTGGTATGAGCTTGATTTTCATTGCTGTATTTTACCAGGGCTGTTTGATCACAGTTGTATGAAAACCTGCCATAAGATGACTGTCGTTCATCTGAAGATGGTGTTAAATTGATAAAACTCTGCTTTTTAAGTAACTCTTTACTCTCCCCAGTTTACTAAATGTGAAAGTGGAACTAGCTCATCAAAAACTTACATACGGAGGTAAAGCAAAACCAGTCACTTTTAAGACAAGTACCAAGATTCAAAAGGCAGCCAAGCCAAGGAAGTAGAACCTCCAGAATGTTTGCAACGGTCACAGACTAGGATCTAGATGATGCCTGAGTTGAGCTTACCCATTAAATCCTTACTCTACCAGTTCTGTACATATGTCTGATTGCATACTAGTCTCCCTGCGGGATTGTTTCCTCATTTAGTTCCTGGTCCATTCTCAGCGTGAGTCTTCTCTTCCTTCACACATTTGCCCCAACTCCACACAACCGTATTCCAAAACTGGAATTCCAAATTCCGTATTTCTACAGGTTCTCTCTGTGATACCTGTGTGCTTCTCAAGCATCCATGAGTCAGTGTCCCTACTCTGGGATATCTTCTTTGCTCTGATAATCTGATAAGAGAGGTGTCTAAATTTGAATGCTCTGTGGCTGATGCTGACCTTTTGCTACTGTCACATCACTTAGCAGTTCCAGTGCAGGGAATGTGTCTACAGAGCGAACCTTATTCAAAGATCAGCCAGAATTAGACACGTCAGAGAATTTTTCTCTGTTGCACTTCTAGAAATTCTCTTGTGTGTGAAGTAAGGTTTCTTTCTTATAGCTCAGAAATTTGTGCAATTTGGCCTAATGAGGTATGTTCATGATGACCAAATTTCAAACTTTTTTCTTCTAAGTGCAAAGGCATTACAGCTCCTTAGAAAAGTAGTTCTTAGATAGTTATTATTTTAGCACAGAAAGTGTGTTAGTTAAGAATGAGCTCTGGAAACCAGCTGAATGGTTTTATAGAGTGCATACCTCTCAAACAGGGAACTTTTAGTTCAAAGAGGTAAAACTTGACAAATTGAGAAGTATCTGAAAATAGGGCCCAAAAGGAAAGAAAAACTGTCAGGCATCCTGAACTAGCAGCAGTGATTCAAACCTTTCTCACAGTTTTTTGGGGGACATGCAAGCCCTGAAAGAACAAATACACTTTCTGAGTAGCTGCCCCAGAGCAGTGTTGGTGCAATGCCATTTGAAAAAATAGAAGCCTTAGCGCTGAGGAGCCCAAAAGCTGATTAGGTGAACAAGCCCGTGCTTACTGCGTACTGGCCAGGGAGTGCTTATTCTAAAGCCCCTTGTTAGTTGCTGGCATGACAGCTCTGGCTTGACATTTAGATTCATACAGTCTTCAGAGGGTAAAAGCCACTCCAGTCCCCCTCCAGTAACAGGCGGTTCTTAAGAACCATAAAGAAATGAAACTGTAGGACTGACGCATGGGCTGTCAGTCACAAGGGAGAGACACCTGGAGGAACTGAGTTGATCTAAACAAATCCAGGTGGTTCTAGTAGCCAGCTTTTCAGACCCAGATTTCAGAGCTCTCTGTCTGTGTCCTGTCAGAGTCCCAATATCGAGACAATGAGGATCCTGTGTGTTTTCTTTTTCCTGGGCACTGCTGTTTCTCATCTGGCAGCATCCTATCAAATGCAGAGCTGCGTTGTTGACTTGCATCTGTGACGGATCGAGCCCTCTGGGAGTCGGCATAATTGGAGATCAGCAATCTGGATTCCTGCCTAGGAAGCATCAGGAAAGCGTTTGTACCTGAAGCAGAATCAAACCATATTGAAAGTAATGGGAATGTTTAAGCTGTGATGACTTTTAAAAAAATCCCTCTGCTACATTATTTTAGTAAATATTTGTAGGTGTCTGTAATAGGGAGTAATTGCTGCATTTCCTTTGAAACTAAAGGAGAGCAGTTTTCAGTAATATTGGATAAAAGCAAGGAATTCTAATGGGTGGGTTTAACCTGATTTTTGCTGACAGATAGTGCTTTTCAGCAGTTCTCAGGTGTCTCTTCTTGCAGCACACAAAAACTAGTTTGTGCCTGGCTTTTCCCTTTACTGATACAAGAATTCCACAGTAGCTGGCAAGCAGTGAAGCATCCCCCTTTGTCAGAGAGCTGGGATGGCT
Organism: Corvus brachyrhynchos; assembly: GCF_000691975.1. NCBI lineage: Eukaryota > Metazoa > Chordata > Aves > Passeriformes > Corvidae > Corvus > Corvus brachyrhynchos. Next base: position 1,467,360 of record NW_008238448.1, on the reverse strand, counting down.
TGCATGTGTCGAAATCAAGAGGTGCAGTTACGAGCGGGGTGAATAGGACGTCTGGCTGCAACTATGAGAAGGAGGAATGGTACATAGGTGCCAGCAGGAAGGTGAGCATCTACAGAGGAAGGAAGAAGGGAGGGTGCCTAGCACTTCTGTAAGTCACAGAGGTGAACTGCAGCTCAGAGGGGTTGGGTTTGGTATCGTGGCAGTGCAAACAGACAGCTTTCAGGCTAGGTTGGAGCCCAGGTCCCAGAGAGTTCATGAAATAATTTGTATCTCAAAGGATGTTAAAGAGTTATGAGGGATTGCAGGCAATTGGGGTGCAGGTATGCTGTTATGGCTGTGGATGGTGTACAAGACATTTCCATGTCTTTGCACATGTTTGTTGCACCAATGAAGTAAAAAAGAATTTGGTTTGGGAATTTTGAGAAAAGTTTTGCATCTCTTCTTTAAGTTACCCGCATCTGAGAAGGGAAGGACTGTACATTCAGAGTGCCCACCAGACTGGTGCTAGAAGAAAGGTTGTGCTAGAAATGTGTTTCTACTTGAGGGTGGAAAACAGCTGAGCCACTATTCCATTTTCACCAAGGGGTGATGCACAGAGCTGGGGGCAGTTAAAGGGACATACCATTTCCATTTCAAGGTGGGACATTTCCTAATGAGAAAGTGAGGGGAGCAGAGGCAGCTACTTTTCCAGTCCCCATCCACAGTTTTTCTGTAGCGAAGGCCTACACCCCAACATTAGCCTGCTCAGGATGTGTGCCACGTGGACCACCCAGAGAACAGAGTTGCAGCATGTGCCATTTAGAGCTCTTGGCCCCAGCAGAAGGGAACCCAAACACAGCAACAGTCAGAGTCTAGCCCTGACAGTGGATCCATGAGTTTTAAGAGACTTAGGAAAAGAGCACAAAAAAGGAAAGAGTAATAATATTAGGAAAAAACCCCAAAACTCCAGCTCGCAGTCTGATGAACTGCTGCATCCCCCAAGGGCTTGCTTCACCTCCTTTTTCTAATCCTGGTGCAATGCTTATAATGCTTGATGGATCTGGGTAGGTTTACAGTGGTCACTTTGTAGATACACACTAGAGTCAGTAACAGAATGAACAAGAACTGAATGTGAGTTTCAGTTAGTTTCTTTTTTTTTTTTGCAACTTTCTTTCAGAACAACCTCAATATTTACAAAGGCAGGTCAGCTCCCATGTTCCCACAATGGTTTCTGAACAAAAATCAGAGCCTGTGATTTTTAACTGTTTGTCCCTCCCATCAAAGCACAGATTATGGTGAAAAGATAATTGTAATTGCTTTCTTAGGACTCATCATGAGACAGTTGTAGCTACGTCACTGATAGATTCCTGAACATAACAGTCCTCCTCAGCTCCCAGGCTCAGGGCAGAATGCAGGATAAAACCAAACCCCAAACAAACAAACAAAAGTCCCCCAAACTCTTCTAAATGAAAGATTTCAGGAAAAAGACATCTAAACTGGATTCCACACTTCCTCCCCAACACCAAAAAAGTGTACAACTTTCCAGGCTGGAGTAGAAAGGTTATATATAGCACTGCAATTTAATTCACATGACAATTAAAAAATACATGAAATGGTCTTCCTTATGCATGAGAAAAGATTATCAGAGTTTCCCCTTTTCCTCTTTTAGCTTATTAAAAATGTAACTCCTTCAAGAGTAATAAATTAACTCTGAAAGCATTGCTTAAGTAAGACACAGGTTGTGATTAAAGGAAGTTTGGAGTTCAAGAGAAGTCTGTGTTTGAAAAACGTCCTCAGTGTTTGGAGTATTGCATATGGCTTTTGACAACTAATTTGGGAGAAAAGTGGTACGGAATGAACCTCAACAGGAAAAGCTCTTGTTTTTTGTCACTTTGTGACATTACTGAAACACCGTTTCCCCTCATTTGTATTTTCCCCCCTATAAGTTTGTGTTAAAATGTATCAAAACAGAAAAGACTTTGAAAAAGGCAGAAGAACTGTCATAAAGGATGACGCTAGCTAGTCGGGAGGTTATGCTTTATTATGTAAATCCATGTTTGGGGGTATTTTAAAATGCATATCGTATGGTTAGAGGCAGGTAATTAGCTAGATAAACTATACTGCTTCCAAATAAAGCATACCAGTCTATAACATAAATGCTAGGGGCACAACTTCGTGTAGATCTGTGACCTACCTGATTGACCAAAACTGTCCCTCACCTGTACCAGTCAGTCTTACTTGATGGAGCATTAGCCACGAGGCTGCTGGTCCTTGCCAAACCCCACTGCTCAAATCCACCTTGTCTTGCTGCTCCTGGGAAAAGGTTCCTGCAGTGCTTTCCCTTGGGTAATTGCGTAGTGTTGAGCACCCTGAGCTTGAATTCAGTTTGGAGCAGAAGGAAATAAAACTTCAGTCTGCACATAAATCCTTCATTTACTTACATATAAAACCAATGAAACAGTATATTTTTCCCTTCTTTTTCTGTAATTTACAAATGGTTAAAATTATTTTCCTGGCAGAAACATCCATTTCTTAACTGCTTAGTGCCCATGCTGGCAGCACCAGGCTGCAGCAATGGCTCTGTAAGTACCAGCACTCGCTCTGGAGGTACCAAGAGGAGCTGGATGAAGAACTTGCAATGCATAATTTATTCAGCGAATATAGGCCCTTTTTTGTGCTTGCAAGAGCTCTGGGGAAGGCAGGTGGGCTTGGTTGTTTTTTTTTTAATAGTTTGCTGAAATTCTTTAAGGAATTGCAGTGTGTTTGCATGCAGTACCTGTACACCGGTGGCTTGTTAAGAGATGCGTTTTAATGTTGGCAGTTCAGGTGCGGGGTACACATGGCCTGCCCGGACAGGTGCCATGCAGCTCCTGGGCTCTGGCACCGGAAAAGGGCAAATGTTGGGAAAGCGCTTCTACTGAGTGCCAAGACACTTGGGGTAACATCCACGGTTCAGCCGGCTCCATCTCGCCTAAATATGCCTGATATCCGCAGCACCTCACGCGTCTGAAAGAAAATTACAGCGTGCGTGGGGGGTGGTAGTCATTAGAGATACGCAAACTACAGG
>NW_008238448.1:1461770-1463634 GCF_000691975.1 Corvus brachyrhynchos | reverse complement strand
AGTTGTAAGTGAGGAGCTGCCAAGGCACATCTGGATATTTTTCTTCTTCTTCTTCTTCTTTGTGTTAGGGACTGATGTGCAACTAATTAAAGGCAGACAGGCTGGTAGCGTCTGCACAGTCAAGCCCCCCCAAATAAAGAGCCTGGTAAGTGACTGGTTTGCTTTTCCCCCCTCATCTTTTCCCCCCATATTCTTCGCGGGTTTTGTTTTGTTTTGTTTTTCGGTTTTTGTGTGTGTGTTTTGGGTTTTAGTTGTGAGGGTTTTTTTAGGGGGGTGGGTTTTCTTTCTTTTTTTTTTTTTTAATTTTGTGGGATTGTCAGGGGCTCTTTTTTTTTCTGTTGTTCTTGTCCTCTGGGATCGTAAAAGTAGATTAATGCTAGACTTGGGCAATAAAAGGCGTCGCTATATTAATTTATTAATTAATCTGCACCCGCCCCTCCTCCTGAATGTTAAATATGACCTTTGATCTCTCTGTCTTTGGCAGAGCAGACATGCAATATTGAACGTGTACGGTCACATTTAGCTTAAGCAGGGACGGAATCACAAAGCCCGGCTAGCAATTTCTATTTATTTATTTCATTCGTGGAAAAGAGGGCGATAGTTAGAGGGGGAGGGAAATCAATAACTGCGTCTCGGGTACCCTTTTCATGCTCCGGAGATGCATCGATTAAACAATAATGACCCGCTTGGTGGGCACCATCATTTTCTCGCTGCTGGTGGCAGTAAAGCCTGAGAAGGGATCGCGGAGAGAGAAAAGGTAGCCAGCGAGGGAAGGTTTTGTGGAGAGAAGCCAGTTTAATGCTGGGGGGAAAAGGGCAAGAAAACGCATATGACTTCTGGCATAAAAGGCTGAACGCTAACATTTTATTCCTTACCAGATGCGTGGCTTTCGTACACATGGCTGGCAAAACTAGTTTTATTGAGTAGTTGTTATCGAGGACATGCAGCTAGGTTTTCCTTTCTGGAAACGGGAGAGGTTTTTTTTTTTTCTTCTGCTGTATGCAAATCCTTCGCATCCCTCCAAGACGACGCTTAGCCTAGAGCTCTCCGGGGCAGCCTTTGTATTGCCACTAGACCTGTGAAGGCAGCGAGAGTCTGGGTTTTTCCCTGACGTGGAAACACAGAGGTGGCTCCTGCGAGCTCGGGGTCTTTTTTTTTTTTTTTCCGACGGAAAGACGCCCGCCAGTCCCCAGTGCAGCCGGGGGTGAGGTTCCTTCTGTAGATTTACGCTCCCTTCATCTGGATTTGTTTACATAAAGCCCGCTTTCAGTGCACGACGCTGGGAGAAGACGAAGTTTTTGCACTCGGTAGGTTGGGCTGCAAACGGTTCATTAATCTAATTATGATCGTAATTACCGTAATTGATAACCATTTTGAACTAAACATACCGGAGTCTGGAAACTAGACGTAGCCCCACGAGTGCCTCACGAGTGAGCGTTTCTGATCGATAGCCCTACATCAGAAAAGGTGCTGGAAATATCTGAACTATTCAGGTAGAGCATCTGGAAAACAAAGAGGCAGTGTTCATAAACTGAGGGCATTTTAAGTTATGCTTATGTTTGCTTTAGTTCGCGCAGGCTGCCATAATATACCTTCCTCACTGCCATGAACTAAAATACCCCCCTTCACCTCCCTGGGGGAGAAAGGGGCGGTGGGAAATAACACGGACGCCGTGTCCTTAGCCCCCTCCTAAACTTTCCTAACCTGAAGCAGAAAGCCATCTTTCCCCGATGAGGTCTAGTTCAGTAGGTACAGCGACCTGTCCTCCCGAGCGTTTCCGGGCTGTCTCTCGGCGAAGCCCCCTGCCCCGCGGCGCCCGCAGAGGGGCTGTCCCCGTCTCGGTGCGTGTGTCCCCAGCCCTCCC
>NW_008238448.1:1459929-1460232 GCF_000691975.1 Corvus brachyrhynchos | reverse complement strand
CGGGGCCGGGGCCGGGGCGGGCAACCCCGCCAAGAAGAAGCGGAAACGCTGCGGGGTGTGCGTACCCTGCAAGCGGCTCATCAACTGTGGAGTCTGCAGCAGTTGCAGGAACCGCAAAACGGGACACCAGATCTGCAAATTTAGGAAATGTGAAGAGCTTAAGAAAAAACCGGGCACTTCGTTAGAGGTCAGAGGAGATGATTTCTTTTTCCCCAGCCTCCCGCCATCCCTCCTCAACCCCCTGCCCCCGCCCCTCCAGTGCTTCTTGTCTAGCTTCAAGATGCAGCATCCCTTCTCCGAGGC
>NW_008238448.1:1456513-1459731 GCF_000691975.1 Corvus brachyrhynchos | reverse complement strand
TATTAATGGCAATCAAGACGATTCGGGGCAGTTTGTAGGAACGGGGAGGTGGGAAAAGGAAAGTTTTAGCTGAACATCAGGATCTCGTTGTCAGAAGTTCAGGGAAAGCAATGGCAAGTTCATATCCAGGCTGGCTGGTAGCAGTTTGTCCCAGACAGACAACGGGCCATGGAGCCCAGTAGTAGGTGAAATGCACCCCAGTGATCTCTGTGGCAATGTCTTTCTTGAAATAACCTGCTCGTGGTGTATTAAACACAATGGAAGAATAGCACAGGTATGACTGAACTGTATGCACGGTTATCTTTACAACATTTCCTCGGAACTGACAATGTATTGTGTTCCCCAAAGCTGTAACAACAGGTTTTCAGTTTTGCTAGACGTACGAGAGACAGGCAGATCCCGTGTCGCAGACATTTCGGTTACTGTATTGGGTGCGACAGACAATGGGAACCAAAATAGACAACCGTGAGGAAAATGGCAATTGGATGGTATCGTTAGGGGAAAGAAACAAGTGAGAGAGAAGACTAGTAATCATACTTAATCCCTTGTCATTATTAAAATTATAGTGTTGCTGGTTCGACACACATCTCGGATGTGTCTGAGGGTGTCGGGGATGATGGATTTAGTACAGAGGAGTAGTGTGTGGTGGGTGACACCAAGATTTGTAGTCACAGAAATCAGCAACTAAGTGAGAAATTGTAACTTCCTTCTGTGTGTGTGTGTGTATGCCTGTGCATGTTTGCATAGTGGTTTATTCCCTTGCTCATTGCTTGCAGGAGCTCTCTCCAAGAAGAGATGGGATGAGGGATTCCAGGGAAAAAGCAACACTTAGAGCCAATTAATTTGTTCTGTGTTAAATAAATTGAGATAATAGTGTTGGTATTGACACGGCCATGGGACAAAAGCAACATTTGGGGGTTAACTGACATTTGGCTGATAGCATTAACTCTTTCCTAACCAGCCTCATCAAAACAACTAATTAATTCCTTCTTGCAAGAGTGAACTGTCCTTGCTATACGTTTAATTTGTAGCTCTGCATCCTTTTAGCTCTATTTTTGTGAATGGTAACCCAGCATTGCTAAAGCAAAAACCAGGATGGATTTCCCGGTGGATAGAACCTAGACTGGGTTTTCAGCTCTTGTTTTTCTCAATAATATGTTTTTGTTGGTTTTGTAGCAAGTTTGCAACAAGGATTGCTAACACCCTTGTCTGTTAATGCTGAGTACAACCTAAAAGAGATTCCCTGAACCAGAGGTGTGGAGAATTCCCCCCACACGACCTAGCACTGAGAGTGCCTTTGTGTGCCAGGTCATTAGGCTTGCAAACCAGGGGGCTGCTGGGATTTAATGTTTGTGATAAATGATAGGTTCTGATGGCTTATCGATTTGTGCAGAAAGTGAGCTATCTCTGGAAGAAACGAATTTGTACATTATCAGATCTTCCTATGGGTTTGTGTGCATCTCTAAGCACATTTCCAGAACTTCCCTGGCTCCTGACAAAGGTGTTTGGTAGTGTTAAAAACTTTTCAGGCGTGCTATGAGAATGCCTCCCTTTAAAATTGTTTAACCACTGTGACTAGTAAAACCCATTCTTTAATTAGCCACTTGTGTGCTCTCGTAACCACCTGCCTTCACTTCTTTTCTTCATTCTCTCTTTCCCCCACTCGCTCTCTCCTGTTTCTGCTCTGTGAGATACGTAAACACAAAAGCTCCGCTGCTGCTGTACTGTGACTCGAAGGAAACAGGTTTCTCTTTCCAGCTGTCAGTAAGGCATCACTTCTCTGCAGGTCATGGCCCATCACAAAGTTTTGTCATGGGATGTGGCTAATATCTTTACAGAAATGTGGTTTGTCAGTAGGAGAGGAAGAATAACTTGCTTATATGGTTGTTTTTCTTGTCTTCTTTATTCTTTATGAAAAATTTATTTTAACTAATAAAGTGACAGAAGGGCTGCCTACAGCACAAATGCACAGCAGTGCTCTGGCTGTATGGCCACCAGCTGGGTGTCAGAGGGTGACAGGGCCTACACGAGGGCACTGTGGCAGCAGGATTGGTATTGGGAGTGGGCAAGGGCAGCCCTCCTGCGAAGTGAGTGGCTGGAGCGACTCATTTGGCCTGTGCTCCTGGGGAGTCCACCACTCTGCGTGGATGATCCCCTGGCACCTCGGTAGGCACACTCCCATGGAAATGCGTCGAGGATCGAGGGGCTCACATTCCACTACACACTTACATGATTCGTGAATTGTGCTCAACAGCAGCTGCAAATTTCAGGGGTGATTTATGGCAGGGGGTGGCACCATGTTTAAAAACAAATGAAAAATTAGAAAAATACCAATAAACCGTAAACTGGCTGATCCCACAGAAACCATTTCTCTCTTTTTCCTTTAAATCTCTACTACTGGTGCAATGAAGGCATAGGTTATAACTCTCAAAGACAGTACATGGAGCTGAAGACAGATTCACGTGAATGGTTTCCAGTCCCTGACCCTTGCATTTTTAATGGAATGCTTCTCGCCCAGCTTTTTTTTTTAAACACTTGAATTCTTTTTTCCTACTTTCCTTGTACTATTTTCACATTAAAAGTGTCCCAATGCTCTAGTATTTTTCATAGAATGTTATTATTACTAGGAAATTTTATGTACAGCAATAATAAATCTATAAAAATCAGATTGACGTCACGTTGCACGCTGCCTACTTGTGTATGTATATTTTGTGTTCATTCAGATTTACAGTCGGTTTAAAGAGACATAATCTTTATTTACCCATAGAGACTACTTATTTTCCTTTGATTGGTGTACATGCCTGTAACTTCTGCTGCAGGTTATGACGATGAGGTGCCTGACGATGGTTTGCATCCTTCTCTCTTTGAAGTGAACCCCATTCAGTGTACAAATCTCAGTTGACCCAGTCCTCATTTTCGTTAGCATGACAGCAAGTTCAGGTAGAGAGGCTGGCTTGCATTGGCAGGGGCTGAAGTGTCCTGCCAAATGTGAAATATCAGCTGTTTAGGCATGCTGTCACCATAGTGGGCACTGCTTGCTCCCTTTGTAGCAGCCCAGCTAATTGATATGTGCACTATTAAAGTGAGCGTTTGCATACCAACCTGATTGAGTCAATACCAGCCTCCAAATCCGAGGCATCTCGCTGAGTTGCATTTCAAGCCAGTGGGATTTTGAGATGGCCTTCTCCAGGGATAGGTTGTGATGATTGATTTCAGCA
>NW_008238448.1:1449869-1456400 GCF_000691975.1 Corvus brachyrhynchos | reverse complement strand
AGTCTTAACACCATAGGGCATTGCCACGAGGGAGAGAGGCTGCGCTGGCAACCTCCGAACTTGCACTCCGTGTTGTGGTAGCGCGTGCGAGCGCTGTTAAGGGAAGACTGCTGAGCTCTGTGGATAGGGGTCAATTAGTAGGGGCCTCAGAGGAAGCAATTTCCCTGCTGTCTATCTGGCTTTAAATTACATGCACAAGTTAAGTGACGGCATGATGGAATTGAGTAGTGGTGAGGGGGAACTGTAAAGGCTGATAAGAAGCAGGCGGCTAACACGATCCAACGGGCTAACTGGAAGGTGGGAAGAAAGACCACCTTGTAGTTCGCGTTGCTGTTCATCACTAAACATCAGCAGTGCTGCTCTATGATAGGCTGTCTCTCCTGCCTGCCACTGCCTCGTAGCCCTCCATCTGGCTGAGGCTCCCTGTGTGCATGTGTTAAAATACTTTGCAAAAGGGCAAAAAAGCAGTCCTTGTTCCTGGGCGTTTACAGCTGGAGCAAGAACTGCAGTCCCCCCTGAGTGCAATTTATGTTGGCATTGGCTGCAAAGCCCTGATCAGCCCTGAATGCAGTTTTTTCCCCTCTTTCTTTCTTGTTTGTGCCCTTGGTGCTTTGCCAGGGTTCTCGTGTATTTTCTGTTCCCAGGCCCGAGCCTGCAGGGAGTCTGCCTGGTGCTGGAACTGGCTGCTAGCACTATAAGAGAACCCTCACTGGGTGACTGTGATGCTCTTCGTGGGGCTTCCAACATGGTGCGTGATCCTGCCGTGACAGTGTGAGCAGGGAGGGGAGGAAGTGAGAGGCAGGGCAAAATCTGAGCTTTGTTGAACATTTTGCCATGAGATTTTGTCACTTTCATTCAGATACTGCATGTCTGGGATAAACAGACCTTCAATGATGAGTTTTCCTTTTGACCTCTGGCCTTTTGACACCAGGCCTCCTACTGCCACCTCCAGCAGAGACCAGATCAGCTACATCTTTGCTCAGTAGCGCCTGATCTCTGCTGCTCGGAAATCTCCTTGAAGGGCGTTGACTTTCTGTGTTAGGTTCACATCTTGCAAGGCAGGAATGTGCTGCAGCTGTTGGGGGATGTGGGGTAGAGGAAGATGTTTAGAGCCCAAAGGAGTCAAAAATGTGGTCTCCTTACAGTTCTGACAGATCACTGAGTGCGAGTGATTTCGTCTGGTATGTGGTTGGATGGTGCCTGGTTTACTGTGTCATGTGTTGTTGTTTCCCTTTCCCCGTGTGAGACTTGCAAATGAGAGAAAGTGCCCAAACCCCATGACATTACTGTTCAGTTTAGAGTATAAATGGCTGCTTGATATTCTGTAGGTTGTTAAGGAGGGGGGCAAAAATGAAGTCTCTCCTGCCTAAGAAAATCTCTTAGTGGTGGGATTTGGTACTGAACTGAACAGAATTTCAAGATATTCTGCAAAATTGTAAGCCAGTCAAGGACTTAACAGCCTCTCTCATACAAACACTGCTTTCTACTTGCATTAAAAATTGCTTGCTTTCAATCATTGAACTATGATTGTTTGCTAGTGAAATTGGCCGTATGGTTGTGGTGGTTCTGAATTTTGATTGCACTGTGTAGTTCTTTGCATGGTTTTCTAAGTACTAGTATTGGTTATGCACTTGGGGCATCAAGATTCTGTGCCAGACTCTGGATTTCAGTGTTGTGACTGGTTAGTCTGGTTTTTTAAGCTGACATAATGAAATCTCTATGTATTGTTTAGGCTGGGCAAGCTGCATGTGTCATGAGAAAGATGATGAATGAGGGTGGTTTGGGGTTTTTTTGAGCAGTAATTAGCATAATAAGTGTCCTTTTCTTTTCTTTCCTTTTTTTCCCCCCCAAATCATCTAGGTCACTTTGAACTAATATTTCAGTTAGAGGTGCATAAAACCATCATGACTTGGAGTCCTATGCCAGCTACAGGATGTTTGGAAAATCTTTTCCAGTTCTGTGTTTGTACAAATTGCTGTAGACTATACACATCATGCCTGATTCATATGAATAGGGAGACTTTGTTTAAATTGGTAGATATGTGAATGTCATGTTATATACCACTGATTAGGGGTGGGTAACAGTGAGGAACAGTCTCAATTTTTGTCTGCTTGTCCATGTGTGTTCATATTATCATATTTTGGGGTTACTTTCCATGCAATTCTGTTTGCTAAGTGCACACCTAACACCTTTACTGAAGTCAGGGAAGATCTTGCTCACTTGGAGAATGGATTAGGATGTCAGCCAGCAATCTGTTGGTACTGGGGAAAGAAAAGGAACAGAAACATTTTTGGGTTTTTTGGTCAGAAAGCAACATCCTGGTACTGCTTTTTGGGTTTTAAAAGAAAAGTGCCCTAGAGAGTTAAAAAAAAGGTTGATATTAATTTCTGTATGCTGTGTCATGCATTTATGCATGGCAATGACGAAGAACAGGTCTTTTCCAAATATCCTATAGATTTGTATTGTTAAAAAAACTAGCAGTCTTCCAGCTCTTAACATGCATGCATTTTAAGGGTTAGGCTTGGTGAAATAATTCTAAGCAAACCTAGAAGGTACACCTTAAAGACTCATCAAATACAGCATAATCCTTTTGATCACTGGTTGCAATGGGAAATGGCTGCTGCTTGCATAGGGAAAGGCTTTAAGATAAGCTTTTTGGATGTAACCTGAGTGAGTTGGGAGCAATAAGTAACTCGTGTCACTGTAGCCTTGGTGGCTAACAATTCCTAAGTCACCATGTGCTTAAAAACTGGCAGCAGACACCATGTCTGCTGAGGAGTACCACCACCCAGGGAAGGCATTTCTCTGCTTCTGCAGTGTCTGTGTTTTTGATAGCTCATCTGCTCGGATAATCGTACTGAACCACAATGTCTTGAAGCATGCAGTTTCCTTTGACACTTTTTTTCCTACTTGAGAGCCCTGACTGCATGTTTGTCTTCTCTCTTCTTTTGGGTACCTTTATTGTTTTCTGCAGTCGTATCTTGTTCAGTCACATGCAAACGCCTGTCCTGAAACTGAATTACTCTGCAGTGTAATCTAAAGTCATCCCCCTTTTCAGCATCCTGTGCTTTCTGTTGTGTGTTGAGTTATGTTGCACCGTGCTTTCGATGCAACAGCCATTTAATAATGTTGAAGCCTTAGCTCTGCAGGGGCTAAAAAGATCCCAGCAGGCTTGTTAACTTCTACTCTCAGACATTATGGGAAATATTTTCTCCTCCCTGGAACTCTTCGGCATCCTCTTAATTAACACTATAAAAATCCATGGCCAGGTATGCGTGAAGCCTGCTTAATTTTTATGCAGTTTTCCAGAGTTTCTCCATTCCTTCCTATTTAACCAGACACTGGTGCCAAGTGAGATATGAGAATGTAAAAGGAATAAAGGCAGCCTGGGTCATGCTGGGTACTGTGTTCTTGTCAGGCAGCATACTCATCAAGTGCCTTTCCCTGACTCACACAGGATCTTACTTTTTCCCTGCTCTACTCAGTATTTTTCTTTATCTCAATCTCTGAAGTGTTGGGCATTTTAAAACTTTGCACCTCTCCTTTCTCAGGACAGTATTCTTTTCTGCTCCAGACTGTTGTGGTCATGGTGTCTGTTGTACTTCTATGTAGGATCCCCACTAGCTGGTATCAGACTTCATTTGACTGGAAGTTATTTGTACAGAGATGAGAGAGGTTATTCACTGGTTTAGGAAGTGGAGAAGCAGTATTAAAATTTGAGGTGGAGGGAAGAACTTAATAAATACTGGAAAATGGGGGGAATCCAAGGGCATTCAGGATGGATATCACTTAAGATGAGGGCAGAGGAAGAGGAAAGAAGAGCTGCAGAGTGCTCAAACAGAGGAGGATTCCAAAGTGGCTGAAGGTTGGTTATAATGTGTGAAGCCTCAGTGAGGGGGTGCCTGCTCCTCCACAGGGATGACTCAGTTACCATAGGACAGACTGAGCACTGAAGGATGCAGTGGTAGGGCTGAAGATGCAGTGACATCTCCCATGCTGAGAAGAGCATGGGGTGTATTTGCTGCTCTGAGTAATAAATTAGTATTCAGGTGAGGCAATTGAAGAGCTCACCAGTAACCATCTTCCCAAAACTTCTGCAGGGGAAGGCTAAGATTTCATACAGCTGAAGGGAACCTTGATGAGGGAAAGCAGGGCTTTCTCTGTGCCCTTGTTGATATCATAAACCAGTTTCTTTAATTAACTTTTAAAAATTGACTGGAATTTATGGAGAGAATTTGAATATCAGGGTGAGCATTTGGTATGGGTGGAGTCTTGTGATCCAAACAAGTTGTTCAAGAAGTAAGGAAATGATAAAGGCATACATACAGAAAAGCCAACAGATGTGAAAGAGAGAGGGGAGGAAAGGAAAGACTGAAAATGATGATTTTTTGCGTAAGGACTTGGCCTTAAAGGTTTCTCTGGTGGTATGTACTTTGTGTCCTAGGAAAGCTGGAGCATGCTGACAGCACGTCAGTCTGCACTATGTTAACACAAAGAATTTGCCCCATTGTCATGACAAAGAGACCCCAAAACAGCTGCAGTTCAGTAACATCCATCCTTCACATCCTAACTGTGGTGGGGGATTGGAGATTGAGTGCAGCAGCCTTTGGCAGTTACAGGCTTGGAAGAGAGCTGAAGAGCACTCGTAATCTGTGTAGAAGCTACAAGGAGGCAGAGTGAGATTACTGTGGGGCAATTAAAGAGGTTGGAAACAGAAAAGGAGAGGCAAGGAATATACATTTTTAAGGATGTGATCTCCAAAGCGAGTAGTATTAGTAGAAAAAGGCTTTTTGTTTTAGAGCGAACAAAAGAGAAGAAAAGTATATTTGGAAGGGTTGTGGGTATGACCCACACGGGAGGGGGTGGGAGAGCACTTGATGACACCACCCTAGTAATGATGTAAAACCCATTCCCTCTAAGTCACCAGTTCATCTGAGCTCTGGGAGGTGGTGAAACGGTTGGCTGGTTGCTTGGAAGCTGATGTAGAGTAAGTTGGAGGTCAAAGTCCAGTGGAGGTCACAGTGTCATGAAAACAATTACTGAGATGTGTCTTAATTGTCATCCTTGAAAATTTTAGAAGGCACACCTGAGAATGAATGGAGTTCAGAACCATTTACAATCTATTAATGTTTCCCTCGCTAGTCAGGAATTGTGGTGACGTGTTGTGTAAGAGTTTGTGTTGCTACTCCTGTTCCTGCATTGAGTCAGAAAATACATGGTGCTCACCTTGATGCTTGGCTACAAGAGAACCAAACTGGCACCTGTGATGAGTCTTAGGTATTGGCTGATTATACTCCCTCAGCTCAGATACCAAGAGCTGTGCATTTGAGTGATGTATTTCTGTATTTCTCCATTTCTCCTTCCTTTTTTTTTTTTTCTTTTTTGCAAGCTTTGCAGAAAAAGAAACAAGCAAGCAGAGACCAAGAATTTAATGGATATATTTTTCACTGGCTCTTTTATCAACAGCATATGAAAAATCCCAAAGGACAGAAGCAGTTAGCTAACCAATGAGGCATCATAGCTGATTTTAGGTTCCATGCAGGAGAAAAAGATATTGAAGCCCCAGCAGCTCAGGGGGAAAGAGATTTAAATTTAGGTTTGGTACTGAGAAACGTGCCTCTCCTCTGCTTGGAGACCAGTCTGTAAGAGATTACTGTACCCCAGGGCAGCAGTTTGGAGGATGATAGAGATGTCAGCCTGTGAGTGCAAAGACTTGTACCACTGGATGATGAACCAGCAGGGATTTCTCATTAATGGAATGAATGTTAACAAGAATAATTCTGTTTTGTGAGCTGGTGTGTGTGGGAAGGATAAATGATAGGGGCTGATGGATGGTCTTCACAGAGATTTGATTAGGGAGAAGGTGAATGGCAGTGTGTGTGTGAGAGAGGGGGAGGTGTATGCACATGGTACACACATTGCAGAAGGCAGGCACACTTCTACTTGATGATGTCTGACAGAGAAATCAGCAAAAATAACCAGACAGGTCCTAGGTGAAGCTGAGCACTGGTGCGAATATTTCAATTCAGTGTCTTGTGCATTGTAGGATCTTGGGTGTTATGTTGCATGGTGGTAACAAACCTGTATTCAAGAATTTCTCGATAAAACTTTCATCAGTAACAGAGCTTTCTGCTTTCTGCTAATAAAACATTTGACTAGTGGTATTAATTCCCGTAGTCAGTATGGGAGCACTGAATGACACCTTTTCTGACCTGCTTAGCATCATTTTTTGCTCTGAAGTAACACGCTTAAAGCTTGTATGAGCCCTTCCTGGTTCCTGAAAAAGCAGGAGACAGGCCAGACCTACTGGTTGAGAGGCCAGGGAGGCAGAACCAATGGAAACAATCCCTCATCCTGCCTGAGGCCTTCATATGCTGCTGGAATGCAAATAATAAATGAAAAAAGCAAAATAGGCACATAAACTGAGTAGGCACTCCAGCAGACTTAGCAGCTCCACGCTCAGGTACAGAGGTAGCTGAAAAACTGAAGGAACTGCATGAAGTGCTCGAGAGAGACGTAGAAATAGGGAAA
>NW_008238448.1:1431263-1449252 GCF_000691975.1 Corvus brachyrhynchos | reverse complement strand
CGCCGGCGTCCAAGCCGGCTGCTCCCCTCGGGAGCGAGCGAGACGGCGGAGGTGGAGACTTGGCTCTGTCCCTCGGCTTGCTGGCCAAAAGAGCTGCGCTGACACAAGGGAGGGAGTGTGCTGGAAGGCGTCTGCAGCCAGTTACTCCCAACCTGGGAGGGGATGGGCAGAGGAGATGTGTTCCTTTCCAGAGCTCTGCCTGCATCCGTGTGCTGGTACCCTCTGCGCACCGTCGCAGTGCTTAGTGACTCGAGCTGACCCCTGGGGGTGATAAGGCCCGTGGTGGAGCATGTGAGCTGCTCTCCTTAGAGCTTTAGGTGATGCTCGCCGGCAGAGTGAGGAGCTCCAGGGGCTCCATCACTAACAGTTCCTGGGACTGAGCTGTTTCTTCTTTGATAGCATTAGTTTGGATTCCTTATGATTTCTATCTGTAGTTGCCATCTGTTTTCCCCAATGCCATTACGCATTTTTTCAGATCAAGACCCCATTCCCCCAAATTCAGTCTCATCTATATAATGGAAAAATAGTTAATATATAAAATAAACTGTGGTGAGCAGTGAATGTAAATGAGAGACACCTTTGCTCCTTTTTTATCCTGTGGAGAAACCCATTACTCCTCTGACTAATCCTATTGATTTGGCTGGGGAGCTATGGCCTGCTGCTGATGTCAAGTCCAAGTGGCAGGATCTGGCTGTACAGTGGCAGGTCTCCGTGGCCATTGGCACAAATCCTTTATTCCCCAGCTGATTCCACTGAAATCTCCTGAGGTTACCTCTGAGCTATTTGAGAAGAGCTGGGTTTTCAAACCGTGACCCTGATTTAGGAGTACATGTTTAAAATTTCTACTTGTGATGTCCTGTGGCAAAGGTTTACTTTTCACTCGGTGGAGCTGGCGGCAGAGAAAGTCAAATGAGTTTTCCTAATCTGGTATGTTCTAAATCTGGTTTGTCTCAAATACAGCCTGAGAGATATGCAGCACAAGTGGAAAAATAACTGGCAGCACGCAGATGCGTGTCCTCTCAGAGCAAATAAAGCTGACTTTTAAAATAAATGTTAAATCTCATCCCTGGTATGAAGGGAGACAGGCCAGTAGCTCAGGTATGGGGAGAGATATTTTAAGGTGGGCTGTGGAAGAAAGCTCACCACCAAGCTTCTGACCCAGCATACATGTCCCTTTTTATCTGCTAAGTCCAATCATAAGCTTGTTATTAGAGGACATCTGTTACTGCCTGATAACACGTACAGCAAGCAGGAGCACAGCGTTGGTGGGCAGCCAGGGATTTTGGCAGCTGTGGGGAGCGGCAGCTTCGTGGACTGTTTCACACCTCGTCCAGAGCTGGGGCAGCACATCCGTCCTGTGGGCCTGTGGCTGGGTGGGAGGATGCCAGGAGTTTGAGGCAAGGGCTATTCCTGCACGCAGCTCTCCTGTGCCAGCTGGTGTGCACATGTGCCAAAGCCTCATCCACTCATCCTCCTGCAGCCGCAGCTGGCCCCCTCGGTGCCGGGTCAGCGTGGTGGGTCTGCTGGCATTCCTCCAGGACAGGCAGCGGAGCAGCTGGGAGAAACGTGCCACATGCTGGGTTCTGCTTTTTCCTTCTGCATTTCCAGGGGATGCAGTTCACACACTACTTTCTTGCCCCCAAGCCTCCTTGCCTGAAGAAAAACATTCAAGGAGACTCTGTGAGCTGAATCTGAGCATCATGAGGTTTTCCCCACAGTCATTGCTGTAGGTAATGTATATTTATGAGCGGAACAAAGTGGGCTGCAGATGCTTTGAAAGGCTGCTTTCCTCTCAGGGTGGCTTAGTATTTAGGCAAGTAAGGAAGGAGTGGAGATGCTGTCCAGACTGCATTCAACAGTGGCAGAGCAGGCTGGTGCAGGAGAGATGGCATCTTCCAACCGCCTTCCTGTGTGTCATCAGGGGATGCTGATGCTCTGTGGTTCAGGAGATGGTGTTCCTTCCAGTATCTAGAGGGAGCCTACAAGAAAGCTGGAGAGGGACTTTTTAGTCCCTCTTAATAGTGGTAGGAAAAGGAGAAATGGCTTTAAACTGAAAGAAGGTAGGTTTAGATTAGATATTAGAAAGAAACACCTTATAGTGAGGGTGATGAGGCACTGGAACAGGTTGCCCAGAGAAGCTGTGGATGCCCCATCCCTGGCAGTGTTCAAAGCCAAGTTGGATGGGGATCTGAGCAACCTGGTATAGTGGATGGTGTCCCTGCCCATGGCAGGTGAGTTGGGGGTGATCTGTAAGGGCCCTTCTAATCTAAACCATTCTATGATCTTACAGTGCTCTGTAGGTCAGGAGATTGCATCCCTCTGCTGGGCTTTAGTGCATCACAATGTGACACAGCTCCATTCCAGCAATGAGACTGTGTCTGTACCACCATGTGTGTGCCCTGAGCCCAGCTCTTGTCTGGGGAAGGGTCTTTCCAGAGAGTGAAATGGGGGATGGAAAGTGAGTTTTGAATTTGCACCAGAGTCCGCACTGTTTTTGTCTGAGCAATGCTGATGTCATTTCCAGGGTGACCGTCTGACACCTGAATTAGCTTGTGGCACTAGAAATACAAGGTGTGACGTGAAGTAAAGGCCAGTTTGCTTTCCTGCTGGTGGTCATGTGGGCTCTGTGAGACTGATGAGGTGCATAGCCTGCATTCACACAGTGTAAGAAATGCATACAGGCACTGGTTTATGGCCAGTGGTGGTCAGTGTTTGCTGGCCTGGGCTGCTGATTGATTCAAATTGCATTTCATGCAGGGGCCAGGACTTTCCAGCTGAATAGTTTTGGCCACCACAGAGCACCAGATTTCTCAATATCTGATCATATATCTCTCTCTCAATAGATATAGATATATTGGGATATACATAGACACACATACATATATATATATATCTGTATATAACTTACTGGGCCAAACTGTTCCTCTTGCAGAAGGGATTTCTAGAAGGGATTGTCCTCCAGCTTGAGAAGCTCATGTTGGGTTCTCTGCAGATCTTGGTGAGATCAGTTTTCCCTGTGTTGCTAGCACCAGTCCTGCTGCTTTGGGAAATTCATCAGTTTCATTTAATTTGCCATGTGAATTTGGGATTCGTTAAGGTGCTGTCTATTTCTGTGGTTGTGTCGGTCTCTGTAAAGACCACCAGGTAGCCCAGATTTTGTTGGACATACCTCAGTTGCCGTATACTCCCTGAAGGGTACTCCTCTGTTGAGCTGGTTTGTTTCTAGGGCTCCTCAAGAGGAATGAGGAGTGCCACATCTGGCTAATAATTTGCTGTAGCGAACATGTGAGTTTACTTCAAGGAGAGCAGGATTTTTGCTCATGGATCAAACATCAAAGGATTCTTACATAATGCAACATATTTTAACATTGGTAAAGTATTAGGTCATAATCATGTCGTGCTCTGATATGTTTTATTATTCTATTTTATTTCTGAATGTGGTTCACCTCAACTCAAATGATTCCTTAGCCTTGCAGAAAACAGTAATACAGGCGACTTACAGTGAGTCTTGGTTAGGTAGCTCTGAATTTTTCTTGCATCCTAAGCAGCAGCAGCAGCCCAAGCCAGGTGCAGCCAACTTTCCTGATTCCTTGTCTCTGTGTCACATCTTTCAGGTGGCTATGAGACTCAGAGATCCTAGGAGAGAGGATTCTCTGGCAAGTGCGGTAAGCTTGAGCTCACCAAGGGCTGGGCTGGGCAAGCAGGCGGGCCTTGGATGAGCAAATCCCACTGTCTGGCATCCCATGCCTTGCTCCGTCAGTCGGTCACCCCAGTGGGCAGTGGGAGGCATCATTCTTTAATGAGTGCTTTTGCTGTGAAAATACAGGTGTTGAACCAGACTTTGGTGAGGAATTTACAGTTCCTGCCAGCATGCTGTTTCCATGTGTTGCATATAGTAAGGGCCTGCTTTTACATTTCCCTGTGGGGCATCCAGTACAGATACGTAGGAATCATTTTTCCATTTCTGCTTAATTGAGGAGATTTTCTGTTGGTTTCTGTTGTCTGCTTTTTACCTCCTCCTCCAAAAATGTAGCTTGGTTCCCTATATGAAGCTCATTTTTCTAGGCAATAATTAGATTTTCAAATTTCAAATACTCGAGATACTTCTTTTGCAATGAAAGCTGGTACATAGGGAGCAGAATAGAAAGTTTGAAAGTGTGGAGGACATTCCATTCCGGGTTTGTGTAGGGAGAAATCCTCTCCAGAGCCATGCTTTATGGCATTACCTGCTTGGAGAAGCCAGGGCAGCAGGTTTCTGAGCATCCTCCTGAGAGCAAGCCTGCTGTTCGTCAGCACTGGCACTGGCACGAGCAGTGAAGGCTTTTACAGCAAGACCGTGCTGATTAACTCTGGTTCTGCTCCTCACCACCCCTCCCTGGGCTTCCAGGGGGATCTGTCCTTCCTGTCACTCAGGTCACTGAGGTCCAGAAATGCGCTGTAATCTTGCCCAGAGTTTGATTCCCCAGCTGGGACCGCCGGATTTATATAGCTAAGCAGTAGAGGGTCATTGCACTTAAACTTTTGTGTTGGTGTGCTAAACCTCCAAATGGGCTGCAGGGTCTCTCTCTGTCTGGAAATAACCTTGAGTGGTGAAATCTATGGATTTCATTGCATATATTGGTTTAGATTTAACTTGATCCAGCTATTCCGTTTTAAAAGATTTCCTTTTTTTTTTGTTTAAGGGTGGATTAGTAATTCATTCCCAAATCAGTAGCTAGCACAATGGATATTTAATTGTAAATGTATATCTTTAATTAGAACTTGGTACACGGATGCAAAAATTCCTTATCTTGCATTTTTTCAAAAACACACATATTAAACCCCAGCCTTGCCCTTCAAAAATACTATTCTGTGTATTTAAAGGTCTGAATGACCTTTTAATCAGACGTTACATCTTTACTTCCAGCTGATATGACAACGTCTGACAGTAACTCAACCTGATGTGGCAAGAAAATAAATAAAGGCTGTCTCAGTCACTATGTCTTTAAATCTCTCTGTCTAGCTGTGGTTTTGTGTTCAGGCAGATGGACTCACAGTGAAATATTACATTTAGTTTTCAAGTGAAGACAATCTATTGAGTTTAATATGTTTGCATGTTCGACTGTTCTTTTGAGGTCAATTTAGTCGTACGATTGTTTCCTGCCATTCCGAACTCCAGCCTCTTCTGCAGCCAAGCTCTTTATAAATTATAAATCTGTATACCTCGCTCTCAGCAGCCATCTTACAGCCCACACAGACCGATGTGGATGGTCTAGCAATTGCATTAGCTCTCCTCGGTGTACCTGGGTGCGAGGGCTGCTGTGCTCTGTCACTACTTGTGCTCATGTTCACTTCACATAAACGGGCAGAACAAGGACTGGTAAAGATGAATATGAGCAATTCCTACATTTGGACCACCGACACAAAGAGAACTCACACTAGTCAGGGTGACTGTATTCAGCACACCAGCTCATTGTCCTTGGAAGTTAATTTTCGGATGATTTATTAAAATGTAACACTTGTGGAGGAGGAGTGGATATTGAATTGACAGCAGGTCAGAGTTCTGATAATACAGCAGAATTATTTTGATCTCTGGTATTTCCATGTACGCAAGCAATAAACTTAACAATAACACCTCCCCTTTCATATGGGTTTTACAAAAAGAGAAGCTGTGTACTGCTTGAGCCTGGCTATCACAAACTGGGCTAATTATTCAACAAAAAATACTTGCCTTACTAATGAGCAGTTCCCTGGAATTCAGAAAGTAATATTCTGGCACCAAGTACAATGCACATTGTACACTGCGGGGTCCATAATTTGTTGGATTTTTATGGAAAAACTAGGAAAACATTTAAAAGGTCTTCCCTGAAACAAAAATGAAAGAATTCTTTCAAAAAGAGACATGGTACTTAAATGTGGCACCAGCAACATCCATGGGAACTTTTTTATTGCAAGTACTTCTTTGCAAATTTACAGAGTTTTGCTTTTAGGAGAATTTTTTTCAGATATAACACTACTGTTCTTAATGAAACAAATACTTGTGAGCTGGGACAGACTGATACAGGGTCATGTTTGGGCCCTCTCTCCCCTCCCTGGACAGTGCAGTCATTGGTTCTGGAGGGGAGACATGCAGGTTGAGATGCATGGGTTCAAGGGTTCTTTCATTTCGATTGAAGGAAATTGAGGACAAGAAGTACCTCACAGAAATGACACAGTCCTTGCAGGCTCAGCCCCTCAGCCTCTCATGTAGGTTGTGCTTTAAAGCTGTGAAGGGAATTTGCTCAAATGTGCTCAAATGTACTCAAATGTGTACGGAGGCACCCAGATGCAAGTGGATATCATTTTCAGGGTGCAGCAGGTGAGGGAAGGAGTGGGGTAGCAGCTCTGCAAGTAGGCTGTTTCTGTGTAAGCCAAGGTCCTGCATGTGTGTGAAAGAAGGACAGAGCCATTCTGGGCAGCACCCCCCAAGTCAGCAGGGGGATTCCCTCACTGGAATGAAGTCACAGATATGTTTTAAGTTCTTTCTGCATTGCAACCTGAATGTGGAAAGGTGACCGGCCTGAGGTTTGAAAATGCCATCCTCTCCTCCTAAGGTGTCTGAAGACACAGAATGCTTTCAGAGTGACAGAGCAGTGCCTCTGCTATTCCCCTTCCATGAGCATGGTCTTGCCAAAGTGTCTGTTTAACCCACAAACCCTCCAAGCCGTAACTGCATGCCCAGTATGCCAGAGCAAGGGAGAAACCATTGTACAACTCCGTGGTTATTCTAGAAGCACTGTCTGTTTTCCAGATATTTTTTCTCGCAATGTTTTCATGACTACCTTGTTAATGAACTAAGGAGAAGACAGCATGTTAGGTGTGTGACACACTGAGTATGATGTATTGCGTGTCTGTTTGGAGAAGGATGTTTCTATTAATTGTCAAGCAATGGGAGGCATCATGTTGTTCCTAGATAAGTGAAAGTATGCCTAAAATGTAAAGGAAAAGAACAACTAGAACTCGAGTATGCCAATGCCACAAAAGAAAGCTTAACTTGTTTTCTTGCTTTTTTTTTAGAGAACACCTGTTCCCAGCGCTGAAGCATTCCGATGGTTCTTTTAAGCAGTAGTGTATCTTATTTTCAAGGCAGTCCGAAGTGAATGGCAAGCTAAAGTCTTGTTTTAAGAAACTGCTTAGTCCACCATTGAAGAATATACTCAGATACTATTTTCATTTATGTATAGGGGTTTCCTCAAAAGCAAAAGACAAAAATCTGGGAGCCTGGGGAATTGGCCAGCTTCTTCACATTCAGTACACCAATTCTTTCTTTGATGTAACTTAGCTATACTAGTGAAGTTGTTGTCTATTTTTAAAGTGGCTGTAAAAAAAAAAAAGTTTGGGTAAACCCCTGCTATAAAGTCATGTATCTTTGAAAAGTAACATATCTATACTTCATTTTCAAATATATGTGTTTCAGTACTGTAAACTGTACAGATAGCCGCTTGTATTTTGTGTGTTTAGACACAAGGAGACAATCATGTCTGAGCATCAATGGAGATAAACGGTTTGTACACAACAGTGTGGTTCTGCGAATTAAATCCGGAGCAATAAATTCTAGCTTTAACTATTATTTTGCTAGTTGTTTAGCAGCAGCAGCAGCAACGGCAGTGCTGTTTTACCATGCATCCTTCCATAGAGACTTGATGCCAAGTTTTCCAAGATAAAAAGATTGCGATGCATCTAGCAATTACCTTCCGTTGTGGTGCTGTGAGAGGGGAAGATGTAACACTTAAAATTAATCTTTCAAGCACTATATTAGAATAGTGGTTTGTGCACTTGCATTGCTTCCAAAGGAGCTTACAGAGGGGTATCTCTCCAAAAATGCTGTCTGGTGTCTGACTCGTTTTTCACTGTGCTCTGAGCTGGAGTGCCCGGCATAGGTGGATGTGCAAAACTAGTCATCTAAATAAAGGTTGTTCTAGGATGCAAAACAGAGTATGAGACCTTAGGAAAAATGATGACTCAGCTTAATTACCCTTCACCTCTGAGATCTTAAGTAACATTTTCAGTCAATGGAGTAAATATTTTATAAAGTGGAATGCCATGTTTTTGGTTCAGGTGGAGCTCTTCACGGTTAAGTGAGTTTTGACAGTTGGACTGGTTTAGGTCTCACTTGCACTTGTGCTCATTTGAGAGCCTGGATATTTTTGCAGTATAAAAATGAAATTTTTTTTAAAATGCTTTTCAAAAAAGACCACTTCTCCCCACATGTTTTTTGGTCCACTGATCTCGACTTTGCTGAATGACTGGTCCCTTAGGCCCCCACAAAAATGCTTTGCCGTTCTTCTTCCTGTTCCAGCAGTGTGGAAGAAATGTCTACTCTGTGGAAAGGCAGCGCACAGAGGGATATAGTTGACATGCTGTAAAAAAAATGGAGGATTCTTTACTTAGGGATATTTATTATCAATTGATCATCACTTTTTATTGCTTGGCTTTGTCATACCACTCATGAGTGAGAAGGCTATGCCATCAAAGTAAGTGAATGCTGTTGTGCCATGTATTTGATAGACTGATAATTTTATACAAGATGAGACTTGTACCAGTAGTTTCACAGACAAGGTGCTGGGCATGGGAATAACCAGTTAATGTTGCACAGCACATACTAATCTCCTACTGTTTCAGGACTTTCTCCAGGTTTTGCTAAGTACATCAGCCTTTGGCCCCTGGTCACACATAGCTGGTGAAGCACGGGGGGTTGAGTTGGGAATGCTACAGTGTGGGACCTGTGCAGGTGGGGAAGAAGCCAGCTTTGGCAAGTGAGGGAGCCCCCAGGGCTGGCAGGCATTGGG
This sequence comes from Corvus brachyrhynchos, assembly GCF_000691975.1. NCBI lineage: Eukaryota > Metazoa > Chordata > Aves > Passeriformes > Corvidae > Corvus > Corvus brachyrhynchos. The sequence goes on along the minus strand of NW_008238448.1, from coordinate 1,440,445 downwards.
AACAGCCAGAAAGTAAAGACCAAGGGATGGAGGAGGAGAAACCTCTTGAGGTCACATGTGTGTGTCAGGAGGACCAGGCAGAGCATGGGTGACCCAGGGTAACTGGAGGGGCATGGTTGGGCTGGGCTTACACCTGCATCCTCAACTTAGGGCCAATGCACGTGTCTGTGTCCTTGCGTCGTATGACGTCACATACATGGCTTCAGAGGTGGAATGTCACACTTAAAATGCTTCTATCATGGTGCCCCTCTTACAGGTTGTAAAAGATCCTCAGTTGAATACTCATCCAATGCCCATTCAATGAGCTTTTGTGTCTGTTTGTATGGCAGCTGTGTATGGATTTTTTTTTTGTGTTGGAGACTTTTTGGTTAGGGGCCTCTGTTACTGATCACTAGACCAATACGAGTTCTACAAGGTCTTCTCTACCAAAGTGCTCATTGATTTAGAAACTGAAGCCTTATTTGCACATCTGGCTGGTAAGCTTGCCTTGCTCTTTGGGAAACTCTTACTGCTCTTACAGCAGCAGAGGCAAAGTTAAGTTCAGGCTACATTAGGTGTACAAAGATACTCCTAGCAATGTACTTACTGTCTAATACCCTAATGTTGCATGTCTTCTTGTGGTTCCTTTTTTTGTTTTGTTGTTTTGTTTTAAAGAACTGATGGATCTGTATATTGTAATCGTGGTGTTTTACATGTCAATTCAAAATTGTTAAACACACAAACAAGCATACCTGTTAATTATTGAAAATGAATGAGAGGTGATTTTTCTTTGATTTACCCATATGGTTTTTGTTTCGGATGTTGTTCCTTTGCACCATCAGGTTTTTAGATTCTGCTGAAACAGTATTTATATGATGTAGTGTGCATAGAGCATTTTAATTAGTGATGTTTGAAGAAGGAAATTCATTTTCTGGCCTGTCTCTCCCCACTGCCCTACCCACCCGTCCCCATTTATATACATATTTGTCAATCGATTATTGTCAAGTTCTAATTACCAGATTTGTGCTTTTCACAAGGTCCAATGCTGTTTTCCAGTGTGAAAATTTGTATTCTTCTCCGTTCTTCATTCTCACAGTGAAAAGTAAAAAAAAAAAAGGGTGTGGGCAAAAACAAAGCAGAACTCTTTCTGTCTTCTAGGTGTGAGCGCTAAGTCTAGTGGAAGCATTTTTGGCATACCCCAGATAAACTTATGAAAAATGGTAAGCTTGAAAGGGAGGCACACATACCCATTCTGTCAATTAATAACAGACCCTCCCTATGAGGGAAAATACTCCCTTTTGTACAGACCCCCTGGTATGTAAGTCCTACAGTTAATGTTGAAGAATGTAAAGTCTTTAAATGGGCTATATCTGTAATCAAATAATAAAGAAAGAAAGTAGTTAAATGAACATACCATTCAGGGTCGAATGCATTCAGCAAAAAGCAGTAGTGGGTCTTTGATCATGGTTAGATGCATAGTGATATCAAACAGTGGGTTCTCATGTAACAGCTAAATGTTTCAGATTTTGTTTTTATTAAATTTGGCAGTTTCACGCTGAGCTCTACTGTATTCTTAGTGAACAAAAGACAGCTCCTATGTTAGAAAGTACTCCATTTTCACAATTGCAGGGAACTAGGAGGGTATTTTCAGAAACATGGGCCACAGAAATGTACTCCTTTCACAGTGTTCTCCTATTTCTGAACTGTGCAGTTATCTATTAAATTTTCTAATAGATATTTGTGTAAGGTGTATGTATGCTTGTGCAATTATGGAAAAAAACAGTTTTGGAAAACAGTGTATTTATGAAAAAATAATCACTTATGGGGCATGTACAAAACTGTATAAAAACATTCAATTTGCCCAGTAAAGTTGTTTTTGTGATATTTCTGTGTTGTTGAATAAAGGACTTTAGTATTCAAAATATCTCTCTTTTTCCATAAACAGGTCCTGTTTGTGGGATCTTAAACAAAGAAAACCTCTTTTACAAAAGAACCCTCAAAATGAGCAAGAAGGTCCAAATGCTGACCTCAGTCTTGCATATGGGAATGAATGCTTATGAAGTGATGGTACAATAGCCACAGAGATTATTCCTTCTCAATTGGCAATGGATGGAAACCCCATAAGTTGTATAACTGAAGGTAACATCGTACTCTGGATTTTTTAAAATAGCAGAGAAAAATACTGGCTTTTTTTGACTAGGAATGTTACTTTGAGATTTTGAGGCTATGAAAGATTAGTGAAGTAGGAGCAAGACTGATTACAGAACAGCCTTAAACCCATTAATGCAGACCTGTGTTGTATAAAGAGTGGACTAGTGAGGGTGGTGTGATAAATTAGCAGTTAGCTTTGTAGGGAGAAGCATGCAAACGTGAAATCTCATCTGTAGCTCTTGCAACGAACAGTAGTCCTGAGGATAGGTGATCCTGTTGCTGTTGGAGTATTTGGAATTACGAATGTGGTTTGTGAGAGAATGACAATATTATCTTCCTTTTCGTTTTACTGCTTCTTAGTTCAAAGTTCAGTTCTCTACCTGTCTCAAAAACTCTACATAGCTAAGTAAATGTTTTCCTCTTGACATTTTTTTCCCCCCATACTACTTGCCAGCATTGAAGCAACTTCAGATAGGTGTGAAAGTTCATGACAGTGCTGGCAGCACGTCATCTGATTTTGGTGAAATTTGGAATGTCATTTTTCTGGGAATATTCCTTTAATCAACAGAAAGTCTGCTCTTAGATGCCAAACCAGAATTTTGAATGAGTTTGGAAAATGAGGTAGGTCCTTTAGTCTGTGAGATGCTTTCAATGCCAGCTGATTTTCCAGGGGGAGCCTTGGTGTATCCTTTTGTTTTTTAAAGAAAGCAACAAAAGAAAAAGGAACAGAAGTGGATTTTCCACTGATCCTGTCTGCTCTCATCGAAATCCATAAGGATATATGTTCTTGGGAGACGTAGACCGCTCATTAGACAAGAGTGAATCTTGAGGTCTGTTTGAAGAGGAGGAAAAGGGCTGCCAGGTTGCTCAGGCATACTCAGTGATCTCTCTGGATTAAATATAGAATTCACAGGGAGGAAATACACTCATTTCATGAGACGGTCGATTTGGAAGCAGGAAGAGGTCTCTGAGTTCCTATTCTTTTAATGCTTTCTCTTTCAACATTTTTCCCCCTCAAGTATTGTTTTATACTAGTCTGAATGAAAAACATGCCTCAGCTCCAAAGAAATACTCGCCCTAGATATGAACCTTGCAGTTTAAAACTACCTCTAGTTTTTTATAGCTTTTTTAATTAAAAAAAAAAACAGAAAAAACAACAAAACCAAGCAACTAAAAATAAAAACCCGTACAAGAAGCAGGTAATTCTTCAAAGCCAAAACTGACAAACTTATTACTGAGCCTATTAAAGGAAGGAAAATACACCTTTGTGTGGAAACTCAATTCTTGTAGGCTGTGTTGGGCTCAATTTGGTTTTGCCACTAGCTGTGTCAGTCCTCTCTATATATTTCCAAGGAACAAGTCTGAAATTATGAATGGTCTAGTGATACAGGGCAGTGTGCCTTCTGGGAGGCTCCAGTCCTCCCTATGTTCCCATGGGCTTTACCAGATAGCTCGTGGAATTGGAGAATATTATATAGGTGAGTTAGTTGTAAGTTTGGTCTTACTTCACTGCAAGGATCTACACAGTCACCAGTGTGTACTGAGCATGTATAGATGGCCCCAAAATCTATAAAGGAAAGAAATTCTTCTTCTCAGTAAAAACTGCAGAACATACAATGGTGTTTTATACCACTGGAACTATCTGAAGGAAGGAAGATGAAGTGCCATGTCAGCGAAGATGTCAGGATCTGCTCCCACTGTAGGTTTGTCTTGGTTTGCCGCTTGGTTTTTAGGGTGGACATGCTCGGCTGGGTCACTGGGTGCTTCAGCAGAGCAGTTTTGCCCAAGGAGGGCAGAATGAAGGAAATGCAGGTAGCAAAATGTTATTCTTGCAAGACAAGGATCTAGATTAACTAAAGAAGCTGTGATGTTCTGGAAGATTTTCACTGCTCTTCTGAGTTCTCAGATATTAAAGGATTGTCACATTATTATTAATGTAATAAGCAGGAAGAATTTGTCATGCTACCGCCCATTCCTGAAAATCGGGTTTTAGAAATTAGCCTTAATGGGTTAATTTCCCAACCAACTCTGAAGGTACTTTGTAGTGTAATATGGCTGCCCTATAGCAGAAGATGCTGTGACTGGGGGTTCATTGGCCTGGATGGGCCCTTGACTTGCAGAGTCAAGGACGGATCTTTGATAGAAAATAATTCAGCAGAATTCTGCTAGAAAGATCTGCAGGTGTCATGATGTCAGCCAGAGCCTGGATTAATTACTTGGTGTAGATCTCCCTAGCTTGGTTTATGATGTGCATAAGCATCCTACATTTGGAAAGAAAGCACCTTTTTCCCTTTGCTCCTTCAAGTCTGCTCTCTTTATGGAGTTAATAACACTAACCCTCTGCACTTCTTCAGGAAAGCCCAAAGCATTAGAAGAAATACATTTCTTTTTGGCTAGACATTTTCCTGTGGAAAGAGAGAATAGTTAATCTAGGTCAGAAACTCCTGGTGCTTGCCCGAATCTCCTAACAGGGGTCTTCTCTGCATGGATGTAGCTTGTGAGCAAAGTCTGTACATCAGCTTGGCAATTGGACACAACCCTACAGAACATCAACACTAAAGCAAACAGGACCCGGGGGGGATGTTCCCACTGCCCTCTCCCTGGTCCGTGTGATACACACAAGTTTATGCCAGGTCTCCAGCACCCCTTCCCATGCAGGGGTCAGGTTTGCTGTGCCCAGCAAAGAGGTGAACCTCCCCACACTTGAGGAACCTGTAGCACGCTGGAGGTTTTTAAGAAGAGAGAAGGTTTTACATGTCCAGACAAGGACTAGAACATCTTGACCCACATGTCTCGCATTAGCTTTTGATTTCTAGCTGTGAGTGTCAGTGGCCACCAGGCTGTGGGAGAAGGAGCTAGGCTACTGAGTATACCTAGTCTCTTATGTGCCTACATTTTAATGGTTATACCTAGAGATTGATAGTGAATTTGAGCAGCTGATATGTTGCCCGAGTTTAATACAAAATTATTACAACTGGCTTTCAACCTGTTTTTGGAGAATTAGTGAGCAAATAACTTGATCTAGGAAAATTTGTCACCCACATTAGGAACAGTGAACTAATTATTGCTTTCTGATGCTTTGCTCTTACTTGTTTTACCTTTTTATCCTGATTGTTTGCATTCTGAGGACTGATTTGCCTTTCTGATGCAATGCCATGTGATCTGCTGATTAATTTTTGTGAGCAATCATAAACTCCCAACCTATGGCTGACTCCGTATATTTTTATGCTATGCTGCATAAACATTCATTCATTTCTTATGATTACTGTGTGGAAACAGACTTTTACAGGCTAATAAACTTGGATTTAAACTGGACGAAGAGTTTCCTGGTGTCACTTCTTTCCTCTTTTTAAGGAAAAAAAACACAACAAAAAAGAAGAAATAAAAGTGCAAACCTTGACTTGATTTAACCAGGTCTCTGTATCTATGTCCAAAAATGCTGTCAGTACTAGACGTGGAAATACCAATAGCAAAACTTTATTCTCAAGCTGATTTCATCAACAGTGAGAAACACTCCTTCTTAAAAATGAAACAAACTTCCAGGGCTTAGGGCTGGGAAAGAGGGGGAAGGGAAATCGGGTTTTTTTCTTTAATTGGTTACTCTGGTGTCTTCTCTCCTGTAGACCCGCTTTCTTAAACATGCTGACATACACAGGTCTCAGTCTCCAGCTGAGACCAATTAAGCAGAGCATTTGCCTCCAGTGTGGCTCACTGGCTGCGGCCGGTGATGCTCATTGCAGGCTGTGTGCCGGCGCAGGCACAGCTGTAGCACGCGCGGGCAGCCGACCTCTCAGCAGACAGAGGTCCAGGGCCAGCATCTTCTCACGCTCCTGGGGTCTGACACTCCCTGACCTGCCATGCCTGGCAAGTGTCTGGTCAGAAATGACTCTGCAGGTGGTGGAGTATATTCTTTTTAAGGTGGTTAGTTCCAACTCAAACAGCTTGGCAATACCAAGTGTAGTACACAGAAGGAACATGAATTCTCATGTCATAGCTGTTTAAGGCATCTCAGTAGAAGCTGGCAGTAATTGATAACCCTTTACATGGTCTCTGCACTGAGGCCATGGGGATGGAATGGCTCTTTCTGCAGGGAGAGGCAGCAAAGCTAAAATAGGTTGGTCTGACGCTTGCACACAACTACATGCAGTCCTCTGATGTAAAGAAGTCGTCATCCTTTCCATATGTTCATCTGAAGTGTGTCACAAATATTATGCATAAAAATTGTATTTTTCAGTCCACTGGAGGCGTAGGCCACACAGGTAATCTTAATCTCACCAAAGAGCAAATGGGAATTTAAGAGCAGAAGGAGTGCTCATGTTTTGTCAGCTTTCAGACCTTGAATGCAAGCAGTGAGATCAAGTATCACTGAATGGTGCAGCTGGACTGGACAGGACCCAGCCTCTGTGTACACTGACCCTGCCAGTGGCACAGCTGCCCTAGACAGGGATCTTTGGGCACCAGTGCTCTGGCCCCTGCCTTTTCTAGTTCTGCTGGAAATAGTGACTTTTACAAGATGGGGATGAACCTGAGGCAGTCTCACCACAGAGATGAAGCACAAGCAGGATTATTAGCTGATGTTTTTTTTTTTCCTGTTGTGACCCAGCACATCTTACTTCAATAACATAAGCTAGAATTACAGCAGCCAGAGAAAACTGCAGCTCCTCCAGCCAGGCAGAGGAAAAAGCTCATTTGCTCACTCTTTCTTTCACATTTTTGTTCCTCTTTCACCTGTATTTCCTTCCTTTAACTCCTCTTTTCCCTAGAGGAAGGCAGGTACAACATATGCTGTGGCTTCTGCCAGCAGGCCCCAGCTCCATTCTTTGTGTCCTGGGAAGGTGATGGGTCTGCACAGAGGCCTGAGCTCCTGGAGGCTGGAGCACCTGCAAGGTAGGTAGGTGCTTGGTGTGTGGAGTGGTGCCCCAGCAAGTGTGTGGGCTGCTGCTCTTCTGCTTGTGCCACTGGATTCCATGGGGAAATGGTGGCAGATACTGGGCTGAAGCAGTCGATGTTGAACTTTTTACATCCCCAGTGTGGCAGGGTCAGGAAGCTGTTGCAGATTGCAATGATAGCAGTGAATATGTAGGTTACATGTGCCCTAAAATGCTGGTGCTGAGAAAATCTAGGGGAATTCTAAGGGGCAGAGAGTAAGACATGTGCTTGATCCATCACTGGCATGTCCTGAACTTTCTCCGGCCACAGTTAGCGTTCTGGTGAAGAGGTTAAAGAAAGCCAGGTCTTAGCTATTTTTTTCCCTAATTATTTTCTTGGAAACAGCTGAGTTGATTTTGCTAGGAACTTGAAAGCACACCTAGCTCAAGGCAGGCACTGAGCTGGAGGCAGATGCCATGCCTGAAAGGTTTCAGCCAGCAGGATTAAAGGTATGAGTAAAGCTGTGAACTGCCAAAGATGGTGCCTTGTAATAGGCACTTTAGGTGATGTGAACTGCAGATGTTGCCACCAGCTTTGATAGGAGTTAAGGAGGGAGTGAGAATGGCATTAATTCAGCAGTGCTCCATGGGGGGACTCAGTCTGGTTCTCTACCAGCAAGCCTTTTTGGGTGGGCATCCCTTTAGTATAAAATACCACTTGTCTGATGGCAAGGAAAAGCTGGGCAAAGAAAGCTGTGGCAGCCCCTGCCAAAATGCTTTCCAGAGTTGCCAAATTTTGCCCCAGGGAGCAGGCAGAAGAGATGCTCTCCTGGCACATGCACTGTGAGGGCTACAGTTTCTGTCTCTGGCTCCTCTGAAAAGAACCAGCAACCCCATTTGTCACCTTCCTGTGCTGGTGTGCTGAGCACAGAGGCAGGCTATACCCAGGGTGGTTGTTAATAGGAATGTGCTGGGAGTGATGGTGATGCCCTGGCAGTGCCATTCCAGGGGGTGCTGTGGCCCCCTCCCTGCTCCCTGCTGATGGGGTGCAAGCCTTCGCTGTGTTTTGATCCAACGCTCCACGCCGCTGTTCTGACACTTCACCGCTCCCACCACGGCTGCTGCATTTCTCTCCTGCTTTATGTTAAAACAAGGGAGGTGTTTAAATATTTATTATCGCTAGAAACTCCAGAAGCCAACGTTCGTTTGTATAAGTGACTGGCATTTTTTTTTTCCAATTGTCAGTAATAATTCATTAATTATTATTTTAAAGTTGTTGTTCTCCCTGCAATGTGTCACCTTCCCACTGATTTGGCAGCAATCTGCACAAGATGTGGGATGTACAGCATTGTGGTTCTTCCTCCTGTGGGTTGTTGCTGCTCCTTCAAATACCTTCCCCTTAAACAAAGTGGGCGTTGGAGTTCCTGGTGACTGTTCAACTAAAGGGGGAATTTTTTTTCTTTGCTCTTCCTCCACATTATTTTTCTGAGGGGCCAAGTGCCTTCTGCTGCCATTACCACACCTGTGGTGTTGGCATCTGCTCTTGCCCCTCTGCAGATGCAGGAGACAAAACTCGTGGCTTTTGGCACCTGGGGATGCTGCATTTGGCTGTTGCTGCTGAATGATCATTTCCACTTGCTGCAGTGGGTGCACTGAGCTGTGCCAAGCCTCAGTGGTCCTTCAGGCTCTAAGCATCAAAGTGGTGCAGTCTGGAATCCAGAGCCATGCAAAAGCAATCTTGTCTGGCTGTGGCAGGTTGGCATTTTTCTTAGATTACTCTAAATGCAGAGTGTTGCTTGCTTTCCCCTGCTTCTGCCTGCAAATGAGTGGGGAGGCAGACTTCATCTGCAGGGAAATGGGAATGGGAAACTTGCATTGGCAAATGCTTTTTGTTTGGTTCTTTTTAGCCCAGAACATGAAGTTTGTCTTCTGAATTCCCTTTTTGCAATGCCTTTGCCTTGAACACTTTTTTTACCACTTGTGTGTTTGCCACTTTTGCAGGAGAGGACTGTCTCAGGGAGCAAAGCCATTCGCCATCTGAGCCTACCAGGGACATGCCTGTGCCTAATGCCACCACCGCTATATTCCCACAGATCACGGCTGAGCTGGGTAGCAGAGCTGCCAATAGCCATGGAAAATGGCAGCGGGCTGCTCAAGGCTGTGTTCTAACTTGGGTGCGCACAA
>NW_008238448.1:1419438-1431118 GCF_000691975.1 Corvus brachyrhynchos | reverse complement strand
GCTGCTGGGGTTGCTAATTTTGCTTTTGCCTGAGGTAACCACAGGAGCTGAGCATCCCTGGTGCAGGCCATGGGGCTGGAAGGAGAAGCCGCCCCTCTGGCCTGAAACATGCCAAGGAGGGCTGCCTTACCAGATGTAGCTGGCTGGCTCCTGGCTTGCCTGGGAAGGGCAGCAGCTGCTATGCCAGGCTGTCCTGGTCAGGGACACTTCCAGGCAGAGAAGCAGGGCTGGAAGTGTGGGCACATGTTGCTACACACGATTGAAGGTACTCCTGCAGCTGCCTCTGTGCCTTAGTCCCAGCCAGCCTGGGCACACCAGGCACAGCCCAGAGGGCATCTCTGTTGTTGAACCCATCGGTGCCACCATGTCCCAGAGCATTTGCATTTGCCGGTCATCTGTGTGGACACATGAGTGTTAACTGGCAGTGCTGGGCTGGAGATTAGGTATGTTAGTCTAACTCTACTTTTTACTTCTTTAAAAATATGCTGTGCAATTTGGCTCTGTTCCCACCCCTTCTCTTTCTCTTCCCTCCTTCCCTTTCCCATCCTGCCCTTGCCACTGAATGGCTCCATAACTCCCATTTCCTTAGGGGGAGAAAAAGAGAGAAGACAGACCTTGATTAGTGCAGCCGAGCAATTCCGTGAGGTCTGGCCTCGCTCTCTCTGGAAACCCATGCACCAATACTGTAGCAATGCAGAAAGCCCCTTCCTGGGATATTTCAGCAGGCACCTGCAGCTTGCAGCTGGAGCAGCTGGGAGTGAATGCAAGTGTGGCAGCACCTGCGCTCGTAATTTTTTGGGGGAGTTGGGAGATGTAAAATTTTTCCGGCTTTCCACTGGATGGAGTTTTGCCTTTGCCACAGTAGCAGCTGTTGGGAGCTGCCTTCTGGGAGGCAGGGCGAGCTGCGGGAGCGGGGCTGAGCTGCCAGGCCCAGCGGGATTCGCCGTCTGGATAATGCATGGCCAGGGTTCAGCCTGAATGGCCGGCTCACGTTGTGTGGTCACAGGAGTAATTTGCCGAGAAGGGCTGAGATGAATTGCTTTGCCTCTCGAGAGGCCCAGGAGCAGGGGGAGCTCAGCCCGAGCCCCTGGTGGGTTCTGCCCTGGGAGAAGCTTGTCCCAGGAGGTTTTTAATGGGAAACCCAGGTTCGGGTCTGGACTGCAAGCGCTGCCAGGGCAGTAAGCAGAGCTGTGGCAGGGACGGAGGGCTTTTGATGAGGGCGCTTTAGCCAGAGAAGGAGTGCTGAAACACTGCTTAAAACATGCACCCTCACAAATAAAGGTACCACAGCTCTGGAGGGGTAGCCAGGTATTAAAAAACCCCCTAAGAGCAGCCCTTATGCAATGCATGCATCACTTGCTGTGCTGGGAAATGTGCTGTCAGTCAGTTCCCCACCTGTTCATTGGAGGAAGGTGGTAGCACTGCAAGGACAGGAAATAGGAGAGGGAGAAAGCCCAACAGGTGCTGTCTGGGTGTCTATAGAGGAAGCAAGCATGGCCGTGACCCTGTAGGTGCACCTGGGCTCCCGGCCCTGACTGTGGCCCCAGCTGGGCTCTCTTCCCGTGCTGCGTCAGAGTATTTGCCTCTCCCTGTCCCCTCAAGAGATGTTCTTGCTCCTCGTAGCCCTTCCCAGTGTCTGAGGAGTCTGGTGGTGTAAGGCATATGGCCACGTTTCCAGGAAATGCCCTGCAGGGACGCCCTGCTCTGGCCATGGGCCTGGCAATGGCCACGTTTCCAGGAAATGCCCTGCAGGGACACCCTGCTCTGGCCATGGGCCCGGCGCAGGAGAGATGCGGTGTGACACGATGTCTGCGCTGACCCCAAGGCTCTGCACTATCTGGTGCTGCTGTGGGCTCCCTGTTTCATTTTTTGCTTCGTTCGTACTCTAATGGACACCTGTCACAAGCAGCTTTCAAGCCCGTTTTTGCTCTGGCTCTTGGCCCACAGAGGTGTATGCAGCTCCTAGGTAGGGCACCAGAGGAGCTGCAATGGCGTTCAGGGAGTGTGGCGGGGACTCCCTGGAACAGGGTGGAAAAAGTGATCTCAGCGTCTGCCAGGCAGTGGCAGCTTTTTTTCCCCAGGACATGCAAGGAAAGCCCAAAGCTGTGCCACAATAAGTAGGGGCTGCTGTGGGTGGTGGCTGTCTCCTACGATGCCACCTCTTCTGCAACATGGGTTTGACTTCCAGTTTCATTGCCAGACCATGATGCAAACAGGTATTGCTGTCTTTGCACAGGCCACTGTCACAGACCAGCACGCCTCTCCCACTCCCTTCCCAGACTCTTGGGCACTGGCTGCTGTGGTTGCCAGCTGAACTGCAGGCGGCAGCGTGCCTGTGCCCCCCGTGCAGCAGAAGGGGCCATAAGCCACTCCCGGTGTCAAACAATCAACCTGGGAGAGAGAGCGCAAGTGGGCTGATCTGCCTGCACCGGTGTGACTTCCCTTACAGCCACCAGCTGGTTCCCACCAAGTGCATTTAACCGTGTTTCACTTAACAGCGTAGCTGTAGAATGCCCACCTTCACAAAGGTCATGCTTACTGCAAAAGTGATTTATTTAGCTGCTGATGGTATCGACATTGCAGGTGAGTGTTGCAGGGTGGACCTGTAGTCTGGGTTTACTTCTGGTTCTGCCCTTATCCAGGAGTGTCTCCAAATCAAGTGCATTTCCGATGCTGGCAGCAACTAGGGTAGGAGTAATTTGCTGGGCTGGGGTGTCACTCAGCCATGAGCAGCATGTGACAGCCATGATCGAAAGGGACATTTATTTGCCTTTAGGATGGAAGGGACATGACACTTCTTGTCAAATCCCATCTTTGCAAATGTGGGCTGTGAGGCAATAAGGCAGAGGTCATGGCAAAAGGTCAGACAAAGCAGCGCTCGGTGGGCGTTTGTCTGGGTGCTGCAATGGCGTGAACATGGCACGGGATAGTGGCAAGCGTGAGGAGCAGCTGGTCCACCTTCTGCAGGCTGCTCCCCCTAACAGCCCAAGTGGTTTTGTCAGCAATGGCTCACACTGCTTTGATACGTGCACATGTGATTTTACGTGTTGGTGGTATTTTACACCACAAGAGTTACTCAGAAGACCAAGGGGTGCTTCATGTGTCACTCACTGGCTTGGTGGAGCCCCACATGGATTTTTGCTGCTTTGGAGGCGTCTTTGAGAACTGGAGGTGTGCAACCTCTCTGAAGCAGAGGTGTGAGTGTGGATTTTTTAAATGGATTAAAGGAATCCTTTTGTTTAAATACAGATTCATATCTGTAGTTGAGCTCTGGTGGTCAGCATGGACTAAAGCAATACAAAGTAGAAGTGACCATCAGCTGTGGACCGTAAGGGACTCCCATGGCCTACTCTGCTGCCATGAGCATAAAGACAGCAGACTAAATGGATTCAGGAAAACAGAGGTGATGGTTTTGCACACCAGGGAGGGGAATTTTTCTGGGCTACAGCCTGATGCCTTCCTCATCCAGGGCATCAGAGTTAGGTTCTGGGTCTTATTCCTACCACTCCTGCTATTGGCAACACCATGGCCACTCTGCAAAGCTGTGGCATGCATGCAAGCCCTTCCCCAGCCCTTTCCTTCTCCAGCCCTTCCTGTGCTGCTGAAAGCTGCTCTTTTTCCGCATTCATGGGAAAACCAAACCTGCAGTTTGCCAAGACCCACTCTGCTCCTCTTTTCCCATCAGTAAACGCACATAACCAGCACTTCACACCATTACACCTCCTCAGAGATGCAGAAAACACATAGGTTGTTTGTTTTCACATATACCTACCTAACTGAGGGATTGGGAAAGGGGAGACGGGAAGGGAACGTCAGCCCTATTAAAGTGTTGGGAATTGCGTTCCTTGGATTAGAAGTGTTTGTATTATAAATACTGTGAGAAGCTGAGGCAGACAGTGAGCTGGATCTCAGCATCTGGGATAAAACCACCAGTGATGGTGGAGCCCTTTATAAACATTTGTGTTTTCCCAGATGCAAGGAATAGTTAATCCAAACTACACACCTGGAATTTTGTTCCTATGTCCATCAACAGTGCTGCCTCCGTGCTGGACCAGGACCTTAGGCAACGGAGCGGAGATGTGCACACATCCCCGCCTGGCCCTGTTTTCCAGACAAGCTGCTGGAAAGCCACTCCCTGGGTGTAAATACCTGCAATCTTTGCAGGTGGATTTTTAAATCTAGAATTGAGCTTTGCAGCTCAGATCTATTTATATACAGTGCGTGGGGCAGAAGTATATTCAGGTGAAATTTTTCAGGGGCTAGAGAGATTTGGGGCTTATTTATGGCTGAGCATAAGAAAAGAAAACAAACAAAACAATAAACTCCAAAAACCACCCTGAGTATTTTTTATTTTTTATGTCTGTGCACCATGCTAACGCTTAACCAGAAGCTGAAGCAGACACAGAAAGGTGTCTGAAAAGCCATGTTCATATTTCTCAGGAAACACTGATGGGTTTCTGTTTTGGGAAGCAGGGCTGCATCCTGCAGGGTCATGGCACCTGTGGAGTAAAGCACAGTTATTACGTAAAACAGAACGAAACGGATCCCGTTCCATCTTCCTCTCATTTCAAGAGGTTACTGTGAAATTCGAATGTGTAAAACCTCCTTTTGGAGCCTTTTGCTTTTATCCTGATGGACAAGCCTGACACGGTGTGAGCACTCCTAGGTTAGAGGTATCTCCCTATGGTTCTCCCCAGACCCACATCCTTAATGGCGGGCTGCTGCCCTGCCCCCCGCTGCCTCCAGCTCAGGGCAGACAAGCAGTCGAGGGCACTTTGGAGAGTTGTCAGGTGGATTGGGCCGTGCTAAGTGAAGTGTGCAAGGAGGAGAGAGGGGAAAAGAAAAATACCAGGGCTGTGTGCCAGTTCTTCAACCTCTGGTAGGGTGACAACCTCGCAAGGGCAGCGGAGCTAAACGTGACTAAAACGGGTCCTCTGGGGTGGTGACTCTCCACTTGTCATCTCCAGCACAGGGCTGAACTCAGCCTGGCCGCCTGTAAAGCTGGGGGAGCGGATGCATGGATTAGTGATTACCTTTCCCCTAATAAAAAGAATTGAAAAGGGAGAGCGAGAGGTCCTTTAGCAAGTTATTGCTTTTATAGCCGCACCTCTGTGCACTGAGCTGAGACAGCTTCCTCTGGGCATTCAACTGAAAACAAAGAGTGAGAAGGAGAATGAAAGAGCAGGACGAAGCCTTCCCCTCAGCCAGCTCCCAGACCTGAGCCTCGCTCCACTGCCTTCCTGCCTGCCTGCATGGGGGGGACACTCTGCTCTGGGTGTGGGGGCTGCGGGGGGCACCCACCACCCTGCGCACTCCTGCCCACCTCCAGCACCCTCGGAAGAGTCAGGGGAAGCCACAACCAGGGGCAAGAATGCAATAACTGAAAAAGGCTCCCCCCCATCATCGAAAAAAACCCAACAACCCCCCCAAAAACCCACTCAGGATCACTCAGGCAATAACTCCACTGTGCACAAACCAGTCTAAAATGGAGAGCATTGCAGAGCCACGGTCTGGTGTCGCTTAGGTAAAATGGGTGCATTATCTGCAGTAATACAGTGATCTCGCTCTTTCACCTCCACGGCTCCGCCGGCATGGAGGCGATTGCACAGACAATGTGCCATCCCTCATTCCCTCCACTTTTAATTCCTTCCCCCTCCTCCTGTGAATCTATGCAATTTTGCGTTAATAAAAAAATAAGAAAGAAACTAAAGCTCTTCCTCAGAAATCTAGACATTAGCATACTCGCCCTAATACTTTAATCCCCATCATTGTTTATAATCGGGCTACACACAAGGTTATGCACAGTGCTGACTGATTTACGAATATATATATATATATATTTTGTTTTAATTGAAACGGCAACATTTAGGTTCCACCTTAACAGTGCACCTTAAAAGATTATCTCGGTTATTTCACAGGCACCGAGCCGGCACTAATAGTCCAAGGCAGATATTGAAAAGCAGCACAGGGCCAGGCAGATCTATTAGAAATTCCCATCCACGCGCCTCATACATATTGATTTCTGACACCAAGCAGCAGTGAAAGCCCCCGTGGGAATAATATATTTAGCAGGGTTCGCTGCGAGGAGGTCACAGAGTGCATACAGATTAGCTACAGAGGACCAAGGCACTAGTGTTGGAGCCAAATGCTAGATTTTATATCATTTTAATCTGAACTTTTATAATCCTTTTAGTTCTTCTTTCTCTGGATGGCAGAGGAAAGGCTCCTCCGCATGTATCATGCATCTTTTTTCTTTTCCTTCTTTATTCCTCCTATAAATGTGCAAATGCTGTTGTAATGGGGAGGAATGTACCCTTAGCATTAACAGGAATAGGCACAAACAGATTTGGGGTTTATATATAGGTATGTGTGCATGTGTATATATGCATTTATATATATATGTGTGTGTGTGTATGTATATATATATAGTCTCAGTAAATCTCAGGCTCCAGTTTTAATGTGCAGAAATAAAGAACTGCTCTAAGACCTTCTTTTCTCATTTTTATCCCAGAGCTTAATTGAGCAGAAGTCACATTTGTGCTGTTGAGCCTCAGAAAGCAAAAGCAACAACAACAACAAAAATACCTAAACAGTTTTAATTACATTCCTGCCTGTGCTGAGGGGGAGGAGTTGCCTGCTCACCATGCGGGGGGATGTTGTGGCTGGCTGAGGCAGCAGGGTTGGGGGGCTGGAGGGGTGCCAGCTTTGCAAAGGTTAGAGTTGACACACTTTGACACAAGAGTGAAATGCGCTCCGACAACAAAGAAACCAGGAGATTGCAGCTAAACAGACACAAAAGCTCGTGGGCATCTTGCAGGCGAGAGAAACACACTGACTCCAGTTTTTTCCCCTTTTTAAAATTTGTAAATAAAAAAGTTCTCAATTCTTCCCAATAAACAGTCATTATTCCCATACTGATCAAACCCACCTGTCTCTGGCAGGGAAGTCATTCCTAAAAGCTGTGTGACGAGTGGACCCACTACTTTCAGTGTTCCCAATCCTGGCATGGGGCACTGAGAGTCATCCACCCACCTAGGTCCCAGCCTGCTAGTTCTGGATGCTGCAGGATGAGTACGGGTCACTTCCTGCTTGGGAGGCAAAAAATAATTTGAGTCTTGTTTTCTAATTTTTAAAATGAAAGGCAGGAGCAGCTTTTGACACTTCTGTTGTCCCTCAAGCCAATGAGGTGCTCAACCTTGAGCTAAGAGAGACTGTGAGAACTGCTACACGACCTCACTGTGGACTCCTTGCAGGCTCACTTACTGATTTGGATGCCTCTGGAGAGCAAAGATAAATCCACTTCTCCCTTGATTTCTGCAATCAGAAGAAAGAGTCATAATATACACGGAATGTGCTGTGTCACTACACAGAACAAAGCTCTTCTTTGCTTGTCCTTCAAAAGTGCAACAGTCTTGAGCATCTCAGCATCATGCTTTTGTCTTCTTCCCTGCTAAACCTTCTCATGCATCAGCCTTATGAACCTCCCAGGGACTGATGACTATCACCTACCTCTGTTAGCACAAGCACCCGTTCAGAAGTGAGGGCTGTGCTGAGCCTGGCTTTCACCAGTGGTCTGAAACTACAGTGGCACATGTGTCCCAGCTTGCACAGGTGCACTCTCTTGAGAAAACCCTTTCTATCACACTTGTGCTTTCCAGGGGCACAAACCCTGTCACAAACTCTGTGGCAATGGGCACTCCGAGTCCCAAGGCTGCTGTGCTGCAGTTAATGCACCTACCTGTCCTAAAGGTGAGCCCTAAAAAAATTACACCAATGGTCAGGCCAAGAAGGCTGTCCACTTAATCATCAGGTTATAAACCTGGGGCTGCTTTCCCAAGGTTCTGGATAATGTGTCACATCCATGTTGCTCTGTGACCCAGACCAGGGCTTAAGCTGATGCCAATGCTTCTTAGGGAATATGGGGCACATCTTCCCACCCGCGTACTTCATGGGCTGCTGGTGGTGGCCACTTGCAGTTCACCACCTTCTTGTGAGAGCTTTGGGGGCATAAATAATTGCTTTGCTGTGGCTCTAGTAAAACATTGAAGTGCTGTACAGAAAAGAGGTCTCTTCATAACATCCAGCACTTCTCATGACTTGGTTGAGCCAAGTGCTGGCATTTTGCAGAAGAGTTTGGTGGGAACTGTCTGTGTCTAGCCCAGTCCTCTGACATTTGAAAAATGCTAGGTCCATGTTACATCTGTGCTGCTGGTGAGGTTATTCAATTGAGCAGCTGCCTGGAGCCAAGTCCCACCCAGAAATTCGTTGTCTGAGTGGGAACTCAGTGCTTGGGCACAATGAAGGTCTTGCCAAGGACCTCACTTGTCAAATAAAACATTTACAACCCCCTAATTATTTTTGTCAAGATAAAAGATTGGGGCTTATCCTCCATTGTTCACTACTGGATACTTTGAATTAAAATAAATTATAGGTGAAAAAACCCCATATTCATTGACCTTAAAAATACAGGGTAGAGTGCCTGATGAAAACCTGTTTAGGTACAGGGGCCTTTACAGCAACCAGAGCTTGATCTGTATCAAAAATAACACCAAACAGAAAAATGTATTTTAGGTTTATATGCCACCTCAAGTACCTGGCTGCACTTTTTGTTTTACCCAGGATTCCAGTCCAACATTCGCTGCTCAAACAAGGTTGCTGCTGAGAGCATGGGACCTGTTCCTCCTCAGATTTTGATTCTTTTCCTTTCTCAGTGGCAAACAGACCCAAAATATTGAGGTGAGGTCATTGCTGGCCCTTTGCCAGTCTCTTCCACACAAGTACCCTGTTTCCTTCTGTGTCTGGAGGAAATGGCTTTGTTCCTACATTGTGGTTGACAGACTCCATGCTTTATCCTCCTGCCTTGAAGTTCCCCTGGAGCACTCTTTGTGGCTCCTTAGCAAGAACCATGCAAATCCTTGAGGGTGGCAGCTCTCTTGAAAGATTCCTGCCTCTGATGGGAGAAGTCCTATGCAATACTTCCCTGATGCCGCTCTTGAACTAGCAGCACACCTGGAGAGGTGCCTCAGGAATGATGGTGAAGCGTAAAGACTGATGGTGATGGGTATGGGCAGGAGGCTCCTGCTACTGTAGCTGGGAATGGGTCCTTGTCAGTAATGATGAAATCTGTATTCAGACCCATTATCAGATGCTATTTGGGAATTGAAGCCTGTCAAGGAAAAGAGACTGCTGAGGTCTAAGCAGGGTGGGAAGGCTGGGGGCATGCAGGATGTCTGGAGAGCAGATGGGCAGCCTGGATGGTGTTTGTTCTTGTTGTGTCACCGTTGCCTGCACAGCTGGTGGGTCGGAGGCTGGCAGTGGCTTTGGTATGTGCTAGTGCAGCCAGTTCTGCAGGGGGGGCTGATAAGTCACCAAAAGAGCAGGAACTGCTGGGCTCAAGGCCAGGTTGGATGGGGCTTTGAGTAACCTGGTTTAGTGGAAGGTGTCCCTGTCCATGGCAGGGGAGCTGGAAACAAAGTCTTTGAAGTCCCTTCTGATCCAAACCATTCTATGAACTGGAGTAGGTGGTTTTGAGGTAATTTCTGTCAGCAGCCTACACACAGCTGTGCCACGTGCTTGTGAGGGTCACTTTTGCCCGAGAAGCTGACTGCCAGCAGTGAACCCAGGGCCAGACCAGTGGTTCTGAGGTAGTTTCTGCCAGAGCAGCTCACTGGACACCTGGTGGCAGGGTGTGAGCTGTGAAGCTGGGAAGTCACTCTTCACCAAGTCTTCTCCATTGGAGCATCCCTGGAGTTCACGATCTTACTCATGACAGCAGCACCAGCGGACTGGCCAGCAGCAGGGCTGTAGGTCCCAGGGTCTGCACCAGCTGCCTGCAGTTGTAGAGGGTCATTTCTGGCATTGCAGTAGCTCTTGACATGCAGGCCAGTTTGGGATGGACGTCTGTCCTCCCTCCCGGCCAGGCCCTCGGCTGTGCTGACTGGTGCCTCACTGTGAACCCAGACATGCCAACAGCAAAGAGGACACTCCAAAATTCATCTTTTTGACGCTGTTGTGCTTGGGGTGTGTCCACAGGCTACAGTGCATCTCTTTTTCTCCTCTCCTGTTGTCTTCTCCTTCTCCCCAGTTGTTAGAACCCAGAGGTCTGAGGGCTGCGCTGAGTGATGGATGGTTATAAGTGACACTCCAGGATGTACCCAGGCCCTGACAATGGAAAACGGGGGCCAGATGTGGCATTGCCCTTTGGAGAGCAAGGCCAAGAAAAAATGGCAATAACTGGGGATGCAAACTAACCTTATGCTCTCAGAAGTTTCTTCCCAGTGAGGCAAGAATTAATAAATCCTTCTTCATCTTTTCTGACATGGTGGTAGTTTAATGGCTGCTTCCTTAGACCAATTCTTGGGTGAATGGTTTCAACTAAGATGGACAAAATTCACTCCACACTTGCACTGAGTCAATGTTTATTTCCTATCCAGTACTGTAATTGATCTCAGATACAAGAGGCCTAAGCTTTTCTGACATATAGATAGGATCTCTTAAGCACCACATTCCTGAAAGATGCTTTTAATTGTCAGAGATAGCCAATATTATCTAACAAAACCAGTCAGGTCACAGCTCAAGTCTTTGAAGGGCTGCATGCTTTTTGTTGGAGTTTTGTGGGGTTTGGGGGTTTTATTTTTGTATTTTTTATTTTTATGGTGCAGAATACTGCTTGTATCATTCCAAATTAAACAAAATGGTTTATTTTTCTAAGAAGTAGTCTCTGCTTGCAATTCCCCCGTCTTGGAGAGGGAGTCCCCAGCAAATACCATCAAAGTCCATCAAACTGATTTTTAACTTCAAAGTCTTAGGTTAATGTAGAGATGCTCCTTCTTAATGCAGAGCGATGTTGGTCAACATGAACAGAGCAGCCCAAGTTTCTGTGTTGAGGAGGGGAGCAGGCAGCAGGGCAGACAGGGCTGTGTAGGCCCTCAGACCCTGGCTTTGGAAGGGATGCACCACGGCTGGATTCACATCTGGCTTACACTTGAAAGACTGCACACACGCCAGCTTCCTGCTGTTTATACAGCTGAGTTTTAACACACCAAGTTTGTTCTGGGCTTTTGTCTCATCATGTGGTAAAAAGCTGCAGCTTGGTGGTATTTCTTTTGGCAAGCTACTTCACAGGCTGGGATATTCGAAAACGAGTAGTATTGGTGCTGGGGGAATGCCCTGTCCACGTGGGCATCCCACCCCTTCTGGTATCAAAGCACCAGCTTGTTTTATACACATATTTTTACATTTGTTATGTATTTATATACAGCCATACATTTATTTACATCCATATATATTATTCTGAGAGAGGACAAGGAAACATCTCATTCCAATGCAGGTATGTTCCACAGGTATCTTAGTTCTCATGGTGACCAGGAAAAGGTGGCCCACTGTTAAATGAGGTGGGAAAACTAGCAGTAGGCAATGTCAAGAAGAAAAAAGCACTTCATATCTTTCTTATTTTTCCTCCAGCTTTACCCATTTATTCACCAATGAACTTTTTTTAGGTTGACAGTGTTCATCTCAGCAACAAGGAGATCGAATTTAGGGTGAAAGAAGAAGACAGCAGGATATTTTCCACGAGACTGGATCCGAGGGAGCTCACAGAAACAGTAATTTAGCTGTTGGCAATTTTATTTTTTAGAACTGGTGGCAACCAGGGGAGGTTTCTGAATCCTGGGAGAGGATA
>NW_008238448.1:1403393-1419423 GCF_000691975.1 Corvus brachyrhynchos | reverse complement strand
AGCCATAGACCACTCAGCCTATTTAGTGCATGGAAAAATGCTGGAAGAAATAATCAAGCAAATTATTTATGAGCCTCTAGAATATAGCATGGAGATAAGTAACAGCCAACAGGGATTTGTCAAGAACAAATCATGTCAAACTCA
Source organism: Corvus brachyrhynchos (assembly GCF_000691975.1). NCBI lineage: Eukaryota > Metazoa > Chordata > Aves > Passeriformes > Corvidae > Corvus > Corvus brachyrhynchos. Next base: position 1,419,279 of record NW_008238448.1, on the reverse strand, counting down.
CCTTATTTCCTCCTATGACAGGGCAATAAGCCATGTGGAGAGGCAATGAATATCATATCTCTTCACTCAGTAAGGCTTCTGATGCTGTCTCAAACCACACTCTCCTGTAGATGCCACAGGGATGCAGACTATGGAATGGGGAAAAGCCACTGACAGTGAACCATCACCTCTGTGCCCCATCCCTATGGTGGGATGCATGGAAGTAGGGACAGCTGGAGAAAAGGCGAGGTGCTTCATGAGGACAAGTGCAAAGGACTGTGTTTAGGTAGGAGTAAATGGTGCACACCCACCCCTGGTCAGGAACCCTTAAAAAACCAGCAGATCAACAGAAAAAAAGGATCTGTTTGGGTTGGAGAGCATCACAAGCTGAACACGAAGCACAGCTGTGGAAAAGCAGATGCCTCACTGGGTGAAACAAGGGGTGAATCTCAGGTGAGAGAGACTTTCTGCACTACCCAGTGCTAGCAAGGGCTCAGGTGGCATTGTCTGCCCCAGTCTGAGCACTGCTGCTGGAGAAAAATATGGATTAATTGGCAAGAGTTCAGCAGAGAGCACTGAAGATGGTGTGTGGTGTGGGGAGCATGTCCTGCACAGGAGAGTGGAAAGAGCAGGATTTATTGATGCTGAGGCTAAATGGTAGGTGCAGGAAGGTGGGGGGCGAGGTGGACAGGACCAGAAGCCGAGGCTGTGTAGCAGGAAGGGACCAGGAGGTTGGAAACGAGTGAGATTGGTGGTAAAGGTGCAAAGCACTGGGAAGAAAGTGTGTGACCTGGAGGATGGTGGGCTTGCCGCTGCAGGGAAAAGTTCGGGCACAGGTGATCCCACAAGTGAGCAGAGTGATCCCTCTGGCTCCTTTCAGCCCTCTTTGCAGAGGGGGGCAGTTAGGGAGGAGTGTGGTTTTGTTTTCCTGGGCTTTGTGCCTGCACGGGGATGCTCTCCTGAAATCAGAGCAGGCTACTGCTGCCTCGTCAGCATTCGGGATACTCGCCGAAACGAGACCTGCGTTAATCAGCACAACGGGGACATAATTAATTATTCTCAGCACCTTCTCAATGGAAATGTTAGAAAGGAGGGCTAAGCTGTCCCTGTTGCCCCCCTGTAATCCTATGCCACGGCTGGCTTTATTGGCTCTAAGGGGAAATGAGGCACATTTGCTTTCCCGCTGATACGGCGTTTACGCGTGCTCACTTCACAGGCGCGTGCAGATGAAAGTGTAATTGCATGGAAGGTGAATTGATTGCAATTAACCTCGGGACTTGGCCTCGGGCTGGGGTGTCCCACCTTCCTCGCTGGGAAAGTGCCATCAGGGGCATGGCGCGCGGCTGATGAATACGTATATCATGGCATGAAACACATACGTTACAGGTGAAAGTACATAAATCATCTAGGAAAACACGGATTATACCGAAATCATCAAATTATAAATGAAGCACATAAATCATGAGATTACACCGTTAGATGGTATCAGGGGCCATAAATTATATAGTGAAGCCCGAGGTTCACCGAGAGGTTCACAGAATAATGAAATGAGACTCATATAACTTAAGGAAAATGTCGTTATCTCCATGAAATGGAAACGCAAATATCCAGCCCGACCTCCATGTATTTTTACAACATCTTCTATCAGAAAGGCTCGCAACAATAGGGCCAGTTACGCAGAATAAGCCCCAAGGAAGCCTCCCCTGCTGAAGCAAACAACGATTACACATTAAAAAGCATGTTCTAAAGATAAGTTTGTAAGGAAGATAAAAAGTCTCCAGCAGGGCTGATAGTTGGGCGGCGAAGCTGCTCCCAAGGTTGGTGACACACGAGCAGGCTGAAAAAGCTTCACTGCTAAGTGCAAAAAGTAGGAAGAGTTATTCTGTGAGCAGCCGCTTGATTTCCTATTGATGGAGAGCGCGGGGTGCTGGGGATGGTGGGGCGCTCAGGATGGCGGCTGGAAATGGGCTCAGCAAGGCACTGCCTGGCAGCTGTAGCAAGGCAATTAAAAGTTAACATGAAAAAAAATTCAAATCGATATGCTCTACAATTGGAAACCAATGGTGTTCAGGGGAAGAAAGGGGAAAGGGATATTGAGTGCAGTCATTTCATACCTGATCTTCTGGCCGCTTTTTGCTTTTATTGGTCTATTTTTCCTTCCTTGCTCGCTCCAAAAAGCAATTTGCTTTCTTGCCCCCTCCCCTAGGTTGGTTTTTCAAACAGATACAATTCAGCAGAGGAAAGGCCAATCCAATAAAATAGAAACTCCTTATTTATTTGTTTCAAAACACAGCTTTGTTGTTAATCAAACCAGCTGTCGAGAATGAGTCCGGCTGCCCTTTGGCTGCTGCTGGGATTCCATGTAACAGAATGGGTCAGGGCTCTGGGTTTTGTTCCCAGTCGGTCAGTGTGTCAGTGATGTCAGTGCCGTAGTGCGACTCTGGGATTTACATCCGCTCCCAGCATTGCTGAGCTGGGGTTGTGGTTGGCACATGTATACCAGGGGATTCCTTAGTTGTTAACAAAGTGTTTGACCTGTTTCATTCCTCAGGGCAAGCACGAGCTGGAGCCAACTGAATTTATGTCCTGGGAATGGCTGGTTTATGGCTGACCCTGGAGGGGCACTGACTCAACCTATTTCTGGCTGAAGATGCTAATAAGGATGCAGAAGATGTCTCAAGTGGGCAGCAAAACTAACATTTAAGGGAGAATGCCTAAAATGTTTCATAGTACACAGACATTATTTTTAATTAGCAGGCATACCAGATATAGTATCCACTAATACTCAGTAGTAAAATCTGTCTTCAATAGCAAAACTGTCTTCAGCTCAGATTCTCAGCTCCTGTAAGAGAGGGCTCCACATTAATTTCTTTTTCAGTGAGCTTGAGATGGAAACCTGGGTTTGTATGATGGGAAAATAAATACACTTTTGAAGAAAAAAATGGGGTTTGGGCTGCTAATCCCTAGGAGGGGGAGGGCCATGCTCAGCCTCCTAACCAAAATAAGTTGGTTAAAAATAAATAAATGGTTGAGCCTGCTAGGTGTGAGCATAATCATTTTACTATATGATCTATGCCTTTCATTAGTTGAGGTACACATTTCGCTATAATAAATGTGCTTCAGCAAATGATCTATGCATTTCTTTCTGGAATGTATGTGTTTCACTGGAAAAGGTATGTGTTCATCAGCTATGAGTAATGCTCCTGACGGCACTGCATTATATTGCTCAGCTGGTATCAGCTCAGCACGGCACATCCATTCCCCCACAGCCGCGGACGCCGATCCAGCAGGACAGCACTGACCGGGCCCTGTCACTCCCGGGCCGCGATGCCACCTGGGCTGGAGGGCGCTGGCACCCGGGAGATGGAGCAGAGGAGGGCAGCGGGAGGGCCTGTGTACGCTGCTCGCCTGCTGGGCACACATTAGAGCTGTGGAAAGCAGGGCAGGCTGTTGGTGCGGGCAAGCCAGGCTTTGGCAGCACATGCAAGGGATGAGCCCGTTGGGAATGCAGCAGGGGATGCAAACAGAGGGTCATCCACTCTCTCTGTCCTCAAGTCCTCAGCGGTCCTTTCTGGTCACCCAGCTAAGAGTAGGGTGATTTCTTTTGCTTCCCAAGCTCACCCAGTGCAGGAACATCCCCCTGAGGTTTCAGTGGGCCAGCCCCTGATGGAGTCCCTGCAGAGGCACCCCATCACCACTCCAAATTTTCAATTTCCTCCTTGTCTTCCTTGGCATTGCCACCGCGTTTTGGAAACTGCCCCTGCCAGCACCTGAGGAAACTAAAGCTACATGAACAATTGAGAAAAGGTTTCCTAACTGCTTGATAATCAGTCCCCTCCCCCAGCAAGGCTCCTTTCCCATTACAGCATTGTTATTCACTTGTAATGACATCGCTTATTACCGCAGAATACACATTAGTCTTGGCCATGGGACTAATGATTTGTATCTGAGCCTTCATTTTAAAATCACTTTTCATCAATACATCCATTTTTATAGATACAGCTTTATATAATTCATTACACATATTTGCCTTTACTGACCTATTTTGCTGTACCCTGCATCTATCACTGTAGATGCTATTCTGCTCTTCTGAAAAAATCCTGCTTTTTCTACATTTCTCTTCATTAATATGCTCAGGAGCTGTGGTCACATGTATTTTTGTATTATCTTATAGTTTCCTCCCTTCTGTCTGAACAAAAATGGTGATTCTGAAAAGGGCTGTAAAATCTGAATGAATCTGAATTAATTAGGAGCTCTATTGACGTTACATAATGCCCATTTCAGTTTATCCCATATATATTTTCTGATTAGTTCCATTCGCTTTCTCTTTCTCTCTTTCTCAAAAAAAACCTAAACATTTTCATAGTGTGTCGTTTGGTGGAAGCGGTTTTAAAGGAAACCATTTCTGATGGAACTAGTTCAGTGCTGAAATGGGGCTGACTGTAGCTCACACTCCAAACTGGGTCAGCCAGGAACATTGGAGACCATTAGGAGACCTGAAGTATCTGTTTTCCATGAGGGAATAAATATTTTGGGTCAGGACTTCAGCAAGTCTAAGTTAGAACAGGTCACGGATTTATAAGCAGCTCTGGCTGTGTGTTGTTACATGCACCTGTCAGTAATGCGCCAGTCACCGAGCAACAGGATCATCATTAAGGGCCTCGTTAAGAGTGGATAATGATAGTCCCTTTTGCCTGTGAGTTTGAGAAGTGGTAATGTCATGGATGAGCCCGGTACTCTGGATGCTTTCATCACCCCTTGGTGCCTGTGTTGGTGTAGTACCTGCAGGCTCATGGGAAGGAAAGGCTCCCATGTACTGGGCTCTGTGTGTGGTTCCGAAGCACCCAAGCCAGCTGTCCTTCAGGGCATCCGGAGGGTTGGGAATGTGCCCTCAGGGCTGGAGCAATGAGATTGGAGCCACAGTGGGGGGTCCCACAGGGTCTCCCATCACTTTTGCCCACCAGCAGATGCTGATGCAGCTGCCCCTGCAGGAATTTCTCCATGCTCTGCAAGTCCATGCCAGTCTCCCTGGTGGAGTGGACCTAGCTGGGGCAGAGCAGGCTTCCTGAAGGAAAAGCTCAGGTTGCACTCTTGTCTTCCAGCAGGGTTTGTGCTACCCTACCTCTGTGCCAGTGTAATTTCCGAATGGTGCCTGAGGGTACAACATGGCCATGCCTAAGGGTGTTCTCAGGTCCCATGCAACAGCTTCGGGCCCACGGAGCTCACTTTGAGGTGTGAGGGTAGAGTGGGATGGAGGTGCTGTTGATGATGAACGTTGCAGTGATGGACACACAGCAGGATGCTGCTGGTCTGTATCACCCACCTTCCCTCTCGAAAAAATGGTGCAAAATGCTCTTGCTTCCTCCCCAACACCACAACTCCTGTCTTGTCTTCTCCTTCAGCTTTTTCCTCCATCCTATTTTATTCTGGGCTTGTGGGGCACGTCAGGATACCTGCCAAATATTTGCTGAATCAAGACTATGATTTGTCTGTGATTCTCCGTACTCATTTGCTGACTGTAAATTTTTGCATAGACTCTGGGACATACTTTTTTAATTTGCTGCAAATTGCTGTATCCTTTTCAGATGTTTTTGCTACCAAAGCATTATGGTTATGAAATGAAGTTCAAAGAACGCTGGTGGGAAGAAGATAGACTGAAGCGTTACTTCGGCTTGTAAAATAAGGTGGGGGGAAGGAATTGGATTATACAGACAACCACAAATCTTAAATTGCTCTGATGTTTTGGTCATCACCGGCAGTGCCGGTGGGGAGATAAATCAATTTTTGGCAGCTGCAGACAGCGATCTGACTCAGGGCCAGAACAGCTTGACTGGAGAGGCACGGTAAAAGTTAGGGGGCTTCTATCACAGGAGATTTCCTGAAGGTGTGGAGGGATGGGGAAGGACAGGGAGGAAATGAATCCATAAAATAATATTCCAGGTTAGCCTGTCGTTTTCATGAATTCAAACATATATGCAGAGCCTGGCATTTGCAAACTTGATGTGCTCCTGCCTGTTTCCAATCTCTAAAATAAACACAGCATGAAGGAGGCTGTAGTTGTCCGAATCCACTTTGTTTGTTGCAGTCAGCTGCTTTTTATTAGAACATGATTTAATGTGCACGGCAGGAGTAAAAACTACTAGTTTTATATTTTTTTAATCTCAAATGGAGGCTTGATTTTCTAAAATGCTAAAAGCAGCTGTGGTCTAATATAAGATTCTTGAAGGCTGTAATGTTGGGCTCTTGTCAGGGGTAGAAAATCTTTGGTAATGGTGTCCCAGATTGTCAAGCTAAAGTATTTATAATGAGAATTTCTTTTTCTTTTTAAACCATGGGAAAAAATATTGCGCAAACTAAAGCTCATCTGCCTCTTTCTGCAGTTTCTTTTTTACCTTATATGCAGTTAATTTTGGAACATATCTTCAGTGATTCTCAAAATAGCCTGAATTATTAGTGCGTTGCTCTTATCTTTTTTTCTTTGAATCTACAAGAAACTGCCTCAAATGGTCAATGATTATCTAATATTTGTCACAGGCCATCTTTCCTGCAAATCCATTTTCCGTGTGTGATAATCACACCCAGTCACAGCCCTCCTGCTGCAGAAGTGTTGAACATCATACTGGACACAACCATGTAATGGGTGACATCTCATGCCAAACGATTCCAGAGTACTGTCAGTGCCAAATATATTCCTGGCCTTAAATGCTGTTTTCCCCCTTGTTGCAAATATAATCTCTGCTTTCCCTGCCATAACTCAGTGCTTGGAGTGGCTAATGACAGCTGATGATGGTGATGATGCATTTTAATGCGTCTACTGAGCCAGCACATGTATAAGATGCTCCCTGCTTCCTATTCTTTCCCCCACGTCAAACAGAAGGTAGGCAAAGGCAGAGGTGCATTTTTAGTTTTTTTATCTCAGGATCAGTGACACAATATCAGACGTTGGTGGGGTTAAGGCAGAAACCCATTGGGAGAATTCGCTTCTTGTGGAAATGTCTGTGGAGCTCCTTTCCAGATACCTGTTCCAGGCATTCCCAGTGGGTTGATGTCTCTCAGCAGAATTTTGGATTTTAAATCCTGTAAGACAAAAACCAAGTTAAAATCTTGGAAATGGCATCAGCTGTATGGCAGTTCCCGTGTGGTATTTTTGAAACACAAGTACAGGCTGACCTTCCTATACCTCAGTCATACAGGGGCGAGGGGATGGAGAAAGAAAGAGGAAGAGACCAGGACTGTTCACCAGTCAAATCAGCCATTTCCCTGCTGATATCACTGGTTTCTCTATTTTCTTTTATACTTAATATTATGGAAAAAATGAGGTATTTCAGACCTCCTTTGTGAACTACTCCAATACATCATTTATAAGGACTGCTTAGTAAAACTTTATTGATTGCGCCTCAGATTTTGATAGACTAATATCACTGCTGAAAACTGTGATTTATGAACATTTTTCAGCAGTAAGTAATACTAATAGGACAGGGGGGTGGGGGGAACAAGCCCACCAAGGAGTGAAAAAACCCCTCTTTTTTTGCCTGAATCAAGAGTATGCAGGAAAAACATGTACTTGTGGTCTTTGTCACTAGCAGAGATTTGGCAGAGGTTTGACAAACACACATCTTGGGCTATTACAGGTGCTAATTTGGGCTTCTCCACCACTAGAGAAAAAGCCTCCATGTACAAAACTCTCCACTTGCTGCCAGAGCACGACAGTGTCTGAGCAAGGAAGCACCTGTGATGGGGAACTGCACCCCTCTGAACCCCAGAGAGGGGTCCTATTGGGAAACCAGTCTATGCCCTCTCCTGATCGTCTGCTGGATGGCTTCCCAAAGGAAAAATTGCCAGCAGATCACACAGGTTTGGGGGCAAATGTCTGGAAATAGATCATCCTGACAAACAGTATTCCAGAAATTCATGTTTTCTTGAGGGCAGTGGTGATTCCAGAGGGCTGAAGTGGGGGAGCTAAAAGGCTTCAGAGAGCAGCAGTTATGTCTTCACAGTTTAAGTTTCACCATTATCCTAATTATCATCACTAAGGGATTACTCAAGCGAAACTTTATTATTATTATCATCATCATCATTAATTTTGAGGCAGGAATTGTAGACATTATGTGTATGTACCCCACAATTAGGATTTGTATAAGACTTAAGCCCTCATCAAGAGGACAAAGCAGAAAAATTTACTGAGTTGCTAATCTATAAAGCCTTTGGGACCTCATATCAAAAGTTCTCTTGCATGTGATAACCAAGAGTCTTCAATTTCACAGACCTTTTAAATGGTAGAAAAAAATCCCAACAATCCACAGAGTCTGGTCAAAACCTTCAGGCTGCATACTCATGCCAGCAGAGGAGAGCTCTCTTAACACCCCACTTGGTGTCTGAAATACTCTTTGGAGCATGGAGCCGCTCCAAAACCATATGGTTGTCACAGTAATCAAGTACAATCAAATCCAAGCTTCCACCTGCAATTTGCCATTGCATTTGGATGGGGTTTTGTATAAGCAATTGTGTCATACCAGTAACGGGGGTTGATTAATGCAGGGAACAACAGGATGCTCCGTTAGCCTTACCGCACTGTTGCTGCCTCGGTTTGCTCCAAGAGGAACCCCACATAATTAACATGACTCTCACCCTTTCACTTTTAACATGCTTCCTAATTAAGCTCTCCAGCATCTGAACTTCACTTTCTGGCTGCAGTGGCTACAAAATGATTTATCCCCCGATGATGGTCACCAGCGCCAACCTTGCTGTCAGGAAAGCATGCTGAAGCATTTAACACTTTGAATTATTTTATTCCTGCTCCTCTCCTGTTTAAGTAGGGAGGTCTGGTGCAAAACCTTGCATTTCAAAGCCAGCTCATCAATGTGCAAATGTAACCATAGGCCATCTCTTACCCGTTTGTGTATAATGGACATACATACGTAAGGAATGATAAGGGTGCATATAAAAAGCCTTTGACCTGTAATTAGCCTATCTTGCTTTTTTTAAAAAAAATCTTTATGTCACTCCATTTGCAAATTAATTAAACCTAATAGATGTAATGAAATGCAAAGGGAGCTGATCGCTTTGTAGAGATTTAATATTGATTTGTGCACTAAACAGGCTTTAGTGTATTTTAAACAATTATTGCCAATACATAAATTTCTGCAACAACTCTTTTATGTAGGAACAGGTCCTGTTGAGGTACAAAGTCTACCTATGCATTTAGTTCATATCTAAGCCCCCCCTCCCATTTGTATTTGCACAGCACCTCCAGCTCCTTAGCCGAAAGGTGCTGTTTACACAATATTATTTTAATTTCACATGACAAATGTGCTACCATGAAGCTAAACATTCATCATTGCCTGGGCGCGCTTTTCCCCTCTGTGGGGAGAAGCAGTGTCAACTACTGGCACGGGCTCTCAGCAGATAACACCAGCTGGGGAATAGCAGTCGTGTACCGCAGAAATCCCAGTGCTGAAAAAAAATTCACAGTGGATGTGCCCAGGGGCCAGAGGGACCTCAGGTACCATGGCCCCTGAATTGGGCTGGGATTCTGCCTTCCGAAGCCGCGATTCCCTGACTGGTTCAAATCTCAGCAGAGTGGGCTGCAAGGGCAGGCAGCCCCGCCTGCCTTCATCCATCGCCGTGCCAAAATGGGAAGGACGTGGAGCCGGCAATGATGATGAGAGCTCACATGAATCCCCCGGGCCTGCAAGCAGGGTTTCCTAATTGTCAGCTGTGCTGCGCCAGGCTTGTTTAAAATAATTAGAGTGCAGCGGCTTAAACAGACCGGGGAGGGTCGGGGTGGGCTTTTTTTTTTTAATCCCTCCATATGGGTTTTTATCAGTTGCTATCAGCTCCCTGCTCATTTCTGACACCATCACTCTGCCAGGCAGGGGGATGGGGAGGGGGGAGGGGGAAGCAAGGTATTATATTTTAAGTACACGAATGCATTCAGAAAGAAAGACGACGAGCAGCCCCAATGTATGCGATGGATGGAAACAATACAGCCAGCGCACCCAAACTATATTATTAAAAAAAGGGGGGAGGAGGGGGGAAAAAAAATCTGCTTGCTCCTCTTCCTCCTCTCTTTCCTCCGAGAGGGCTAGCTGAAATCTTTCTTAATTACCGCTTATTTCAATGACAGAATTGTAATTTATCATTTAGTTGTAATTTGACATATGTTCACACCTTTGCCATTTCCAATTTCCTCCTTCACTCTAATTGTCTGCCTGGCTCGCCTGTCACGCGCGCCTCCTGGGATTAATTCGAGCTGTCTGTCTGCAGCGGGCTGGCGGCGCGCTCGGGGCTGGCGGCGCGGTGACAGTGTCACTGCGCGCACCGTTTAGCCAAGGCATTACCCGGCCGTCGCGCTCCCGCCCCGCCTCAGCCCCCGGTGTTTATTGTTTAGCCCGCTTTTGCATTTCTGACTTTTCGGGCTTTTATTAGACGCTAATTACGCTCCCCGGCTGTCAGCTGAAAGGAGAGGAAACCTTGCCGTAATTAGTGGGAGGGGGCCCCGGCGGCGGGGATGCGGGAGCCGGTAGATGTCTCTCGCTCTGCCTCGAAAATGCACACCGGCTTTAAATGCTCTGCCTTCATTTTCCTCCGCGGCTGTTTACGCTCCTCTGGCTCGCTGACGTGGCCTCAATAGAGCAATTGCAGCTTCCTTCCCCGGCTTTTGGCCTCCCTGACCCTGCTCTTCCTCTTTAACACGCTGCATCCATCTTCAGCATCCCCTTAAAACAACCTTTCCGTGGCCAGGTGCTGCTCCGCCCTGGCGCCACTCCACGCACCAGGGACGGATTTGGCGCAGGGTGTGTTTGTTTGCCGAGGACGGCAAATAGCGGGAAGGGCCCTGTGTGCCCGAACTGAGTGTACACCGTGGCTGACAATTAACCTGCCAGAAGCTGCTTTGGCCACCAAGGAGGTGCGTGGGCTCCTGTCCCCATGGCTGGTCCCGCTGTTCTCATACTGACCTGATCCCCTTGTCCGTGTACAGCAGTAACCATGAGGCTGCCACTGCTGGCCCAGAGAGGCTGCTTCTTTTCATCAAGAGAAGAGATATTTCACCAGTGTTGCAAAGTAACACCTAGAATTAGATTCTCAGCCACACTTTTCATGGGCAACAGCTGAATTCACATCACGACTCGTTACCTGGCCCCCTTTTCTCTGTCCCACCCAGATTTCTCCCGGAGGCTGTCCTGTGGGCCTCCAAAGGACATATGGATGCTATATGCATTCATACATGGATGCTATATGCATCTTGCTCTTGCAGAGCATCTGGCACAGTGGCAGCACCCGAGGGGGACCACCCTCAGAGCTGCTCTTATAGATAAAGATGACTGGAGAAAGCTGTTCAGTATACTGCTGCTATGGGTTTTTTTAAATTCTTTTGGCCTTTGCCTGAAAGGACAGAAAACATCCATTCTTTTCCCCATTTTCCTAGGAGATTTTTTCCACAAGAATAGGCACATGGTCTGTCTCTGCAGATGTTTCAGAAAAGTGGTCCAGCCCCAGTCACAAAAGTGGAACTTTTTTCCCCCAAAGAAAAACCTGGCTAACCAGCTGGAACAGTTTGAAGGCAGAAAGCGACATCATCCTCTAGCTTATCAGCATTTTCTACTGTGTGGCTCCCCCAAATCCCCCCGTCTTTGCTGTGGTTTAACCCCAGCTGGCAACTAAACCCTGCGCAGCTGCTCACTCACCCCTGACCCACATCGGGATAGGGGAGAGAATTGGGTGGGTAAAAGTGAGAGAACTTGTGGGTTGGGATAAAGACAGTTTAATAGGGAAAGCAAAAGCTGTGCATGCAAGGAAGGCAAAACAAGGAACTTCCTGCTGGAAGTTCTGCCATCCCCAGGAAAGCAGGGCTCCATCACATGTAATGGTTACTTGGGTAGACAAATGTCATCACTCCAAATGTCCCTCCACACTCCTTCTTCTCTCTGGTTTATGTGCTAATATTGACGCCTTTTGGTGTGGGGTATCCCTTGGGTCAGTCAGGGTCAGCTGTCCCAGCTGTGTCCTCTCCCAGCTCCTTGTGCACTCCCAGCCTCCTCGCTGGTGGGATGGAGTGAGGAGCAGAAAAGAGCTTAACTCTCTACAAGCTCTGCTCAGGAATGACAAAAACATTCCTGTGCTAACAACACTTTCCAGCACTAACCCAAAACACAGCCCCACACCAGCTACTGTGAAGACAACTAACTCCCAGCCAAAACCAGTACACCATCCACTGTTTCCTTCACATTTCCTTTTCCTCCACATGCTACCCAAGTAAAGATACATAAATAAAGGAAAAGAGATAAACTTGAAAATCCTGAACAAAACAGTTTCAGACAGAACCCCCCCCCCAACATACTTAATAACTTATTCATTTTCCAGTGATTTAAATGTCTCACCCATCAATATCAGCATGAAAGAGAAACCCACAGAAGCAAGAGTAAGTTGGACACCATTGCCCCCCTGCACTGGGAGTGTGGATGCTGGCAGAGGTGAATTTGGAGCAGGCTCCTCTGCACTGCATCCCGCATGCCCTGTCCCCACTCACAGCCTCTAAGAATCACGACCTTTATTTCTGACTGCTCTTGTCAATGGCGTAGCCTTAGGTAAGTGCTTTAAGCCCAGTCTTGATGGTTCAGGTGCCTTAACAGATCCCTTAAGCGTTTAAAATTAAGCTAATGCCCTGAAAACACAAGCCCATCCAACTGACACAATTCCTCCCTCCCTAAAATTAGCCCAAACCCCTTGCCCTCGGCCCTTCTGAGCCTTTCTAGGCATCACCTTGGCAACACACCACAAAACCAACCCAAGCGGAGAGTGCAAGCTAGAGGTCAGTGCATCTTGGCACTTTCAAATCCCAAAGGAATTAATTTTAGAGCCAAGGGACACTGGGGAAAAAAAACAACCTAAACCACCACTCCAGTTTAGCTGGGGGCAAAAAAGGAGTGGCTGGCAGCACTGTGAGAGGCTGGCAAGATGTTGCTGTTTGGAAATCCCTGGCTCAGGGCCATTTGCCTTCCCACAGTGCTGTGAGTGGGCAGAAATGCTTCTCAGAGCCCAGGTACACAGAGCAGCTAGCACAGCACTGCTGGGAAATATTTAATGACTTGTAGGAGGCAAGACTGAATGGATTTACATTTATTTAGATTTTTTTTCTCCCTTTCAATGTCTGCTTTCTACACCATTGACCTTTTAAAATTATTTCACTACTTACTGACTTTGTTTTCTGTGTGTTGCCATTTTCACCTGCTTCCTGCCTTTTGCCATCTAGGATGGCCAGCCTTCTCAGGCAGTCTTTTTTGAACACCAGAATTTCTCTGATGTGTCTGCAAACTTCTAAGAGCCAGAATTTCCGGCTCCCTTAGCTGCCAAATTTTGAGAAAACACAAAGTGCCTCAAGCTGAATCCTAAAAAAGGTTTTCCAAATACTTACTCACATGCTCCAGCCTTGGTCTAAAGACTGGGGTATGAGGTACTTATGATTTAGTATTAGAGATTCTCTATATTTATGGCCTATTTCATATATCAGAGCTATTTAACTGGAAATGGTGTTGGAAATCAATGTACTCATTAGAAGTCAATGCTAAGTGCTTTTGAAAATTCACTTTCTTTTTCATTTCTCCTAGCTATCAATTTTGTTGTTGTTTTAAACCTGACTTCCCAAGGCCTTATTCATTAATAGATAAGCAGTCATAAGTAGGTTATGAGCATACAGGAGGCTCATCTTCCATGTTGGCATACCCAGTGCACTTCCCACCTAGAAGTACATCTGATTTTTCAAGGATGGCCATCTCCTTCAGCTCACAGAGGGTCTCTGAAAACCACACACTTTTGCTGTATCAGTGGTGAGAATGTCAAAATCCAAGAGGAAAGGAAGGAGTCAGTCCAGACCCCAGGTAGAAAACAACCTTTCAAGTAGTTGTCCTCTACAGTATGAGCTGCAGTGCTCTGTACCTTCAATGGGGAGGGTAAAGGGGATAAAACAGACAGGCTGAAATATGAAATTCTGCGGGAGCAGCAGGAGGTGCTGATTTTTGTAGAAGGATTTTTTCTTTTTTAATTATTACCCTACATTTTGGGCATGTATTGTCTCAGCAGTGCTAGTCACTCACTTGTGTCACAGAAACAAACAGACACTGCAGCACTGATTTGTCCTAAATGGTCTGTCCCACACAGCCACTACTAACTCAAGCCCCAAACCTTGCTAGTCATTTGCAGCTCCTGTATGGCTGAATAGGGAGTGTAGTTACACTTGCTACACCCCATAAATGTTCCCAGAGCTGGCAAGAGCAGGCTCTGCTGCAGCAGTGCTCCCCAAGTGCATGGGGTGGCACCAGGTCCTCAGTCTCTCGGGAGCAGTTCAGGTGTCAGCTGAAGGAGTTCCCCAGAGCAGTGGAGTGCTACTGAAACAGTAGTGGGTGACTTTTCTTTGGTGCTCCCTCAATCCTCTCTTTAGATTTCAACAAAAACCTGTTAATACTGATGCTGCTAATGAAACAAAAGAGAGGGGAGGAGACCCCAATAATGCTTGCCTGAGAGGCCGGACAAGCCCTTTGCTGTACCCTTCCTGAGCTGGTAGTAGTTCAGTATTGCTCTAGCTCCTACTTGAACATGGTATAGTGCTCTTCTTATAAACGCTTATCAAGAATAGATGAAGAAAACCCCTTGTGTATCCTCAGTATGCAAGTTTGACTTGTTGCATCCCTATAAACCAAATCCACTTTTGTTTAAAAATAAAAACTCCAACCCAACCAACCACAGTAGCTGTCTGCAAGAGTATGAAATACTTAAAAATAATAGAGGAAAAAGCTATTTCATTCATGTATGGAAGAAGAGATGAATTAATTTTGCTTTGAAGAAAGCACTCTTGTCTATCCCTTAACTTTCACATAGAGAACAAGTACAAACATCTTGATCGCTAAATGTAATGCTCTGAGAAACTCTAAGTAGGAAAAATCAAGGCGGTATCCTCATGGAAATTTTTTTTGTGCCCTAAAATATAGTGGTCGCCACTGGTGCCCGCTATAAAATTTTTATATGTAGAAAGTGGCAGGCTATCACACTTTTTATATATGCATATATAAAAGTGACAGGCAAAGGAATAGGATGCCTGAAGCTGTAGGATATGAGTGTTACAGGCCACAATCCTTTTATTTTTATTGTTTTTATCTCAATGGGAAAAGTTTTCTGTCATTAGCTTAAAAATGCAATACAAATGTTCTCTTCTTTTGAGGCCTGAATACACAGAAACCCTTCTGCTTTCAGATCCAGGTGTTTAGCACTGCTGCTCTCTGCTTGTTGGTGTTTCAGGGGGAGTTATGGCAAGTTGTGGGACTGGTTCTGACTGCTGGAAACACATGTTCCTGCTGTACATCTCAAGCACCACAGGCAGGAGGGTGGTCACGAGAACCTGCCAAGTAAGGCTTCACAACATTTGGGAGCTGGCTAGAATGCTGTTTCTAGCCTTGTCATTTCTGTCCCTTGGCATCTTTCAAAACTTTGAGAAGGAATGAAGAAACAGAAGAGGCAAAAGGAGGCGATACACCAAGGGATGCAGAAGCAACACCAGCTGTCCATCTTGTGCAGAGCATTATCTCTGGCAGCAGCAGCATTGGAGGCTTTGGGACAATAAATGGAAATGCCTCATGTAGAGAAAACTGCTGTATGAGCTCACCACCCACCTTCAAAGACAGCCATATTTCCAGCCACCTTAAATCCAGAATTTGCCCATGGCTAGTGTGATTGCTGAAATTTCTGTGGTAGTCCTGGTGTCCATAAGGTCCTTGTTCCTGTGCACCTGTCATAGGTTAGCAAGCTGAGTCTCAGAAGTGATGTTCCTCTTACAGCTTTCTCTATGACCTGAGAGAACCTATCAGCTGGCCAGTTTGAATATGGACAATTCTCTAAGCCACTTAAAGTTGTGACC
>NW_008238448.1:1391473-1402557 GCF_000691975.1 Corvus brachyrhynchos | reverse complement strand
TCAACCTTAAAATTGTACCCCAAAAACCTTCAAGAGTGGACCCTCAAAAGCAGTTGCAAAAAAAGCTGCAAGTCGGGGGGGAAGGGACTCACATGCGATCAGAGAGACTCCTCTTCCTAAATGGACTGAACAATATTTGGAAGTGGGCGGCTGTCTCATTGTGATAATGTTTTCATAGCATGAGCAAGAGAGACTCCTCTTCCTAAATGGACTGAACAAGGTTGTTATGGAAGTGGTAAACAGACTGAACATCTTAAGGGTTGTCTTTTTACATTGTCAGTGGGAGAAGGGAGAGAGGTGGGGGGAAGAGAAGAGTTCTGAAGGTATGGTATGATTTTTTTCTTCTTCTTTTAGGTCTGTTAATAAACTTCTTTATATTCTTTCAAGGTTGGTGCCTACTTTGCGTTTCTCCTAATTCTTATCTCACAGAAGATAAACAGTAATTAGTATCTTAAACCAAACCACTACACTAAATTGGTTGTGTCTGCCTGGTTACAAACCCAACCCGCTACAGCACCTCAGAGCGTGTGAGTGACTGTGGCTGTTACAACCATAGAATCATTTAGGTTGCCAAAGACTTCTGAGATCATCAAGTCCAACCACAGACCTAACACTGCCAAGCCCACCACTAAACCTCGTCGCTCAGTGCCACATCTACACTGTCTTATAAATAGCTCCAGGGCTAGTGACCACAGCACTTCCCTGGGCAGCCTGCCAGTGTGTTGCAACACATCTCACTGGTGAGGCAGGGACGGTGCACGCTGGACTGCGATGTGCCAGCAGGGTTCCATGCCATGGGGAGAAGGTGGCATTTCCAGATGTAGAGCTACTGAGCTTTGTTAGACTCGTCCTTTGGACCTGGAAATTATATTTGCATGGAAGTTGAGTATTGCAGACCAGGGGGAAAGGAGTTTAGGTTAGGGGAGACATCCCAGGGGTCCCACAGCACAGCTGCAGACATTTTACTGATGTTTCTGTGATGTTCTGGCCTTACCTTCATGTGTTGTACATACCTTTCCTTGTCTGGGATACCCCAGTTAGAAGTATGGGAGGTCTGCATGTGTGTTCATGTCTGAGAGCACAGAAATAAATATACCTTTACATGCAAACTCATATTGAAATAGTTTCCAGCCACCCTCAAATGCTGTGAGCTGCAACTCCACATCTCACCTTAGACAGCAGCTCATGACCTGCATTAGTGCATCCCCTGTCTGACAGGACCTTGCCCTCGAACCCAGGGTGGGACATGTCTGCCAGGGCAAACAAGGAAAGGAATGTCTGGGGGACAAACAAGGAAAGAAACTCTGGAGGACCTGCAAGGAGCATTCAGTTCATCTGACATCTGTCACTGTAAGTGCTGGATTTACACCTTGCAATTTGTTTGGGGAAAAAAGTCAGGGAGCAATAAAGTAATAAGCTGAGCAGAAAAAGAATTGTTATCAAAAAATTATTTGTAATGCAGCCTTTAAAATAAATATTGCAGCTATTCCTGTGCTTTACAGTGTCATTTCTAACTCTAAAAAGTCAGTGTGTAAATCTAATGGAGTAGCTATTCATAAAAGTTCAGCTTGAGTAATAAAAGTAACAGTTTTCTGTAATGATATTTTATAGATTTGAATAAGACATATAAAATATTTTTGCTTTTACAGCATATGTAAAGACAGTAAGTATACCATGCCTATAAAACAGGGATTACTTTTAAATTCTTAAAATATTTCTAGAACAAAGTAAATAATACTCATAATTTTTTCCTGAAAGACTGGTGAAAAGCCACATAGCAAACTTTTCAAATATTTTATATGAAAACAATTCTCCTGCAGCTTCAGAGAAGACACAACACACTTACCTCTCATCTTTTAATAAAGGAAATTCACAGGCGCTTTCTTCTTCCTATTGCATATCCTTCCCCCTGAGCCCTTCAGCCCAGCTCTTTGCCAGTGTGAGTGTGCTACACATGAAGAGAAGCTGGGATTTCATCCCCTGTGGTGTAGTTTTCACAAATGCCAATTGAAAGTTAAAAAAAAAAAGAGATGTTTCAGCAAGTGTGAAGGAAGAGGAAAAACACAAATCTGAAAGGTAGGAAGCCTGAACTTGTGATTTACTTTGCACTGAGTCTGGGGGGGGAAATACTAAGTTTTAATGTGTTACTGTGGATTGTACATGAAGGTAGGTGAGATCAGAGCTTACCTCTCAGACCTGGCCCTCCATCAGAGCAGGGCAGTGCTTGATGCCACCCTCCAGGTCAGAGGGACAGTGGTAGGTGTTGCCATCCTGCATCCTCCAGGCTCCAGCCACCCCAGCACAAGCACCTGGGACCCCACTGTGACAGTGTGCCAAGGCCGTTCTGTTATGTTCAGTGATGGGGTCGTGGAGCACAGTGTGGTCTGTGTCAGGTCAAGCCATGTGTCCAGCAGCGTGGAACACTGGGAAGATGGGGTTTGCAGAGTGAGGGTGCCCATGCAATGGGAATGGATGGGCAGCTGGGCACAGCAGTGCTTTACAGCCATGGGGGAGCCACCCTCAGCATAGAGCTGAAAGTGTAACCTGTAATCCTGAAAATGCAAAGCCTAGTTAATGTAAATATCTCTGGTTTGAAAAGCCTTATAAAAGAGACCAGAAAATGTGTGGCATGCATGTGATTATTTCTAAGCCTATTTCTATTGGGCTTCTCTCAATAAAATATGTTTCCAAATTGCTTTGTCCAAATGTGATTTGGGCTACCTCCAGTGAAAAGCCCAGGAGTGCAATTTGATTAAGTGGTTAAAATAAGCCACAAAAGGATGGCCCCTGTGGGGCTGCAGCCTCATGGCCTGGGTTGATGCTGGCTCCCAGGTGCTGCCCGGCACACAAGTGCCCAGCCAGCCACATCCCCTGCAGCTCCAGCCTTTCCACAGGGAACCATTTCCTATTTGCTTTCAATCACAGCCCAGCAGGAGCTGAACAAGCCCATGTAGCCAGCAGACTTGGCCTCACCACCCACCAGGACCTACCCTGACGGCCTCTCTACTGCGTTGATTTGCCCATTCCCTGCCCAGTTGCTGCCTGAGGAGCCAGCAGTGCCCAGCACGGCTCAGGATTGCACCCAGGTGCATGGACACACACTCGCTGTTACCATCCGGAATGTGGAATTGTGCATTGGCTGCTACCCTGCTCCGACATCCCTGCGTGCACACTGCTGGGCGTGCCAGCAGGAACACACAAACACCCCCGTGGCTTCATACACACACACACATTCAGATCTATTTGCTTCCTACAATTCCTCATTGAGCCTGATAAAAAAGGAGACTTTAGCAAAAATAACATGTGTATCTTTTCATTCACGTGCTTCCATATATATAAAGATATAAATGCCCACTAGAGAAGGTGTGCAGCTATGTCCATTTGCACATCCACTTGATAGTAAATCTTTGGGTGCACAGCATATGGTACAGACATAAATACATATATCTATAGGAAAATGAAACCCAGTATGACTCAACACAGAGGGTTTGCACATATTTCTACTGACTTGTCAATGTATCTGCATCTATAGATTGGCTCCTGTACCCAGCTCAGAAGGAATCGCTATCACTTTGCCTTCACATAAGCACAAAATACAGAGTCCTTCCTGCTGGATATCTCTATACATATGGCCAGGTCATTATACAACCAAAACTATGATTTTCTAAAACTTTTTGAATAGGAAAACCTCTAAAAACCTTACACAGGACACACTCAAGGAACGCTGAAGTGTGTCAGCAGTAGGCTGGCAACAGATAATAACAATAAGCAAACCATCTTTTGGGTTAAATTAAAAGGGCACATTTTTGGGGTAAATTGTAAACAGTAAATATTGGGCAAGCTGCTGTGCTGTGACAGAGTCTTCAGTTCAGAGTCAGTACTATTGAGGACTTCATGGTTTAAATATTGGCTAGGTCTGATTTTTAATTTTTTTATTTGACAGTTGGCATATTTCTAAAAAGTCAGTGCACATTTTTGAAATTTCATTGCACATCCATGCATCATTACCTGTTTTCTTAGAGCTCGAGGGAGACGATATTGTTGGGGATTTTCTCTCATGTAGGGAGGCGAGGCAACGAGGCATAACAGAAGCAAAGGATGGCCTTTGGGAGAGCAGCATCACTTTTCTGAAGCTTAAGTCTTTGGTCCAACTGAAAGTTCAAAACAAAGGAGAATCTCTGTCTCTCTCCCTCTTTCCAGCTGTACCTTGGTAATGAAAAGGAAACAGCAAGGAAAGGGAAAAAAAAGCCCCCAAAAAAAGAATAAAAAGGTAGAAGCTAACTATTTTTAAAACCTCGTCCAAAGTTGAAGATTCTGCTGAACTGAAGCAATGCCTGAAATTCTTCAGAAATGCCTGACTGCAGAGCCAGGCTGAAATATTCCAGGAAAACAAGATAGAGGAATATTTTTTACCAGTAAATTCTGGAGTTAAATGAGACTGGCTCATCTCAAAGAAAATGATGGACAAATGCTGCAGGGCTTGCTGAAGAAAATAAAATGTTTATCCTTCTTCCCAAACCCATTCAGCTGGGGACCATTTGGGGAGCTGATGGAAGTTCTCTGAGGTTTTTCCTTTGCCCTTGTTCTTTGTTCTTTTCAATAGCAAATGAAAAACCTGTTAGTGTCTCTGTCATTGGCTCTTTCTTGAACTGAGAACTGCTGGTCTGGAAGACAGAAGCTTCTCTCTTGAAGGCTGAGCTTTATTATGTCAAGGAGTGTAGATGGTACCAGGCTTGAAGGTTACACTTAAGCCTTCATCAGTGGTGGGGCTTAAAGGTCAACAGTGACTGGGCTTAGAGGTGGAGAGACAGGGGAAAGCCCACTAAGCTGGGACCTGCAGGAGACTCCCGCAATTCCTTCTCCCAAGGCAGCTATTCATGAAAACTGGTTCTAATTTAGTTGATATCTTGGCAACAATCTTTCTCTTTAGGTAAGACTGAATGAGGTGTGGGAAGTCTGGGTACAGGTTCAAACTTTAAACCGGGATGGAGTTTTGGGGGGGCCAGCAAGTGTCATGTTAGCCAGCTTTCCTCTAATCTAGTTTCTTGTTCTGTGGTCTGGCCCCACACCCCCTACTCCTGACAAGGATGAAGGGCACAGTGGTAGAAGATAAAAGATCCTGCAGTATTTTGCAACTGGGAAATACTCTTGACACATTCTTCTGAATTCTCCAGACTTCAGGAAAGCTTAGCATAACTTTTTTTCCCCCCCTTTTGTACATCTGGATTGAGCAGACACCATTAACCCTTTGAGATCTCCCATTGCTGCCAATCAAGGGGAAAACAAATGACTCCTTCCCACCTGCTACCCCCTCCCCTGCTTCTGGGTCCAGGTGTTTCCACTTGTGCATCGCAGGCAGAAAGCTGAGCAGGCATCAGGTGCGGTGGTTCTCACCTCCTCCTCGCGGCTTTCCCGAGGACATGGCAGGCAGGCGGCAGATGCCTGGCAGCTTTGGCGGCTGCTGCTGCTGCCCTGCTGAGGGAGGCTCACGGAGCGCAGGCTCCACGTGCCGCTGCCTACGTGAAGGTTAATGCAAACCCGCGAGGTGGCCGATCGCATCTGGCCCTCGTGTATGCACATCTGTCTTGCCACCCTCCCATTTCCCTGCCGGTGCCAGGAGCAGCCGCCCCGCCGTGCCCGCGCTCCCCCGGGGCACGGAGGTGCTGCAGGAGTTATGTTGCACACATGCCGAAAGCCATTAATTAAATTAGAGCTCTCCGACAGAGGTTGCAGAAGCAGCTGTGTCATCAATCATCGCGCCGCGGGCTGACACGCACGCAGCATCACATGGAGGGAAATCTTTTCTTTCTAGAGGCAGCTGAGGGCTGTAACCCGGGATCCGGTGCAGGAGGGTGGCACCGTGGGGACCAGAGGCCCCTCTCTGAGCTCGGCGGTGAGGAGTGGGACTGTGGCCGAAGTGCCTGGGTGTTGCTGCTGTGCAAATGAATTTCGCATCATCTGATGTCATCGTGTGGCCGCTCACGTCCCTTTGCATTAAGATGCTGAGGGGCAGCAGAGCTGCTGTTCCTCAGGGCCGAGCCCTGGCAGTGGGTCAGTGAGCTGAGCTGCTCTCCCAGCCCCTGCCAAGTGCTGGCCTGAGTGGATGGGGAGCCCCCACGGTTTGGGATGGGACCCTCATGGACCCCCACCCGTGGGCTTGGTAGTGTGCTATGAAATGGAGACTGGTGGATCCCAACCATGCACAGAAAAAGCAAATTTCTGTAATTTAAAGGCTCTGGGCCACCTGATAAGGAACTTGCCACCTGCCTCCAAAGAACTGGATTTTAGACAGTTAATCAAACGAGAACAGCTAAGAGTAGTCACTGCACCCTTTGCAAACAGCAGTCCAGACACAAGAGCAAATAATTTGTGTCAGCATGACAAGAGAAAATGGAATGTAAACTTGCTAAACAGCCAACACACACTGGCTTATATATATATAAATATATATATACACATACAGACACACACATGTATGTTCTTCTGACTCAGACCAAAGAAAGAACTCCGGCAGGTTTAAGTTCAGGTCCGTTCATAATGTCCATTTATAAGTGCTTCTCCCTTCCTTGCCCCATACTGGTGAGGAGAAACAGCCTTGCAATATCCATATTCCCCATGCCAGCTTTTCCACATCCAACTCTCAGAATGCTACCTACAGAGGAAAGACAAAGCTTCAGCAATTTTATTCAGGCCTGTTTCACAGTGTAGGTCATCTCAGTAGAATGTGGAAACAATAGCACGTGCCAATCTCACGGCACAAATACTGACCCACAAATAATGAATGCTCCTAGCAACCATGTACAGAAACAGCAAAACTTTAAACAAATTTTTGTAAAAAATAATAATAAAAAAAATTAGTTTTGCCCTAGTGCAGTTGTCTTGCATGTAGATTATCTGCAAAGAGAAAATTGTTAGATAAATTATTTGCATTGAGTAATTTGATCGGCTCTCCTCGGAAGCCTAATGAATAGGTTATTTTCTGCAACAGCTGCTGGTCGAACTCTCAAGCTTGAGCCCACATGGTCTGGCTGTTCAAAGGGAATTACTGTGCTGAATCTTTTAAAGTAACTTTTAAAAAAAGCAAAACTAGGCACAATCTATTTGTTGACAAGGAGGAAAGATGGACAGGAGAAGATTTAAGTGGATGGTAAAATTGTTGTGAAGGCCTGAAAATTATCAGCAGAAAAGATAATTGTGTGAAGCCACAAATAACTTGCCTGTCACTGGGACTGTAAGAGACCAAACCTTAATGGCTGTAATTCAGACACGTCATCTGCATTTCACGTATGCTGCTGTGGAGAGGAAATGCCTCCCAGATGGGCTACGAGGCTGGATGGCCCCCGGAGCTCTGCTGCTGAGTGGGCTGTGGCCATGCAGGCACCTCGGTCTGGGGCTACTCCTCTCTGGTTGCCTACCTCATTTATAAAAGGCCAAACACCACATGCAGACATGTGCCAGTGGAGAAGTCTAGGAAAAGCAAATGATCTTTAATGTAATGTAAAATAAGTAGTGGATTTTGGGGGTGTGTGGAGAGGGTTAAATGCATTCTGCACTCGTGCAGCAATTTGCCAGGCATGATATTTGTTCCAGAGAGAGCCAGATTTTCTTTTGCATTTGTTAGTGCATACTTGCCTGCAGTAGGCAAAGGCTGACCTGCACCTCTTTTATGGGTGACATTTACTTGTGTTTTCCTCTGACTAGGTCTAAGCAGGGTACAGTGTGATCTGCCAACCATAAACCTGAATTCTTCCTCCAGCAGAGTGAAATAAAGGCAGAGCTCTGTGTGCCTGCCTTGCTCCTTTGCCCTGTCCTTGCACTGCCTGTGTCTACCATGCTCCCTTCCTTTGGGGCACTTTGCTGGGATCATCTTGCAGTTCAGCAACTTCCACACACTGGACCGTTTTGCACTCGAAAAGTTAGATAGGAGTTTATTTCATTGTTCTCTGAATAATCTATTCAGAAACTCGGTGGTTTGCTCTTTTTTTCCCTCTTCTTGCCAATGTAATCAAGAGGAGACTTTTTAGACATTATGTTAACAACATTAAGTACGGAGCACACATTGAGGTGAAGTGAATGGTGCCTCAGGTAGATTTGGCTGTGAGTTGTCTTTGCCTTGTGTTTCTGCAGAAGTATATTTAAGAAAGCTACTGCAGTTGAAGACACTGAGGATGGATGCATGCAGGTGTGCATGGGTAAGGGAAAGAAATCCACAGTGAAAAAACGAAGGACACTGGTTCAGCCAAGGACACATTTTATAATGAAGGATTTGCTGGCTAGCTCTTTGAGAGGTGCTCAACACTGTGAGGAGCAGCTCGGTTAGGATGTTTCAGCACTGAGTCCAAGGTGGATGCTGCCCCCTTGCCAGGTCATCTCAATTTCTGCAGGTGGTTGAAGGAGCTGGTGGGGTTAGGAGTGCAGGGAGGGAGCCTGTTGGAACGATGCAGCCCTCCTTTGTGTCCCAGGGCCGTAATCCTAGACTGCAGTGTCACCTTTCTTTTGGGGCAGAGGCCAGGTCCCTGGCACTGTGCAAACCGAGGTGAACATGCTGGCTTTGTGCCTGCTGCCACCGAGTGTCGGCTCTGACCTCTCGTGGCTCAGTCTGCTTAGATATTGCTATTCTGTGGGACAGGACACATCCATCCCTCTGCTCGCCTGGCTTGTGGGGACAAACCTCCACATAGCTGCCAAATGGAGCTTGCAGCTATTCTGATTTCATGGCTTCTTGTGTTGTTTGGGCTGAGCTGTGGAGAAAGCCGTGTGTTTCCCAACTAACTGGCTGCAAATTGAAACCCTGTAATTTTGGGGGCAGAATCTACTTTGTTTCTCATGAAGGTAATTTGGCATTTCGCAAGAGTGTACTGAATAGTTCATATTTCATCTGAATTAATGAATTGTGCCCATTGATTTCATGTATATTGCTACTGAAAGCCTTCTTAATTATGAAAAACCATAAATCTTTTGTTTTCCAAAAAGACATAAATTGTAAGGGGGTTTTATGATGAATTTTGAGAATCTTAATCCCAAGAAAAATGCAGTTTTTGATGTCGCTTGCAATTGTCTTCCTGCCAGTATCAGTGACTGCATTTTGGTTGAGT
Organism: Corvus brachyrhynchos; assembly: GCF_000691975.1. Lineage (NCBI taxonomy): Eukaryota > Metazoa > Chordata > Aves > Passeriformes > Corvidae > Corvus > Corvus brachyrhynchos. The sequence continues at coordinate 1,393,462 of NW_008238448.1, read as the reverse complement.
GTAGCCTGCCATCAGCAGCCAAGGCTCTCCAAGGTCAGCAAGGAACACAAGTCCTGCCCTACCTTGTCTCTACTCTCTTTACTTCCAAAAATAGTATTTTTGGAAAAACAACCTCCCTTCCCATCTTTTTTGTGCTCCATCTGTTAAGTTGCTGCAGAAACATAGCAAGGAAGGGCTTTGTGGCTAGCAAACCACCAAGTCTCCCCACCACCCCCTCAGTCTGCATAGGCTAACCATGAACCACAAGACAGAAAATACTGCAGCACTGCCTTGGCTTTTTAGTGAGGCTAACACAAGCTTAGAAACCATCTTTAAAGGTGCTCCATGCTCAGATGGCTCTGCTGAGACACACTGCCAATCCAGGGATAGGTAAACCTTAAAGCTGAAGGCACAGGTGCTTAAAATTTGGAGCAGGCCAGCATTGTGTCACTTGAGGCCAGATATTGCCCCAGGTAGAGTGGCCCCTGTCACCGCCACCAACTGATGTGTCCAGCTTTGAAAAGGTGAGCTTCTGGGCAGTAGGTTAAGACAGGCAGCTGTAACAAATGTCAGGACTTGGAACCAAACAGGATGCATGAGATGCTTTCACAGATGGTGTATTTAAATGGGTATTCGTAAACAGGCTTCAACATGGATTTTGGAGCTACTGTCCCTATTTGGTATCCACTAATACCTGCCCTCCAACTGATCCCAAGTGTAACATGCCGAGTTTGAGATTCACATGACTGGGTCACCAGTTTACAGACACTACCAGCTGTGGGTTGAAACAATATTCAGATCCAGAGGTCATTTACCCAAAAATGAGGACCTGGATATTAAAGCAGCATATGCATGTTATATTTATCATCAGTGTTGGCACATGTGTGTGACACATAATAATAGCAAAAGCAGGTTGTAACAGCCAGTGGTACCCGGCATACTCTGTCATATCAGTCACTTTTTGTTTTTTCCATGCATTTGGATTGATAGATATATTTTCTAGATAACTGGCATACCCTTTTTTCAGAAAGGAAGCAATTTTTGCAATACCTTTCCTAGCCTGGTCTCTGTACATTTCCCCTTTTTATCTGGGATGATTAGGATTTGTGGTTTTTTCCTCCAAAAGTGCTTTCTAAGGTCCCTATTTACACATGATACAAGATCAATGGGCTAATAATTAAGGCAGTGGTGTGAGGCTATTTCAGGTCTGTTTCCTATTTATTTGAAGCAGCTGTCTACAAATGTGGGGTGCAGGGTACAGAGGCTGCCATGGTTAAAAACCATGTTTACTGATTGCTCTGTAAATAGTTGCACAAGTTTCTTTGTAAATGCCAGATAGCACATCAGAGTTTCCTTGAGCAGTTTCACTTAGGCACAAGCCTTCCCCCCAGTTCCTGTAACTGTACTGATCTTGTTTGCTTGCACACACCTTTATGGAGTGAGGCAAGAAGAGAAGGAAATGTGCCACCAAGAAAGGACTGAATTTGTGTTTAGCCTGGAGAGGTGAAGACTGAGAGGAGGTGTGAAGCCAATTTCTGCAGAGATGAAAGGCCACCACAAGGTAGCTGGGAATAATCTCCTCGTCTCTGGTGGCTAGGACAGGAGCATCGGTCTTCAATCGCTGCCAAGAAGAATCGAGTTAGACGTCAAGGAGAGACTTTGTAATGGTAATGATGGTGAGGCAGCAGCCTTCAGAGGCTGTCAAATCTCCATTGCTGAAGATCTTGAAGAGCAGATTAGATCTAGCTTTGGCAGGAATGATATACTGTAACTAATCCAGCCTTAAATCAAGGAAATGGGCTGGATGACCTCTTGAAGTACTTCGTAGCCCATAAGTCTCTTTATGCCATTAATATTTGGAGGCAGAGTCTGATTAAACTGTGGTGTACACCAAATGCTGGAGCACCTGCTGTTTCTTCCACCCCTAACATGGTGAGAGGACCTAGCAGGGCTCTCTGGAAAACAGGTTGCTCTGAAGGAGGATGGTACTAATGTGCCTGTGCTATGCAG
>NW_008238448.1:1391001-1391431 GCF_000691975.1 Corvus brachyrhynchos | reverse complement strand
GTCCACTGGAAAATTCCTCTCCTGTCATCTACAGCAAGTCTAAACCTTTTTGCAGAGCACTGGGTACCTGGCCAGTGCCAGCAGGATACTCATGCCCTTGTCCTCGCCAGGGAGATGCAGGTGCCCTGCATCCTGCTTTGTGGTCCCCTGGCCTGCACATCTTATCAAGGAGCAGGGAGAGTCTGGCCCTTAGCATGGCCATTCTTTGTTTTCCATGAACCTACTGAATAATTTATTAAAAAGTGTAAAAATGTTAATGTGAAAAAAGGTGTCTTTTTTTTCTTTTTTCCCAAATGACACGCACTTCCATTTTCAGACGTGTCTTATTTGCGTTTGGTTCTCCAGATGCAAAACAGACCCATGGGGTCAGGCAGTACAGGTTTTCTATTTTTCACATCACTGCACCCACAGAAGGACAGAATTCGGTATC
>NW_008238448.1:1388671-1390983 GCF_000691975.1 Corvus brachyrhynchos | reverse complement strand
GAAAGAGTTTTCCTATTCATGATGTTTTCTTGCAGGAATACTAAGAAACCTCTCCTGTTTTTTGCTGTGAAGAGCTGCTGCAAGCTGGGGTAAAGCTGTGGGCTGCGAATGGACACACTTCCCCTTAACATGTTCTTCTCTTTAAAACAGGAAAGCTGTGAAAAGCAAAAGTAACCAGTCAAGATTGCTCACCATAAAATGATTTAGCAGATAGGTGACTTCTTGAAATGGAAAGAGCTCGCTTTTCACAGGGCCTGGATTTACTTATCTGCCATGCAATTACTTGCATAATAATATCCAATCTGCATATGATAAATTAATAAAATGCATCTAAGTGTTGAGGGTGCAAAGAAAAACATTAAGCACTAGATATTTGGCTCTCTTTTATTTATCTCAATTGAAAACACCAGTGGAAGATCTGCAAGGAAATGAGTAACACTTACTGGAAGAAAAGTCTTTGCATGTGTGATGGCTTCCCAGATCCTTCCTGTGTCAGCTACATTTTAGCCATACTCCTCCTGAAATGAGAGCCTGTCCTGTTCCCAGTGCTTTGCAGAGCTGGCTTTATATGCAGTCACCTTCCTTTCAAAATAATAATCCAAAGCTTACAGAGCTGCAAGTAAAACCGCAACCTGTGTAAGCCAGCGTAGAAATTTTTCGTGAGTCCACAGATGATCAAAATGACATTGTTGGAGAGCATTATGTAAGCTCTTTCCTAGCAGCAGTTATTGTAATGCTCAGTAGCTGTGGTGTAAAAGAGTTTGGGCAGATGTGTGGGCCATGGCATGGATGAGCTCACTTGGGTGGCATGGGGAGAAGGGCAGCAGGGCAGCCAAGCAAGGCTGGGGAACCACCCGTGCCCATTCCTATCTCTATGTTTCCCTGCTTCCCATAGCAAAAGGTTTTGATATTGCAGTCAGTCCTGGGCTACCAGATCTGATATCTCAGCCAGCTATTTCGCACCAGTGCAGTTGCACTGATTATGGCAGTAACTAGAGGCTTGTTGCTGGTTATATCCCTAGCTTTCCCTAAGTCTCTGTTGGGCTTTGGAATCTTTTTTTAAGTCCTTACTGCAAAGCGTGGCTGAGCTGCTCTCTGCATGGCAGCCACAGAACTCTGATAGATCCATCTCTAACACAGCAGCCACTGCAGAGGAAGCTGAGCAGGAAAACACTGGGACTTTGTTTCTATCGTGGTGAGAGCCTCACCACCAGCTGGCTGCCCATTTCCAATGAAGCAGTACACATGACAACATGACGTTTTCTGCCTTACTGAGCTCCAGCTCTCATTCCATTAAGAAAACACCTCAAAATGTGGATTATTCATACACTGATCTCAAAAGATGCAGCAATAATTATGTAAACTTCACATCAGCTGTACATGGTGTCGACCTTGTACCAAAACAAAAGCAGAAAGGAGGTAGTTGTTTTGTGGGATTCTTCCCCCTCAGATCACTAGCCAATATCCCAGGCTAGCCCCATAGTCCTAACTGAGGATGGTGTTTTGTTTTGAGAGGCTGCTCTGGAGATCATAGTCATGAAAGAAGAGCAGATAGAGGCAAGTGAAGGACAGAGAAGAAAATCTTAGCAATTAACTCTTGTAAATATCTGTACCTGAGAAAGCTGTGCTTACCCAGTCAGGGAACTGACAAACCGGATGAGCTATGGGCCCAAGGAAAAAAGAGTTCTGTTTTTAATATCAAATACTTGAAGCAGTAAATGAATAGCTTACCAGCAATTCAGTCTGGAATATGTTTGCATTGCTTTTTAGATAATTTTGAACTGTGGACATATTAATGGAACTTGTGATCTGTTTCAGGACAATTTACAAGCAGGCGAAAAGACTAAATTCAACAAATTGATTCTTTGCTGCAAATAGTCCAACCAGAACTAGTTCCTCAAGATAAGGTATTGTGCATTTCTCATTTCTGACTCAAATAAATGTGCTAGTGTGCTATTGCATTGTTTATCACCAGAAATTTTGACTTCATAAATATTGAATCATAAAATTGAAATTGCATAAAATTTTATGCATGTGCAAAAAAAGAGTCAGACATCACCTGGACCCCCTCCTTTACTGCTCTTCCAGGGTGCCGCACTCTTCCGTGGAAAGGGGACAAGACTAGGTGAGCTCATCATAATTGAAACTATATCCCATTCCACTTGGGAATTCTTGCCAGTGAGGTAGGTGCTGACATTCATTGTGTGTTCCTTGCTTTAATACTATGACAAAATTATTTTTTCAAATTCTGATTACTTTGAGGGGACTGGGGGGTTGGATTTTTGCCCTACATGCACACTGAACCCTGCTGA